>NC_133012.1:19401906-19710156 GCF_048564905.1 Vicugna pacos
CTTGGACAAAATGGCAAGGGTTCAGTATACGTTTTTCTAAGGACTCACTCATTATTCTTTAATCATACTGAGTAAAATCGGTCTCAAAATTAGATTGACATAAACATTGATTTTACTGGGTCACTAATGCAATGCCAACCCACAGAACTTATTTTTTACTGCGATTGCTCAAAGAAACTAACCTGTATCTGAGCCAGGTTCCCTGGGTTTTTCTGCAGATGAGCTTTGATACAAGGAATAGGGTATCAAGACCAAACATTCAAGGCCCTCTGGCTTGAAGAGTCCTGACTAAATGCTGCCAACGTCTCAGCTAAGTACCCTGGGGGCTGGAGACTCAGAGTTTTGACACAGCAAGACATGACTTTGGTCATTCCACTGAGCTCATGTCAGTGACCCAGTATCAATAGAGGATGTTTAATTCAAAAGAAAACATACACATAGACATCACGCTTTTCAGAACCTGTGTATGTCACAATAAACCAGACTGGGGACATGAGATTTGCTTACTTTCTTAAAAACGTACTGAAGCAGAGTTGACATACAATATTATGCTTACTTCAGGTGTACAACATAGTGATCCGACAAGCAAATGCATTATAAAATGATCACCACAACAAGCCTAGTCACTATCTGTCACCGTACAAAATTATTACAGTGCTATTGACTGTATTCCTTCTGCTGCATATTACATCCCCATGACTTATTATATAACTGAAAGTTTGTACCTCTTGATCCCTTTTACATATTTTATCCAGCCCCCTCCCCTTTTCCCCTTTGGCAACCACCTACTTATTCTCTGTATCTATAAGTGTGTTTCTGTTTTTTGTTTGTTCATTTGTTTTGCTTTTTAGATTCCACATGTAAGTGAGATCAGGTGGTACTTGTCTTTCTCTCTCTGACTTATTTTACTTTGCATAAGACGCTCTAGGTCCATCCGTATTGTCGCAAATGGCAAACTTTCATTGTTTTCCATGGCTGAGTAATATTCCATTGTAGATAGATACCACATCTTCTTTAACGATTTGTCCATTCATGAACACTTAGGCTGCTTCCATGTCTTGGCAATTGTAAAACGTGCTGCAGTTAACATGGGCGGGGGGTGCACATAGCTTTTCAAATTAGGGTTGTTTTATCAGGTAAGCACCCGGCAGTGGAATTGCTGGATCATATGGTAGTTCTATTGTAAATTTTTGAGGAACTTCCGTATTGTTTTCCATTGTGGCCGCACCAATTTATATTCCCACCAACAGTGCACAAGGGCGAGGTGGTATCTCACTGTGGTTTTGGTTTGCATTTCCCTGATGATTAGTGACGTTGAGTATCTTTTCATACGTCTGCTTGGCATCTGTAGGCTTACATTTTTAGTAAGAATACCCCCTTCAAAGGTTTTCCTGTACAACCTACCCAGTTGTTAGGTAGCTTATTAGAGTTGTTGATAGCATAGGGTTCTGTCTAGAATTACTGGCATTTTCTTCCTAACCCTTCAGCTAAGAAAGATAGTTACTGGCAGACACAAATGAGTTGGAACTAGCAAGCTGATCTTTGACCTATTCCCTAGGAAAAACACTGGTACTGTTTGTTCAAGAATTTATAATGAGGCCTCTAATGTATCGTCTTCCGTCCCTCTCTGCCTTACTCCCTTTCTCTCCTTCGCTCTTTTAGTGGGGGAATCTCAAAATGCCTATGAACTCTGAGCTAGTGCCGCCTAGTCCTCCCACCCACCTAACACCCCTCAACAAGCACAGCTATGCCTTTGGTCAGCTGTCAGACGATATGACAACAAGCTTAGCAGACATCTGCCCATGGATTAACAGGCCTGGTATTTCTTTCACCATCAAAGATAAATTGCTAGACAGCTGTACTGAAAATCACGGCATACTTCTCAGCACTGATGATGCAGAGAGGAGATGACCTATTTCCTAAACGGGGTCGTGAATCATCTTTCGACCTCAGGAGTTCTGTTTCCCTGCAAGAAAAGGTTTAAAGACACAACAAGGATGACGGTGTAAACTTCAAATCCAAATGTGGCCAAGCCTCCCTCTTGACTATAGTGTAAGTGCTGATAATGACATATTATTTAAGGATCGTTCTGGAATTCAGAATTTACGAAAAGTGTAATAGAGTGAATGTCTTGCTTTGCCAACATGAATACTGTAAAATGGTATGAAAAGTATATTTCTCAAATTCAGACTCACTTAGGTTTCTAAAGAAGTGGCCCTGAACTGGTGACAACTTCAGTTAGCTTGTAAATGGATACAATTTTTTAAAAAACCATGTAGTATTTATCAAGGAGTAAATGAGATCAAGTATACAAAGAGAATCTAACACATAGTTGGCACAAAATAAAGGCTAGTACCCTGTCCTTTTTTTCCTTTTGAATTTGCCGTTTTGGTTGATTCTATTTAGCGTCAAAGATTTGGATTTCACTGTAGATAGTCCTTCCGACTGCACTGCCAAGTTTTAGAGTCTAAATATTTGAAGCAAACAGTCAGAATACATCATTTTTAAAAATAATCTTAAACTAGTAAGATTTTTAAAGCAGATATCGTGTAAAACAAGTATTGTAATTTTTCATAGGAAGCTAACTGTTCTTAAGGAGGAAGTGACATAAAAACAGAGTGAGAATCTAGAAACAGAAAAAGAACAGAGCAGAAAATCTGGATAAAGTAAGACCAGCCATGAGCTATATTGACGGCTCCAACACAGAGATCTGGTCTACCTGCAGAAACCCTAGTGGGGCCTGATGTTGATGGATATACAACCAGACTAGACGTCTAGAGTGGCTTTATGGAGCCCTGAGTTCTGTTCTCATGTGATCTGTGATCCTGTAAGTTACTGGAAGGGCCAAGACGTCAATATTCTCATTGGTAAAATGAAGAAAATCAACTGAATAATCAAATTTCTAAACTGTCCATGAAACCTTTATGGGAAATTCCTCAGAAAAATGCTCACAGACTGAGTGGCAACCGGATATGGATCTCACAGAAATGGAAGTTCATTAACACTGGTTCTGAGGCCAGAAATCCTGCCTTGGGGTGCGAACGGGAATTAATGACTCAAGGCCAGACTGTGAGCTCAGTCTCCTACGTGGGCAGGTCCAGTAAGAGTACAGCACAAAACAGAAGACACTAAGAGATGGTATCTTTTTTTTAAGGTAAAGACAAAATAAACATGGAACTACCAATCACATAAATAATTATACGACCCCAGGAATCAAAAATACAATGTTATAATGTTTTATCTAGCAAATTGGCAACCATGCAAAAGTTCATTTCCATGTCATGTTTGTGGAAATGTGAACTGAATAAATTTTTCAATGACAATCTGACAATTCATAAGAAAAACTTTAAAGTACTATGTAGCCATTGCTAGCAACAACATCATTTCTCTGTATGTATTCTACATATATACTTCTAACATATCTTTACGTGTTATTTCTATAGATTTATTCTATATACATTTATTCACCAAAAATAGTTATGAGTGCTTTCAAATTTTTAGCTACAAGTATGTACTGTCATGTTACTTCTGATATTAAATAATTATGAAGAACCTAAATACCTAACAATAAGGGAATTGTTAAATAAATTGAGGCACTTTTTTACTATGGAATACCACGTAATCATTTAAAAAAGACTCATGGAACAGTATGTGACAATGTAAAAACATGTTCAACAAAACACTGTTAAGTGAAGAAAAGCTACAGAATGATGTGATCCCATTTTTCTCAAGAAGAATGTTTATTTTTACATATGTACCTAGAAAACAGGAGTGGGGGGAGGTGTGTGTGTACCTAAAACAAATGTACTAGGTTGGCCCTATGAAATCACAATTTCATAAGTCAGAAACAGTCAAGTATCAGTCACTTCATAGGGTTCCACCTAATACATCAATGCATATATACTGAAATAAAGCTAGAAAAATATTCACAAAAACGCTGACTTTGGGCATGTCTTCAGTGATTATGGATACCTTTATGTTTCAAACTTTTTATAATTAAGATGTACGTCTTTTGATATAAGAAAAAAGTTGTAATGAGGTCAAATATTTAATCTGTATACAAGTTAAAAAAGCCTAAACTATGTAATTTCTTAACTATTCTGGCTTTCAAACTGCCACCTTCTGGTTAACAGAAATATATAAATATATACATAATTTAGGTATGCATATATTTATGATATATATTTATATATATGTAAAATTAATCAGATGTCTAATCCTGTTTCAGTGCAATCTGTTCCAAAGATTTAAGCACTCCTATTAGGGAAGAACCACTTATCAGGATAAAAACGCGTGGTCCTTCAGAATAGCCTCCAGTCCTAGGCTTCCCTCCCAGAATTGTTCCCAGATGAGTGGGAGGAAGGAGAGTTTAACATCCTCATGTTGGTGGGAAAGATCTGGGGTTTTCAGCAGAATGTCCTCTGCCTCTTCTCGTCTCCAGGGCTGTGTGTACCTTGTCCCCTGGTGTCTCCTGGCCTTCAGGGCTGAAATCTGAGGATGGTGCAGCTGGTGATCTGTTCTCCCTTGGCTTGGTCAGATGATCACTTCCTGGCTGACTGAGCCCCGGGTTTGCTTCCGCAGGCTGGAGACTCCCCAGCACCCGCCACGGCCACACCCAGCCCCTGCCGCGGGGTCGCCTCACCTTGCCAGGGTGTGCGCCGCTGCGGAGTCTTTGCTTCTCAATCCTGCACCCCCGTCGGATAAAGAATGAAGGTAGCCTGGAAAAGCTAAACCCCAGGGCTCCCTTTCCACCTGACCTCACCGCCTGGCCCGGCTCACTTTGACGTGTCTGAGGTCTGACTGCTCTTGAAGATAATTCACCTTCAAGCACAGGCCTCCAGAAAAGAAATCAAGAGACACCACACTCTCTTCCTTCTTCCTCTTCTTCTACATCTTTCCATCATTTTCCAGGACAGAATATGGCCAGGCTTTTCTTTGACTTTTACCCGGCCCCTCCCCACCACTCCAGCTAAGCACGCAGGGGTCTCTTCTCTGGACTTTGAAAAGACTCTCTGAACAGAGGCCTCTAGGCTCAGTTATTAATTTGATAAAGGGAAGTAGAAAGTCCTTCTCAAGAAATAGCTTACAAGACAATAGTTTATATCAGCCTGTGTTTCAATCATGTATTGTTAATATTGAATATTACTTTGGTCTTTCTTTAGGCATTTCTCCTACAAAAATTATATTTAAATGCATGCTGACGGCAGAAGAGGCAAAGGTTTTGACTCAAGAAAGCAAAAAGAAAATTAAGTATTTTAAAACTTTATCTCCATTATAAAATTATTTAAGAAAAGAGTCAGCCTAAGTAAATACCTACACAAAACAGGGAGACCCAGGAAAGGGTGAACTGAGACTAGGAGGGAAACTTAATGAAGAGAATCAAGAGAAACCAGTGCAAAATTCAGAGAAAATCTGAGAGATACAAACTAAAATGTCCCATGTATTTGTCATCTGATACTTCTCTACACACTCAAGTTGCTTCAGAGAGAAATAAGTATGCTACCACAGTCTTCCTGCTATGGGCATAAAACTTTCTGCCCAAGATAAATAATCAAGACACCAATGTGCATAGTTTATTTCTCTACCATCCTGTTCCAGAAAGGATGCCAAGCAGCTGACAGGGAGAACTCTCACTCTACTGGAAAAATGAATGAAATATGATGAAGGAGCTTCAGAAAAGTTTCTTCTTTTTAGAAGCATTTAAAAACGTAAACTCTCTAGTTCACACAGAAAAAGTAGAATTATGAAAAGAACAAAATGTTGGAAATGATACAGCTTTGTAAAGAAGATAAACTGAAGTATGGAAGAAAATGATGATTTAATCAGAGAAGGTGCCGTGAGAGAGTGTGTGGGAAGTGACCGGGGCAGCACGAAGCTTAGGAAGATGACTCTGGAGGCTTCCAAGGGAGCAGGATGGAAGCCAAAGAGCCAGCAGCATCCTGGTCCAGGTAGGGGAAAAGGATAGTCTAAATTAAGGCAGCAGCAGTGGAATACACGTGAGAGGGGCTACAAAAATAAAACAAGCAAGACTCAACCAATGAGTGGACTAGGGACTGAAGGAAATGGTGGGGTCCATGAAGACTATGAGGCTCCAAGCCAAGCCAACTGCAGGAATGATAAAAACATGAGAAATGGAAATGGCCCACTTTCCATCTTGCTCTTAAAACAGAATGATGGTAATTTATTTTCCACATAGAAGTTTTCTGCTGAAACAATATCAATAGACTTAAAAGTAAAGAAGGAAAATTTTAAAAATTCAAAAATTTGTTCTGATTCAGTGTATTTAGCGGCAGTAAGAAACACTCTGATTTAGAACATGTTTGTCAT
Organism: Vicugna pacos; assembly: GCF_048564905.1. Classification (NCBI taxonomy): domain Eukaryota; kingdom Metazoa; phylum Chordata; class Mammalia; order Artiodactyla; family Camelidae; genus Vicugna; species Vicugna pacos. The sequence goes on from NC_133012.1 coordinate 19,408,234, forward strand.
TTCTTATCTTCAAAGGCTAAAAGAAATCAAAAAGACCACTGACTTAACCGAAAGTATTTGAATTTACCAGTGTCATCTCACATTGAGTTTATACAGCCTGTGGATTGCTTTATTTCTGCATAGTTATTTAAGTACTTTTTGCTTCAAGTGGTAGTTGAGTTGAATTCTGATGACCAGCTGAGTGTTTCTTGAAGTCTATTATTTCGTAGATATAATGTAAAGCTAATTATAGGCTGTTATCCAACAAGGTACCAGATTAGAATATTTGTATAATCAATGTTTGATTAACAATGATCAAATAGAGTGGACGTTAATAATATGCCTACTCAAACGTGTAAAAGAAAATCATAGCTTCCTTATTCCCTTTAACTGATCTAATCTTTTCCATTTTTTATTGAGATATAATTCACATCCCATGCCCCTTCAAGGTGTCCACTGAGTGGTTTTTAGCATGTTCACAAAGTTGGGCACTGTCTAATCCACGTCATTTTTGTCACCCCAACAAAGAAACCTTATACCCATTAGCAGTCACTGGCCACACTCCCCTCTCCCGCCCCTGGTAACTGCTAATCTACCTCCTTTCTGTATGTATTTGTGTGTTTTAGGTGTTTCATACCAGCTGGATCGTATATTATGCAGCCAACCAAACTGCCCCTATGAACTCCCACCCCATTGGGTGGCAGTAAAAATTTACTTTAGCTCAAATTTGGCAGTTAATCTCTCAGACATTTCTAGTTTAAGACAACTGAATTTGGGTAAAGACTCATTAAGCTTAAAGTATATTCGCTGACAGATTGTTTATCCCCTGCCGTCTTCCTTCCCAAGCTGATCTGGGCACAGGGGGAACATTAGGAGCCCTCCTAACAGTGATGGGGGTGGGGGGGAGCTGTCCTCCTCTGCTGGCCTCTGCGGGGTGACAGCCTGACAACACTGGGCACTGGATCCGTGCCCCTCAGGACAACTGGTCCCCACTGGACTCCTGACAGACGATGGCTTCCCTTACTGCTTGACATCTGAGCCCGACACTGCGACCCGCCATGCAGATCACTGTCCATGGCAGCCTCCTCTTGCCAACTCCTGGCCTCTGCCAGTCCACATCCTCTGTGTCCACACTGAGGGTGGGCCCGGGCCTTTCCCCCCACTGTACACCCTGCACCTGTCATAGAGTTTAGCATATAGTAAGCAATCAACAATATTTTTTGAATGAGTGAACAAATCCTTCAAAATTCAGCTAAAATATTATCTCTTCTGTAAGCCCTTCTTTAATGCTCCCGCCCCTCCTCCCCCTCCGCTGCCTGTTCTGTGCTCTCATAACAAGTGCGTCTTGCTGCCAGACGAGCATCTGTGGGCTGCGTTATAACTGCTGTGTGTGTATCATCTCTCACACGTTATAAATCATCTATCCCTCACTGCCCCGGTGAGGGGCTTCCCAGGGCCTCCCTCAGATCCTTGCCACGTAAAAAGTATGCTCGATAGACATTAAAAGTAATTGAGGCCGTGTCATTTTTAATTAGCTAGATTTTTCAAAAATAATAATATGCAAATTTTATGAAATAATCGTGTGGTACAAGTGGGTATAAAATGAAAATGAGTCTCCATTTGGCCCCAAACAGTTTCATGTAGGCTCCTGTTTATGGGAATTTAGGTTGCTCCCAGTATTTTGCTTGTCAAGTTTCTTTTTAAATAAGTACTTAAAGTACTGCATGATCGTCTGAGTTAGTAACGGAGAAAATTTACACTAGAGGTTTCTAAGAGAAGAAGCACAAGAAGGAATTAGAGGCAGAGAGAATCACATTTGCAGAATCATCTCTCAGAGGATGAAAACGCAAGGAGGGGCCTTGACCACTAGAAATCTGAATTCCATCCTGAAGCCAAGGACAAATCCCGCTTAATCAGTTTTCTACTGAAATATAAGCATCTCAGCTCTCCAACAGGATTGAAATCTCTCCGATCGGAACTCGAGTTTTTCTCCACTGATGACCTGATACCACGTGCCTACGGATGACTTCTGACATAATTAAGACCCCAGAAAAAATAAATCCAGGCACTTCTGGGTGCAAGAAAACACAGAGATAGTGGTACTGAACTAAGAAGTTCAGATTTTGTGCTAAGTTGAAAAAAAAAACCAAATCAAATATTTTTTTTTAACTGTTCTTTTCACATCAAAATTCCATGTGTTTCCTTAGAGGAGGTTTAGGGGAAAAGGAGAGGCAAGTAAGGCATTCTCCCTACTAAATTGGTGGGAAAGATTTTGCAGGGCAGTTTCCCTAGAACCAGAAGTGCCAGCAGTCAAACTAAAAGATGGGGAACAAAGGTTGAAGCTTTGAGAAGAAAGGCGTCCCAACAGAGGCCACAGATGGCCGTGGTTAGGAGCATGGGTTCTGAACCAAGCGGCCTGGATTCAGGCCACAGCTCCACCATCCCCTGTGTCCCTTGGACAGGTTATGTATATGCCCTTGGTCTCCTTGTAAAATGACAACATTACAGGACCTACCGCTGGGGCGGTGGTGTGGCCTGAGTGAGTTGATACACGCTGAGGACCACTGGAGAGGGCTTCACCGTGCCCATCCCCGCCGGCACCCACCACTCTGACCACTCTCTGTTTCCCTCCGCTGAACGCTAGATGCTCGCCCCGTTCCACTGAGCCTCCTTGTAAGCATCACTTCAGGGCCTTCTGTGTTATCCCTCATCACCACTTCTGTTCTACCATGATTAGGAAATGAAGAACCCAAATACTACAGAGGTATTAATATTAGATAGAAAGACAAATTCGTTTTCATTTTTCTTCGCATAATGCTTTTCCAAACTCCAGCCCAATCAACGCCATCCTGCTCTAGGGCAACACCACCAGAAAGTAGTAAATCCCCCCAAACACAGAGGCAAGCAAGGCAAACAAGAAGGAAACTGCTCCTGGCTTCTCTCTATTGGCGGGTGACACTGCAGCCTCTGACCCGAAGGTCCAAGGATCTTGTTCTGAAAATGGGTACAAATCATACTGAGATTTGGCTCCTCTTAATGAGCAAAAACTTCTCTGAAAAAGAGAAGACTATACCATTTAACCGTCCTGTCAAGTTCTACAACCCTGGCTAAATTCTGGAAATAAACGTCATTGAGGGCAGGAGGCAAGCACCTTCGTGAATTACTTCAAGCAACCTGCGGAAGCACGATGCCAGCCAGCACTCTCAAAGGCCTCATTGTGAGCGTTTGTGCTCGGAGGCTGCTAACTGCTGGCCTCCTTCCATCCTCCTCATGCAAACACAACACCATATTTGCCTCTCGGCTGTCACTATGTGTTAGGGGCCTATAAACAGAGAAGATTCTTTCTTAGCAACCACCGTGAGAAAGGAGAACCCTCCCCTCCCCTCCCCCTCAAAACAAGCCTGAAAGGAGGAAAGAAAGGAAAAGGAACCTTACACAATCAGATGTGAAAGTCAAAATGACAATCCAATATGGAAAGTTTCAAAACTGTTGGCTGCCTTTGGCTTGGGGGCAAAAAAAAAAAGAAAAAACTCTCAAGAAGCTTTCAGAAGCCAGCTGCCAACAGATTAAAGGCGACTAGAAATGATCTCACCGCCATGTGTAGACGTCTGGTCACATGGATATCTGCAAGATAACCAAGAATAATCCAGTTACGTTATTCGGCTGCATTTCCTTGGAGACTGCTTTGGGCTTCATCTTGCTATTTTTAGTCTTCTGTGTCAGACGCCATGGGAAGCCATCACCAAGGCAGTTCAAGAACTATATGTTTATCCAGAACAGGTAAAAGTTCTGGAAATCAAAATCACTGAAAAAGCAGCTGGAGGTCAAAACATTCAAGGGATTCTGGAAAGGAGGAGCAGTGGGAAGACAGGGGTGGTTTTCTGTTGACAACAGCAGACCAGCCTGTCCTGATGCTACATTTCAGCCCTGATGGATGCTGTATTTTAGATAGAGGATTACAGAAAATTGTCCTATCTGTAAAGAAAGCAGAAACCTTGACCTTAAAAAAAAAAGAATACTGCAGAGGATCTGTGTGGCCATTGGAGCTTTCAGGAAGTTTAAAATGTTTCTGGAGTTAAATCAGTTCACTCTTGCCGGCCTGAGAACAGCCAGTTTGGAAAACAGGACTTGTAGGCATGGAAACAAGGCATCTTGGTAACAAAACTCATTACAGGGTTTCATGGAGAAAAACTGTGGAGAATCCTCAAGGGGGGGAAGGACAGATCTGGCACAATTCTGCAAGGCCAGACAGTATGAAATTTACAATGAGGGTAACTAAAGTATGCTAAGCTCCAGTAATTGAGTGGAAAGAATTAAACTTTCGTGAGCCATGACCCTTCAAGTGCTGCCTGCCTGCAAATATCAGGGTTGCTAATAATCAAAGCAATGAAAATAAAAGACACCCAGAAGAAAGTATTTTAAGCCTATATTCCCATTATGTCCTTGAAGACATAGGACAATTCAGAGACTATGCAGAACTGAACTCTCATGAATATTATTTCAAAACCAGAAAATGTGAAAATACTGTAAACAGGAAGCTTTTATATCGAGTGTCAACTTTCACGCTGTCTCATTTTGATCTTCACAGCAGCCCTTTGATAAGGATGTTATCTCTGCTGCATCACAGATGAGGAAACCAAGGCCCAGAGGAGCTGAGGTCGGTAAGCAGCTAAGCCTGGCTTCCGACCTCAAGCCAGGACTGCCTCTCCCCTTCCCCCGGCCTCCATCCTGCGGGTGCTGTGACTTAGGTAAGGCTGCACTGACACATCTGGGTATAACCAGGGACTCCTGTGGTGCTGGTACTCCCCCACCAACAAATGCCATTGCAGGGGTCATGGTAAGTATTTTCACCATAAAAATGGGAAACTTTGCTGTATAGTGTGTTTGTATCTTTTAAAAGCTCTTTTTCTTGGTCACAAAGTTTTTCCTTCTGTTTTCTCTTCCTCTACCTCTTCCTCTTTTCCCCCTTCCTTCTCCACTTTTACACACTCACCTTACACTGGAGCCCACGCACTCTTCTACACTATTGCCCTGTGCGGGGGAGCTCGCAGGAACATAGTGAATACTTGCCAGTGTATTCACTATGGCCGGTGGCACCTCAGGGACCACCCCACCCACAACCTCTTACTCACCCAGGGCTTCCACCCTGTGCTCAACTCCGGCTGCTGCGTTTGCTGACACCTGATAGTAAGGGCAGTGGCAGGCAGCATCAAGGCCTACTGAGCAAACTGGAGAATCAGGCCACTGCCAACTTCTCATGACCTTTGGTATCCTAGGAGGCCCTGTTAACATGGCTAGAGTAACAGCGGAAAGTAGAAAACTGAGTGGAAAGCATAAGAGGTCAGTAGATATGGTCCGGCTCAATTTGGCTGCCCAGCCTTTGAAATAAATCTACAGGTGGAGCTCTGGTCTAAGGACAGCAATATGACCATGTATGATTAGAACTATTGCGGAAATCACCACACTGCAACTCCCCTACATACAATTCTTCATCACTTTTTTTTCCTTCTCCATTCTTCCCCTGTTGTAATTTAGAGAATTAAGAAGTAGTCTTTTCCTGCCAGGAAACTAAACGTGTTCCTTTTGTTAAACCCAGCTACAGTGGGTTAAAGTGTCCCCTAGTGACCTGAAGAATATGAGTTTTCTTTCCTAAGTATCCAATTTAATAGAACATAAGAGATGAAAAGGAAGAAGGAGATCTAAAAACTACTTTGGTCGCTAGAACACAAAAATTCTTGAGGATTATTTGTAACATACATAATTTTTTATATTTGTAACCATTCATTTACATGAATTTACATTTTAAGAAAAATGTGATATGACAATACCAAATATTGGGAAGGATGTGAAGTAACTGAAACTCTCATACGTTTCAGGTAGGAACACAAAATGGTACAACCACTTAGAAAAACCATTTGTCAGTCTCTTAAAAAGTTAAATATACCATCGTCCTTAGGAACCAGTCAGTCCACTCTTAGGTATTCACCCAAAAGAAATGAAAACATAAGTCCACACAGTTATTTATAAGTATTCACAGCAGCATTATTCATAATAACCCCAAACTGGAAACAACCGAATTTTTCATCAACACCAATAGATACACAAACTATGGAATCCATCCAATAAAATACTACTTAGGGTAAAAAAAGTCAGGGGATGAGGAGGGGTGAACAACTGATACAACAGGAGTGAATCTTAAAATCATTATGCTGAATGAAAGAAACCAGACACAAAAGAGTTCATACTGCGTGACATCATTGGCATAAAATTCTAGAAAATGTGAACTAAGTCCAGAGTGACAGAAAAGAAGGTGAGTGGTTGCCCAAGGCCAGGGAGAAATGCTGCAGCACAGCCTACACTGAATGACATCCCCCAAAATAAAAAGCACCGGGCCCAAACCTCAACAGTGCTTAGCTTGAGAAACCTTAGTATGACCAGCCAAAAAAGAGAAAAGATTCAAATCATGAAAATCAGGAATGGAAGAGGAGGAGACATCACTACAAGCCCTACAGAGAGTAAAAAGATTATAAGGGGCTGTGAATAAATTTATGCTAAAAATTAGGCAATTCAGATGAAATATGAAGATTTACAGAGAGGTACACATCAAGAAAACTGACTGAATGAAAAGGAAAAAACATGAATAGACCCATAACAAGTAAAGAATTTGAATCAATAATTGAAAATCTTCTTTCAAAGAAAAGACCAGGCCCAGATCTCTTCACAGGTTCATGCTATAAAATAGTTAAAGGACGAACCACACCACTGCTTCCTGAACTCTTCCACAAAATATGAGAGAACGCTTCCCAACCAATCCCATGAGGCTAGCATTACTCTAATACTGAAACTAGACAAAGACATCACAAGAAAACTACAGACTAATATTCTTCATGAGTCTAGATGCAAAAATCCTCAACAAAATGTTAGCAAAATGAACCCAACAACATATAAGAAGGATGATTCACCATGACCAAGTGGGACTTCCCCCCAGGAATACAAAGTTATCTTAATATCTAAAAGTCAATCAGTGTAAAATCACTTTAATAGAATAATATGAATGAAGGACAAAAACCACATGTTCGTGTCAACATATGCAAAAAAAAATCATTTGACAATGCCTAACACCCACTCATGATAAAAAATCTGAAAAACTAGAGATGGAAAACAATTTCCTCAACTTGACAAATAGATTCTACAAAAAATGCGTAGCTGGCATCATACTTATTGGTGAAAGACTGAACGTTTTCCCTCTAAAAGTTGGTCAAACATACTGTACGACCACATTTATGTAAAAAGTCCAGAAAAAGGAAATCTATAGAGACAAAAAAAAAGGTACTGACAAGTACTATTTTATCCTAGATAAATGTAGTTTTCCTTTTTCAAGCTGTTTGTCGACTTCTGACTAAGCGCCTCTCTGGCCCCAGGATGGTTCTATTTTTCCAGCAGCTCATCTCTGGTGCCAAGGAGCAGGCACTGGGGAACACTCCCTCTGTGTGCAGAGGGATGTGTGGTTCCCTCAGAACCAGAAGGGGCTCAGCTGCAGGAACACAAGCAAGAAACACTGAAGAAAATGCTTTGAAGGCCCAAAACCTGAATTTTATCACTCAGAGGAAGAGGCCAGGCCTAAGGAAGCAATGTCACTTCAACAGGAAGGTATTGCTCTGGAATCAGGAGTGATAGAACCCTGCCTGTAATGGCAGTGCCTTGCAGGAAAGTCCCTCTGTCATCACACCACTTGATAAACAAGCCACACAAAGCCTCTTGGCAACTGCAGGCATTTTCAACACATAAAGAGGAAAAAAATGGCATCTAGTCAGACGGGACTATTGAGAGCAGAAACACTGTTACCTGCGAGCACGTGGCCCTCTACTCGGGATGTCATGAGCGCTCGGTCGTCACCATGTGGACCCACCGCAAGTCCGTTCGGCATCCTCACGTCACGTAGGGCACGGCAAGCTCTGGAGGCCTGGACGCCCCGGCGGACAGAGATGTTATCTTCCATCAGCACATCTTTCTGCATTTCAGCTGCTGCAGTTACTGCCTGCTGTCCTTCCGGGGGATCACTTTGCAGCCATGAACTTACTAAGGGGCAGAGGACCTAGAAAAAAAGGATTCGAAGCCTGATCCGTTCTGTTTAAAAGGCAAAGATTTCAAAATATGCCTAATCACTAGCATAATCTACGTGAGTTCCCAGGACTGAAAAGGATGACAGAGACATTTATCACAAGGAGGGGAGAAGGGTGTCTGGAGGATGGATCCAGACACAACAGCAGGGCCTGTGTAGAAAAGTTGCTGATCCTGAGCCACGTGTGCAGCTGATGCTCCAGCCACTCTGTCGTGTGTATGTGCTAAAAGGCAAATGGCTACACATGGTCAGGAAGAGATGTTTCACCAAGATCCGTAAGGCTTAGGACCCAAGGAGTTTTGTTGCAGGATGTTCTTGGCTGAACATGAGCTTGAGGGACCACCGGGAGTAAAAAGTCTATTCCGCCCCCTTGGCCACCCAAAGAGAGGCAGAGATGCTCGTGACCAGGAAGACCTGAGTGTGCAGGGGCCGGCCTTACAGGGCCTGAAGTGCTAGCCTCGGCTCAGAGTCTCCATCTTCCAGGAACCTGTGGGTCTACCTGTCATGCAGACGCCATCACCTAAATACTGGTACCACTTGGAGCAAAACACAAGCAGGTGTTTTCTCATCACTGGTATCTGGGCTACCTTCAGGTTGAAAGGAAGAGACCAAGAAAGAGGATACTGGGCAGATTGACCCTATTGTGTTGGGAATTGGCGTCTGAGGAAAGAGACCCAGACCCATCGCAAAAACGGGAACATTAGAAAACTGGGAGCATGTCCTGCCCCACGCTCTCCGAGTGGCATGGGCCGTGTGGCGTCACTGTCCACGTGCTCCTGCAGCACGTCACTGCCGGCAGGAAAGGAGGGGTCAGGAGGACGCGCAAACGGGGGGAGAAGGGCACGGTCATCTCTGTGCTGGGCGTCAGTACTGACTTCCCGTGGAACCTCATCTACATGGAAACTCTCATTATACCAATTAACTTTCAACACTGCATACCTGAAGTTTAGGACTTTAATTCTTGACTCATTCACAAGTACAGTCTGTGCTTAGCTGGTCAAATAGCACCCCCCCCCAAAAAAAGGAACGTATTTGCTTTCCAGTTTGGAAAGGAATGTGTACTTCATCCACAGTGGTCTTATTGTCTTATATATCATGTTTGCTCAGTTTTAAGCTTTTTGCTCAGGGACTATAAGATGGGTTTAAATAAAGAGGAAATTGGATTCCATCAATCAATACACTAAAACACAACCAAGATTAGATGACATAAGGTTACACCATTTCATCACTTGTAACTAATATTGTCTGTGCAGGCCCCTTCTGAGAAAATATTTATGTTATGTTTCATTTCCTACAAAGAAATTCATCTCTGGCTTCCCCACAAATTGAAAAACTACATAGTGAGTTAGGGAAAAAGAGAAAACTATTGTAGTCCCATTGACTCATTTTAAAGTGAACTTTACCATAGAAAAATATACTTCCATCTAAATAGTCAGAAAAAAAATTGATTTTGAAGCTTTCTATTTTTTTCTTTAGAGAACTACAGTTTTAGGCCATGTACTCACTCTTTTGCTAAAATCAAAGTTCAGTACTAATATTTAAATCAGGAATAATTAAAATGTCTGACGCATACTTTTTCTTTTTCACTAGAAATGCTCATTTTTCAGATCAGAAGAGATAATGTTTTTCTTATGCTTCCTTCTTATATGTATTAAATAGGGTCTTTTGATTCACTCAAGGAATTATAATATTTAGCAATGAGAGAGACAGGAATTGTGTGGGAACCCAGGAAGCAGGACTATAGCTCAAGAACTAGAAAATTCTAGGGGCACCCTAGGACTGGACTGGGTGTGGAAGGCAGAATTCTAAGATGACTCCAAAGATTCCCACTCCTGTACATACCCTGTGTAACCCCCTCCTCTTGAATGTGGAGAGAACAGTGGGCATGATGTGACAGTCGCTCCTGGATTATGTTGTTACATGAGACACCAAAGTAGGAGACGGGAGTGAGATCCCCCTGTCGGCCTTGAAAAAGCAAACTGCCATGTGTGGAGAGGGCCTGCAGCAGGGAATGATGGGCAGCCCCTAGCAGCCGAGAGCCTCAGTCCTACAACCACATGAACTGATTTCTGCCAACAACCAATGAGCTTGCAGGAAGACCCCGAGCCTTGTCTGACTGCAGCCCCAGCCAACCCCTTGATTGCAGCCTGTGAAAGCCTGAGCTGAGGACCCACAGAAATTGTGAGACAATCAATTTATTTGTCTTAAGCTGCTGAGTTTGTAGTCATCTGTTACTCAGCAATAGAAAACTAGTGCACTGGGTTACCTTCTTGCCCCTCAGGGATAGAAATGTGACAATTCCTCTCATCTGTGTGTGAAAAACAGCCCACATCCTTGCTTCTCTGCCTTTTGGCTCCTTGTACTCATGGTTTGTTCAGGACTCTCCTGCTTCATGTCTGTATGTCTCTTCTATTTATGCTCCTGTTCGCAATACAAATGCTTCTCTCTGTCTCATAGAAACTGGGCAGACAAAATACTAGACATCCTTCAGCCTTACCTTACTGGAACACCTTCATAATGTCAACTAATCCCATCAATAACCCTCTGAGGTGAGTACTATTATTATTCTCATTTTTTAATAAATTGAGGAGTTAGATGACTTGAGTGGAGAGGCCAGCCTCCAATCCAAGACATCCTGCATTATGTCTTTTGCTCTTTTCTCCTCTTCTGCACCGCTGCTAACTTGAAATAGCAGAAGAGTCTCATGAATGCCACACAGATAGTGAAAACTGTAGCCAGGAGAGCACTAGTAACATGTATGGCATTCTTTCCTCTGGAGACAAGTCAAGGACAAGCCACTGCGGAGCCATCATTCAGCTTCTCTGAATGTGTTGCTCTTGCTTCCCCAGGAGAACCCGAGTCAGGGAGACTCAGGCATAAACATTTGCTGGCTGTTCCACCATGAGCAGACGAGTCAGCTGCCTCCACGAGCTTCAGTTTTCTCAGCTACAGAATGAAGCCACAGCAGCAGTTGCTCCATAGCGTTTCCACAGAGAAGCTCAGGCAATGGCAGTTGGCAGTGGGGGTGGCAGTGGTGGTTATTCAACAAGGGCAACTACCGTGTCTTACACCTCCATAGCCTAACAGCAATTAAGCAACTTCTAAGTCGGACTCAGATGAATAAGTTACTTAGTTAATTCATATTCTAATTTGAACGGGTTTCCATACCAGATGAATGAGTTCCCATGAAAGAAAGAATTGGCTTTTTTCTTTGAGAAATAATTTCTCAAGAATTTAAGAGCAGTCAGAAGTCCTTGTAGGAGTTTACTAGGCATGGATTTGTTCAAGGCATAGGGCAATCCTACTTTTGGAATTCTGTGAATGGGCCGATCATCATCATCAGAAAATTTCCAGAAGGTTCAACATCATATGTAAACTATGTACAATCAACCTGTAGAATTAAGGTGAAGATAACAGCATGGACTTCAGAGTTGCATCTACCTGGATTCAAATCTTGCCTCTGTCATTTTTGTCTCTGGGCTTGCCCTCACTTCTTTGTGTCTTGGATTCCTCATAAACAAAAGGAGGCTATTAATGGTGTTTTCTTCACAGTGTTATGGAGAGTACGAAATAAATTCATAGCATTTAGAACAGCGCCCAGACATGGTAAACACTCAGTAAACTTTAAATTTTGTAAAGTCAGCCAAAGTTTATTGAGTTTCTACTATATACCAGGCACTGTGCTGAGAACTGTGAATACAAATAACGAGAAAGGAAAAAGGAAAAAAAAATAATGTTTATTCTGTTTTTATGAATAAATCACTCTGATAGGTGTTTCACATATATTACCTTAATTAGTTTTTAATTAGTAACCTTATTAGGTAGATATTATTTGCCCTGTTTTATCAATGGGGAACATAGGTAAAGAGAGATTAACCATGTTTCTTAAGGTCTCAGAACGAGTACGTGGTAAAGCAGCAATTCAAAGCCAAGACTAGGCTCAATCCTGCTTTTGCTATAAATAAGACACAAGCCCTGTCCTGGAGGAATAAACAATCCACAGTGAAGATTCGCATGTAAGTGACTAAATATAATAAGATGTAAGAGCCAAAGGTGAGCAACATACAAAGTAGAGACATTTACCTACAGGAGGGAGGAATTCCTTGGAGTCAGAAAATAGACATTTGAAAGATGAATAAGATTTCTCCAGAAGAACAAGGGCACTCAAGGGGTGGAAGGGCAAGGGAGTAAAACAGTCACAGATTCAGGGAAACACACAAAAAATGCCTGGGGTATTGGAGGACCAGCAGAGAAAATAACCAAGAATGCTGTCTCCATGAACGGCAACTCGGGTGACAGTCCAGCAGTCATCCCACACGGCGTGTTCCTACTTGCAGGGACGCCAGGAATTCACTTCTCCTTACAACGTCAGCAGTTTCTAACTGCAAGCTCCAAAGTGCTTCCAGCAGCCAAAACAAACCTAGGTCTATAGCACACCTAAGTTCCGTGCACCTTTAAGGTCTTTCTGCTGTCCCCCTTGGTTGCTGACAGTCACTGCCATCTATGGTACAGCATTTACTCCACCCTCATTGTGTCTCGAGTGTTCTGCAACAGCTTCTACTGCCTGCTTCATCAGTTTCATCTGCTTAAGATTTTTTTCCATCAGTTCCATCTGCTTAAGAACATATATTTTCCCAAGATTTTTCAGTCCTGCCTCCACTCCAGGCAAAAATGGATCCTTCTGCGTCATTACTAGGCAATTTCCTACAGGCCTCTTTAGAACCATGATTAATTATGTTGTGATGACTGCTTATGTGGCTCTTTTCCCTGATGCGAATCCCTTAGAGGAAGCAACGGGTCTGTTATCTCCGAAGTCTAGTCCAGTGCCTACACATGAACATTTGATCAATAAACAAACAAATGCATAAAGGAATGATACCCCAAAGGCTCTTGCCGGACATTTAAGAACCTCCACCAGATGGATCCACCCATCCTATCCAATGTTTCCTTCCAAGAACCTTAACAAGAATGATTTTAAACTGGTCTCTTCATGCTCAGTCTCTCTCCTGTTACTCCAACCATCATCCAAGCTCCCACTGCCTCTTCTTTTACCTTCCGTCATACAAGATGTTTTTTCTACAAACGTTAGCAGTTTTGCTATTAGCCTGCGAAGCCAAATTCTCTCTTCTCTGCCAAAATCAAATATTTTCCTCACGATGTGCAAAACATTCAGGTATTCTATCCTGACTATTTCCCATTCCTGTGATTTTTCTCTTTTCAGAATTGCCTTTAACTTTTGAAACCTCTTAACACTGATTCGACCCGTGTATTACCCGTAAGTGATTTTACATAAGCACATCTTGTCTTCTCAAGTCAGGGAATGTCATTTCTTGTTCCATTTTTATCTGTCATTACCCAATGCTAGACACATGGAAGTTTATTAAATAAATGAATAAGTGAGAAGCTGGTAGAATCAGAATGGCTACTTAGTGGTGAAACTAACACAATATTATCCAAAATATTTCTAGTAGGAATAATAAATCAGTATCTCCATTATCATTAAGTATGATATATGGACAGGGAATTTTGAAGGAACTAGGCAAATTCTCCTCTGCTAAGACAACTGATATATAACTGACCTTTGCCATGTGTAAGTATTTTCAGGGGATATGATGCAACATACCTAGATTCAAGACTATGTGATTGTTCCATGATTGGATTTTGCTGGCTTGAGAGCTCCACATTTGCTCCTTTAGCACACAGGCTTCCAAGTGTGCAGATTTCATCTGCACTCCTGGGTCCAGCTCGCAGCGTACGTGTACTGCCGCCTTCACTCAGATCTCTGGCAGACAGCCACACCGTTTCCATCCAAACCTTCTCATCTGGAATGAGCAGATCCATCTTCTTTGCCAGAATAGGCTTTAGCCCTAAACCAGGCTAGGGCAGCTGTTTGCCAAACTCGGAGATGACGCTTGATTCTAACGATCAATATGGAGCAGAGCCACTGAGGAGAAAATGACAGAATGGAAAACAATGATGCTCACTTTCCAGAGAAACTGCCATGATGTATTGTTAAAGCATCTATCTAGTTGGTTCTGGCCTGTGGGGCTTCAGTAAAACTCATTCTCCTTTCCATCCTTTTTACGTTTGTAGAAAGAATGCAAACAGAACATTTACTCTGACAAAAGCTTCTTTTAGTGCAAAGTTAAGTTAGAAACCTTGAAATTAAGGAAATTTTAAACCTTTTTTAATGCGAATAGAAAGAAGAATGGAAAGAAAATGGAAAAGAACGCTTTACAATTCTCATTTCTTAATTATTCACTGGTTCCCTCTACATGATAAGCTTTCAAAATCTCAAAATTTAAACTGATTATCTGGCCCAAATTGGTCAAATCTCATTCTCAGGTTGCTTTAACCTGGGATAAAAAGAAGGTCACAGTTACAGGCAGAGGACAACACTGTTTCTGTCACCACAGTTCTGTAGCAACTCCATCCCTGTCCTCCCCAGGAGTATTTCACATGGACTCCACTGTGCCGTCTTTCGTGGTCCAGTTCCTAGAATTGTTTACACCAAAAATGGCAGCCTATGCCAGTGTAACGTGATGAAGTCAAAATCGCCGATGCCCAGAGAAGCTGCCATCGCTCCTGTCTATGCCCACTGGAGTCACTGATCCTGGTAACAGGCCCTAGGAGAGTGGGCAATAAAGCTACACCAAGTCTGCCATTTGCTCCCTCCCAGAAGCAATGATATTGCTGCTAATGTCTACTAATGTTCCTGGGCCACCAAGTCCCAGTAGCTAACCATGCCCAGTGTTGAGGGTGCTGTTGGCTAAGGAAGTTGCCCTCTGAAGCTACTAGTTTGCCGGCACTAGTGTAGCTGGCAGTATGTGTGCTTAAATCACATCGATACTTTCATGAGACCACTCTCACTCATTCTTATAACTTCTTGCCTTAGGGCTTTGGAACACTTTGATATGGCTGACATAGAACGATAACTACTGGGTATCTCTCTCTCTCTCTCCCTCTCTCACACACTCACACACACACACACACACACACCCCAGACCATGGACTGGCACCAACCTCTCAGTATTTATCTAGCCTCTTATTCTCTCTTCCCATAGGATCAATGTCTTCAGAAGGGCTTACTCATGTAACTACTCTTCATTTAAAAATCCACTGAGCACCCAGTAGGTACACAATCCCTTCACACATGCCCAGATAATCTTGACTTCCAGGGCCTGCCTGCTGCAAATACATGTTTTCTTTTATTGAGAGTATTTACTTCAAAGACAATAAGAAATGGTCTTATCTCTGTTCATGCCAAGTGGTGGACAAACCTAGAAGTTCAAAATGCGAGTTGCAGAAAGCATAGGTTATCTGCTAATGTGGCTACCTCGTTACTTAATTTTTCTGTGTTTTCTTTTGTGATGTCTCTGGAAGTAGCCTCATGATCATCTTTAGATCAGTTAAAATCTGCCCTAATTCTGGGAGAGCCCATCCAAACCTGAACAGAAGATGGTAGAGACACTTAATAAAAGTAGTTCCAAGTTCCTGACAATTCATTTAAAACTGCAGTAATCAATTAAAGTTGAATTTCATAACTGGATATCACAATGTAAGGATCTGAGGACTCGGACAATTCTGAGATAAAGAGAGCTTTTCTAACTCGAGGGGCCCAGTGAAAGATCCGTAAGAAGGGTCTGGATGCCCTGGTGGCCACTTCTCTGGCCTCATCACAGCTGGATGGCCAGGCAATATTAAAGCCCCAGACAGACTAATTCTGTGTCTTCTATTTTAAACTGCTTTGTAAAATGAAATCAACGTGCCTGTAATTCTAGGAATGCCTGTTAAGCCTCCCACCAACCTCTCAAGTCAATCACCGTCTCATCCACCTTCAAAAAATATTTAGCTAAAAGGCTATCTTGCTTCCAATAAGGCCCTGTGTTATTTAAAAGTACACTGTAAGCTGGGGATGGGGAGGCTAAATTTAACCCATGAGAGAGTGAGAGAGAGAACACAGCATTTTTCTAGAACAAAGGGGCGCATCTCCACCAAATAGATGAACATGTAGCACACGAATGGCAGGTGGTCTGTACAGTAGTTTCTCTGTGATACCCACAGATGCAATTTTTTTCTTTTTCATCTTGGCTTCTTTTAAACATCATGCTGCCAGGTAAATGTACAATTCATTATTTATGTTTCCCTTGCAGACTAGCATAATGCTCAAACTATTTCACTGATATTTTTAGGCAGCACCCTATCTCAAGAAATACATAATCAACTAACATTTTTCAATATTTGACACATCTCAAAATAACTTTTAAATCACTTCACGGTTTAATTTTCAGGAAGTTTGTAATTAATCTGAGGTACGTCAATTTGCTAGTTGAAGAATGGAACTTAAGGAACTGCAAATCAAAGGATTCAGCTGTCATATTAACAGAGCTGGCTTCAACTCATCTCACGCCATCAGACCATGAGCCCGTCTAAAGTATGCAGGTCCCTAGTTATAGGGAAATTAGATAAGAACGTATGTACAAAACAGCAAAATCTCCTAACAGTTGGTAGAAGACTCCCCAAAGCCCGTGACCTGTTGAAAGGCACTCATTTTTGCACCTAAAGGAATGTATAATTTAAATCTACCTCTTCCAATTTTCTGAGAGTACAGATGGCCCCAAGAACATCAGTACCTTTCACTATCCCAAGAATTGAAAAGACACACCAACTGGATGTACCCGATTGATTTTCAGGCAAGCAGCTCCAAGAAGATACCACTCTTTAGCCGTAGGAATTCAGAAAACCTTCAGAGAAGACTACAAACTCCAGCTGAGTATCACAGTGCTGAGTTTATCCAAGGCTTGAAAGACCTCCAGTTGCCTCGCTGAGCATCTTTTGTAAGCTGAATGATTACACGTCAGTTATGGATCCAATCCCTTCCATGATTCAAGGTAACTTTTTTGTGTGGTAAGAACACTTAATATGAGATCTATTCCCCTCAACAAATGTTTAAGTGTCCGGTACGGTCCTGCCAACTATAGACACAGTGCTGGACAGCAGATCTCTAGAACTTACTTATCTTGCGTAACTGAAATTTTACACCTGTTGAACAGCAGCTCCTCATTTCCTCCTCCACCCAGGCCCCTGTTTCTGTTTCTATGAGTTTCTACAAGTTTGACGATTTTAGAGCAGAGGGAAGAAAAGGCACAGAATCCCCCACCCTTAGAGTAACTCCACCCAACTAAGACGTGTGGACCAAAGGCTTTCAAAAATCAACTGGGAACCAGGGAGAGGAAGGGGTGGGGTGAGAGGCCAAGAGTGGGGGAGAAGCTCTCCACATGACAGTAAAAAGGTAAAGACTAAGTGCCCCTCCCAACCAGCACCAGCATCTCTCGCTTGGACAATCATACTAGTTTCTTAACTCGTCTCCGTCCTTTCACTATAACCCATGCTCCTCCACACAGTAGCCTGAGTAATTTTTTTTTCCACTGTGGTAAAACACATGTAATGCTATGGACTGAATCCTGTCCACCTCCGCCACAAGAATTTGTATGTTGACACTCTAACCCCTAATGTGACCGTATTTGGAGTAAGGAAGTAATTAAGGTTAAACGAGATCATAAGGCTGGGATCCTAATCCGATAGGATTAGCATTCTTGCAGGAGGAAACACCGAGAGCTGGCTCACCCTCTCCAGGTGCACTGAGGAGAGGCCAGGTGAGCGCACAGCAAGGTGGCCGTCTGCACCCCAAGGGGAGAGCACCAGACGGCAACCCTGCTGGGACCTTGATTTTTAATTCCCCAGCCTCCAGGATTCTGAGGGAATTAACCTCTGCTGTTTAAGCCACCTAGTCTGTGGTAGTCTGTTACGGCGGCCCGAGCTAACACACAGAGCATAAAACTTATCCACTTGAAAGTGTGCAGTTCACTGGCATTAACTGTGTTTGCAGTGCTGTACAACCGTCACCACCATCAGTTCCAGAATCTTTTCATCACCCGGAAAGGAAATCTGCCCCCATTAAGTGGTCACTCCTGTTTCCCACACTCTCCAGCTCCAGCAATAACTAACCTGCTTTCAGTCTGTATGGACTTGCCTATTCTGAGTATTTAAATGAACGGAATCATACAAATGTGGCCTTTTGTGTCTGGCTCCCTTCACTTGGCGTAACAGTCTCAGGTTTGTCCATATTGCAGAACATACCAGTCCTACCTTCCTTCTTATGGCTGAATAATATTCTGTTTTATGAATATTCCACGTTTTGTTTATTCATTCATTCGCTGATGGGCTTTTGGGCTTTTTCCACCTTTTGCCTATTTAAATAGTGCTGCCATGGACATCCATGTGTAAGGTTTTGTTCAAACACCTCTTTTCAGTTATATGCCTAGGAACAGATCACTGGGTCAGACGGTAACTCTGGGAAGTAACTTACTGAGAAACAGTCAAAGTGTTTTCCGCAACAGCTGCACCATTTTACACTCCCACCAGCAAAGGGTGAGGCTTCCGATTTCTCCACATCCTGCCAACACTTCTTATTTTAGAATAATATTTTAAAATATAAATCTGATCATATCACTCCCCTGTTTAAAATAAAAACTAGACTCTGTGCCATGGTCTGCAAGTTCCAGCGCTATCTGGAGCCTGCCTGCTGCTTCATCCGCATCTCCTCTCTTGCTCTCCCCTGCTCTCTCCCAGCTCTGAGCTACAGCCACACTGGTCTCCTTTTATCCCTTGAAAATGCAAAGGACCTTTACACCTGCTGTTCCCCAGACCTCATGGCTGCTCCCTCCCAGCAAAGATCTCTGTTCAAACGGCCCTGGTCAGGAGGACCTTCCCAGAGAACCCGAGGGAAAGAAGTCCCACAGGCTCCCATATACATTTAGTACTTGCTGTCTCGTGACCCTGTCCTTCACAACTTGCAGGGCTCTCTGCTTCCACTGTCTCCTCCCACTAGAATGTGTTTCATTAGAGCAGGGCCTTGGTCTGTCGTGTTCATGTTCACCACTGTGTCCCCAATAAAGGGAATGGTGCCTGGTACAGAATAAACATTCAAGCAATATTTGTTGAATAAATTATTAACAAATAATTAATGAATTTCAGGCCCAAGAAGCATCGTGGTCAAAAACTCATAAACACTAAGCAGTTCAGTGAGTTCTGTCGAGGACAAGAAGTTGGATGTGGTTGGAGACGGGGTCTGGTCAGAATAGCATTCAGGACATGGGTCTGCTTTGAGGCAGAGCTTTGAGGCCTTGTGGGCTAAGCTAAGGAGTTTGATGTTTACCCTGGATGTGACGGGCAGGGTGGGGGGGCGGGGCTGAGGAACTTTTAACAGAGAAAATACATCAATCCCACTTGCATCTTAGAGAAGATCACCTCGGCACCCTGCTGAGGTGGTGAAACCATGGACGAGGGAAGCAACGAGGACAGTTTGCTCATCATCCCCGGAAGGCTCTGTAGGAGCCTGAAGTGAAGGAGCGGCCTTGGAGACAAGCACTTAGAAACAGGAGCCGCTAAGTGCTGAAGTCACCCTCCAGACTGGTGAGCGGAGGGGAAGACAACACTCAGGTCTGAGCCTTGCGTAACAATCCCGGCGGGGCTTTTCACCAGAACCCAGGGGAGGGGCAGGAAAGAAGCAAAAGAGCTGAATTTGGGACAAGCTGAGCCTGAGTTTCTCAGAGAGAAAATTTTTTTATTGAAGTACTGTCAGTTTACAACGTGGTGTTAATTTCTGGCATACAGCATAGTGATTCAGTTATATAAATATATATAGATACACACACACACACATACATACACACACTCTTTTTCATATTCTTTTTCATTACAGGCTATTACAAGATATTGAATATAGTTCCCTGTGCTCTACAGTAGGTCCTCGTTTATCTATTTTACATATAGTAGTTGGTATCCACAAATCCCAAACTCCACAGACACTTCAATATATGGATCTTGCATCCAGTTTAAAAAAAAAGTAATAATAGGATATATATTTGATTAGGGGAGAGAAGCCTTAATTTTTAAGTAGAAAAAGCCATGAGTTTTAATAAAACCACCCAATGAGATTCCAGAACATGGGATGAGCCTGGGAATCATTGACATTTAAGAGGCAATTAATTATCAAAGGGGCCTTCTAAAGGAACTAAGAAGAAATATTCAGTGATATATGTCAGAGAAAACCAGAAGATTCTGGTATGGCAGGATGCAAGAGATGCACGATTCTAACAGCGTGGCTAGGCCCAGAGCCTTCTCTTGGTTTGGTTTTAATTTGTACCATGAACGTCCAATTCTATGTCTAAAACTTAGTGGTCTCATCATTCTGGGGGAAGAGCGTTTGTCTGTTCCTTGCAGATGGCTGTCCTGTGGAGAGAAGACCTTCCTTCCAGCCACTACCATTTGGCCAGGACTTGGAACCTAAAATGCTCACTTCCTTCCCAGTGTCACCAGGAAACTGGCGAAAACAGGGCAGAAGATTTAACCTTCCTCCAGGGCAGAATGTCTCCCACACAAGAAGAGGCTGAGCCCATTATTCTAAAATAGGAATAACATTTTCCAAATAATATAAACATGGACTATATAAAGTAATTACTCATTAGTAATTATCCCATTTTTCATCTTAAATTTTAAAGACTTAAAAAAAAAAAAAAAGAAAACGAGAGGCCACTAAGCTGACTATATATGGAACCCAGTTCTCTCCTGACTAAACTGGCGTGTTGAGCACAGAACACACACGTTTTATTTATTAGGACAGCAGCCATGGCGCCCAGCGGCGAAGCAGGTGGAAATGCTCAGGGAGATGGCCAAGACGTCTGTGAGAGATTAAATTCTAGCATTATTGCTTCGCTTCAAACCTTCTGAGTGACTAAACCCAGGCCAGGCGTTCAGCCGTCCACATCTAAAGCTCCCTGTACATTTCCCCAGGGTTTCCACTCACTCCGTCCTCATCTGAAATGTTTTTTATAGTGATGATAAACTGACTCCAAACAGAAAAGTCCCAAAACACATGGTCTCTGTTACCAAAGAATGGGTCCTGATGTGTTTCCGTGATAACTACACACCCTGGCTTTTCTGATTGCTGGGGAGGGTCATTAAAAACAGGAAGGTATGTCCAGAGAGAATCTGAGAGCAGTTAACCCTAGCAAGTAAAACAGCATTCACCTGAAGCATAGGTCTCTGATTTCCCAAGACGCATTTCGGCAGGAATTTCGAGGATCCTGACCACAGCATTAGCAGGCTGCGGTGGGTGAAATCGACTTCAACTTTCTGAGGAGACCTTTTCCACTGTGATGTGTGACTCCACCTTGGTCCCCAGGGAAGATGAAGTAGCAGTGTGAATTGAACTGCTGGCTCTTCAAAGACCTCAAACCATTGCACTAGACAGTCTACAGAGCTGTTAGAAGTGCTCGGGGGTCAATAAGCCTTAGCAAATGTGCATAAAGAGGCAACATGAAACAGAGGAATCAAGAGGTGGCAGAAAGGGGCAGATCTAGGTTTGATTCCAGCTCTGCCACTTACCAGCTATAGGATCTTGGACAGATTCCTTATCTTACTATCCCTATATCCTTGGGTAATAACATCTATTCTGCAGGACTGTAGAAACAATTAGCATATTAATAGCTTAATAATTAGCATGCTTAGCACAATGTCTGACACACCATAGTAGCTCTTCTGACTAAGTTCACTTTAGCAGAATCAGAAACAGGTAAGTGGCCCACAAAGAAAGAAGCATCTTTCTCAACCTGCCAGTGGCAAGAAGCAGCATGTCCTCATTCAGTTTCAAGTCCACCCAGAAGGCAATCCAGTGAGGAAGGAAATGCTCTAGCTAAGCTGCTTCCATAGGAAAACATTAAAATCTCCCCTCCTTTGACCAATGTCTCTCTCTCTGACTCTGCAATTTGCCAAGGCACTAGCACTAAAACGGCAGCCATCAGCGGGAACAGAAGCTGGTGCCCACGAGAGGCCCCTCTCTGCTGCGCAGACCACAATGCTCATGCTTCCAGCATACTAATGACTCCCTTGATTGTCATTACTTAATTCAGTACAAACGGTGGGAAAACTCAGTGACATTTCAGAGGGGAATACCAAATGAACTTGAGCTGAACCATCGCGTCGTCCCAAGGAGCGTGACGACGTGGGAATGAAACAATGTAGGCTCCTGCCAGCACTGAGGGCAGAAACAAAGCGTGGAATTCAGGGTGGCTAATTCCCCAGAAGAGATTTCACAAGGGCCCAAATCCTCCAAAGCATGAAAATCACACGGGCTCTTACCAAAGAGGAAGTCAGATACAATGCATGGAAGGGCTTGGGAACACTGGCTGGCTGCCCGGGCCCTTGGATAAGTTGGCTGGTGCAGCCAAACCAGCAGGTACACGCAAATGCAGCAAGAGCAAGCCGAGGTTGGGGAGATGAAGCTGTAAACGGCGGGCATAACAGCAACTGTCACGGAAGGTGCTTCTTGGTAGGACTACTGTGGGAGAAAGCATTGAGAAGGAAGGATGAGCTTCCCCGATCCAACCAACTCCAATCAAGACCCAAACCTGTTTCTACCCATCAATAATTCCTGACCACCTCCTCACCTCCCCAGTGCCCGTACGGGACGGCAGTTGTGGCAAACTCAAAAGAAATACAACCCCTGCCCTGGGAGAGCCTACTGTCTGGCCAGGAATGCAAAAATAGCTCTCATAAAAAAGTCACCCTTGCAAGATTACATGCCTCTGAAAATCCAGATCCATGCCTTGTTTAACTCCAGCACCCATCACACTGCGAGGAGTGTGGTTAAACTGGAGAATAGTTAAGTTCAAAATTGAGATATATTAACAAGAAATAAGAGTTAAGTAGATTAAAAGTTTGACGTAGATACTGGTGGGCAATCTAGTCTTCCCAGAAAAATGTGGAAAGAGGGTGGGATGTGATAGAGGAAAGAGAATATTCCAGAATGAACCACACATATAAAGACATAGTATAAGAAATTATAATCCTACATGTTGATTTGAATTACTTGTTCTTAATGTGTGGTCCACAGACCACGCATAATGGATTTTGGACCCAGAAGCTTAATTCAGATCTCTTGAGAGTGGAGCCCAGGAATTTGCATCTCTAATAAGCACTTAGGCTGTTTTAATGCTCATTAAAACCCAGAACCAGTGGCTAAGGGATCTGAGACTTAAGCAAACACATACTCTTCCTTTAAAAACAGAAATGAAGGAAAGTCAGGAAGGAAAAAGTGAGGAAAGAAGAAAGGAAAGAAGAAGAAAATTTTTTAAGTATAGAAAACATCTTGGGAAGGGGAGTCAGAGCCCCCGGCAGGCTCCAGGGTGTCTGTGTGTGATCAGGAGGCCACGTGTGAACAGCATCCACGGCACGTGTCAGATGATGAAAGCCCTTCATTGACAGAAGTTGGCTCTGTCTGAGGGCAATGGCGTGCTATTGTAGGTTCCTGACCAACAGACTAACTGGACTTCAATCCAGCAGTAGTCTGTGAGGTAGAGGGCATGGGAGGGATTTTTGGCAGGGAGGCAGTCTCAGAACACTTGCCACCATCAAAAGATGAAGCCACTGTGTGCCTGAAACCAGCAGGGAGAATGTTGAATGACGAGACCTAGATAGTCTAGCATGATGCTAACGCACATCGAGGGGAACTCCATCCGCTTTCAGCAGGAAAGCGTCGGCCGTCTTCAAAACCTCCACTTCCACCTCTCGTGTCGATGTCCTGGCGCTGCTGCATCCACATCCTCCTTGGCTCTTCAGCATCGTCTTCCCTCTGACTTCAGCACACATCACTATGCTTCCCATCTTTTCAAAAAAGTTCTTTCTCTTGACCTGCCCTCCTCGGCTGACTTCCCTTTCCTTTCATTAACAAATTCCTTCAGAAGATAGTCTATCTTCACCTCTCCTCCCATTATTCTTCAAACCACAGCAGTCTGCTCGTCCTCACCATTTCTGACTCTGACCTAAGACCCAGAATGGCACAATTACCAAGTCTAATTGGCACCTACTGTTCCTTCACCTCCCAGTGATATCTGCCTTCTCTCCTTCAATTTTTCTCCACACTTGTCTTCCATGACACCACTTTCAAGGTTTTCTTTAAACGTTTTGTAAGAGGAAGGCCATCTTCTCTGATCGTCCTATTCTCCTGCCCCTTAAAGGCTGCTGTTTCTGTCATTCCTCAGAGCATAATCATTAATCATCTTTTCTTGCCCTGAGTATCTGATCTCCTTGGGTGATTTCATCTGGTATTTGTTACTATTTCTATGTCACAAATTATTTTAAAATTAGAAGCTTAAAACAGCCATTTAATTGTGCTCACAGATTCTGTGGATCAACAGAACGGAAAGGGTGCAGTGGGGATGACTCCCTCTACTCGACAATGTCTGAAGCCTGAGCTGAGAGGACTCGGGAGCTTGAGTGACTTCCGTGCTGGGGACTGGAAGGAGGAGTCTTTACTCACAGGTCTGGTGTCTGGTCTGGGGCTACCAGTAGTAGTACTGACATGTGACCTTTCCATGCAGCTGGGGCTTCCTTACAACATGACACCTCGGAGCTTTTACACGGGAGTTGAAGAATTCAAGCACAGGTATCAAGATCAACAAGGTAACAGTTACACCGCCTTTTCTGACCTAGCCTCAGAATCACCCAATGTCACTTGGACCACATTTTACTGGTAACATAACAGTCACATATCTACACAAGTTCAAGAGGATTCCACCTCTTGAAATGAGAAATGTCAAAGAATTTTCAACCATTTTTTTAAAAACCTCTAACACTCAGCTACAGATTCTACTATAGCACCAACATATCTGTCTCAAGTCCAGATCTCTAGATTAATATAGTCAGTTGCTCTAAATTTATATACATCCAATTGCTTACTACACTACGACCAGTAATAATAATAATAGCAAAGGATAATATGCGCATAGCACGTGCCAGACACAGTTCTAACAATTTTGTACTTACTAACTCGTGTAAACCTCACAATCACTCCAGGAGGCAAGTACCATCATTATCATTTTAACAAAAATGTTAAATGATTTGCCTGAGCTCACACAGCAAGTGCAATGGAACTGGGACACCACTCAGGCAGTCTGGCTCCAAACTGTAGTCTTTCAACCAGTACACTAAACAGCACAGATATTCTCCAGGTATTGCAATTCCAGCAGGACCAGAACTGTGCTTTAATCCGCCGTTTCCTCATTAAAACAAAAATGCTTTTCTGTACTTCTTATATATTTTATCCTTGTCAGTAATTCTACTATTCATGTAATACCCAGTGAAGAAGTCTGGGAGCCATCCAAACCTCCTAACGTCTCCCTAATCCCCCATGTGAGGTGTGTCCCCAGATTGTGTCAATTAACCTTCTTAAGGATTCCCACGGCTGCCACTCCTCTCAAGCCCCACTGCCCAAATCAACATCTTCCCCTGGATTATTGCAGTAATTTTTAACTGGATTCCTTGCTTCCTGTCTCCTGTAATCGTGGTTCATCCTCCCACCTCCCCGAACGATGCTTATAAAATGCGAATGTGAGTATTACACATGTTGCTCAAAATTCATCCAAGGCTCCAGAGAAGGGTATATTGGTGCAACATGTAAATGCCCTCTGATGTGGCTTCTAATTGCTATGACCCTTGTCTCCTGTCCCTGCCTAATGGGCCAAGGTCTGTCCTTACCAAATCACCTGCTGTTTCGTAATTTGCCATCTGTTTCTTGCCTCCCTGCCACCGCACATTCTATACAGTTCCTTCCACCTTGAACGTCCTCCTTCCTGTTCCCTTTCCAGTTCCTGATCACCTGGAAAACTCTTACCTATCAAGATGTAGCCCTAACGTCCCTTCCTCTGGAAACTTTCATTGATACTTTCCCCAAGGAGAGTTGATTACTTATTCACTGTACAAAATCTTGTCCCAGCACTCAACACATGATGTGATCACACTTTCCATCTCCATCTCTATTTTATTACTGGCTCCTAGAGGAAAGTAAGTTGGTCTTATTCATCTTTGCAATCCCAGTGCTCGGTTTGTTTGTTGAATGAATGAATAAAAGAAACCATAATACATAGTGATATATATAGGAAATAAGCAGGGGGAAATTTACATCCATTGTAGAAGCCTGGAACAACAGCAGGAAAATGAACAGAAACTGGACAATTGAAAGGCACAGAGGTCGGAAAATCAGTTTGAGGTGATTAAAGAAAAGGATAGGTTTGGTTTTGCACAAGTTGAACTGTATTTGTACCAGTGAGTGGTTAGAAAAACAGGATCAGGAAATAGATGAAAGTTCAAGGTTAAATGATAGACTTGAGAATTATAATAGAAGAGATAATTAGTTGAATCAACAGAAAAGGTTTCCAGTTACATAAGAGTAGACTGAACAATTTTATTAGCCCTCTTCTAAAAGGAAAAAGTTAAAAGACTTTCTAAACATGGTTTAAAATAATAATCACAGAAGTATTATTTAATGGAATCATAGGTGATCAAATCCTTTAAGAAGGGAAACATAAAAAGAAAACAGATGAAAGGCTCATTCAAAAAGAACTTTTTCTTAGGACAGGACCCAAACCAAAAGCAGGAACCTCCAGGACTATTTAGGGCTGGGTCACTGCTTCTTCCTCAGGAGACTGCCTTACAGCTATTTTCACCTCCACCTTGACAGCCACCTCTGAACACCTTCC
This sequence comes from Vicugna pacos, assembly GCF_048564905.1. Lineage (NCBI taxonomy): Eukaryota > Metazoa > Chordata > Mammalia > Artiodactyla > Camelidae > Vicugna > Vicugna pacos. The sequence continues at coordinate 19,434,934 of NC_133012.1, forward strand.
CGGTGACCTCAGTGGACAGTAGGATACAGGAAAGCTGCCTATTTCAGATCCCTGCTTTCCATGCTCTCTGCAAGGCCCCTGTGAACTCCCTGGGTATTACACTGATTGTGTATAGATGCCACTTACATCTGAACGATGCCAAAATGACTGGTAAAAAGGCAGGGAAAAAAAGACAGAAAACAGAAACATATAATCAACTTGTCATACAAGTCAGCTCATAAGGTAAAGTATAAACGACTGATTGTTACAATTACGCAACACCAAATAACTTGTCTGATTTTTTTTCTGAATTGACCTTTCAGGTTGTGTGTGTGTATCATGCAGACACAGCCAGTGACTGACAGAGAAAATGTGCTTTGTGATAATATAACCAACCCAAATAGGCAAAAATCAACATGAATACATGATTATTTCCTTGATAACCCAACATAGGTGGGGCACTGGAAAATGTTTGGGACCAGAAAACCCCAACCACTGGGGACTTTTAGATAATCCATCACAGTGGACAAAGAAGTTCCAATCCAGGTTTTTGTGATTTACACTGTCCCTGGGCTAGTCCACTTCGCTTACAGCTTCCCGAATCTCTTTTCTCTATCAGTCTTAAAACCACATCCAAACAGACAACTCTATTAATAAAGTATTTTGCAGCTCTGTTCTCCTGGACTGATAAGGCCCTATCACATTGGGCATGGACCTCATTCTTGGGTTTTTAAAGCATTTCATACTTCTCCCTCGTCCTTCCCCCTCTCCTTGGGAACCAGAACATCCTGGGGTGTAACACCACAAATACTTGACTCCACACTGAGACGATGACAGGAACCGCCCCAAACTCTCCTGATCTCCAGACCTAGACCAGCCAGACAGTGGAGTCAAACAGACCTGGTTTGTGATCTCAACTATACCACTTATTAGCTGTGTGATCTTATGCAAGCAACTCAACTTCTAAGAAATTAATTCTTTATTTGAAAAAAAATAGAAATAGTAATACAATCTGATGGACTTGTCATGAGGATGAAGATCATATGGTAAAGCAAACATCACAGCACCTGGACCATGAAGATGCTCAGTGAACACCCACCCCCTCCTTTCCTTCTGTGTAGTTTCATCCTGTTTGGGGGTCCTCTTGCAGCGTCCACACAGGACAGCCTCAACTCCTAGGTTTCTGTTACACTTGACACCCATGTGTCAAAAACGTAAGCTGAGAGACTGAATTTGAGGGCGGTGACAACTACTTCAACCAAAATTGCACTACACTTTGAAAATATTGATGAACCATCTTCACATGTGTACTTTTAGGTGGTTCATTGGATTGGCTACGTTTGCATGACATTTTCATTTTCAGATTTCTTCACATATACCCACGAGTATACAGGACTATATGTACTTAACTGCAGAAATGCTTCACACTTACTGAGCACTTACAGGCACTGTGCAGAGATAGCTCATTTAATTCTCAGAGCAACCCTATCAAAGAAGTACTATTATTATCCCCATTCTATAGATGAGGAAACTGAGGCTTAAGGACATTAAGAAATTTAACCAAGGTCACAGAGCTAGTAAGAAAACTGCTAAATAGCCAACTGCATTTATGATGCATGTTGTTTTATTTTAATTGAAAGTAAAGGGTCTGTGGTTTAACTGCTTTTAACTTCGAATGAAGCTCACTGCTGAGCTGCAAGCAGAAGGTAAAACAGGAGGACAGGTGTTGCTTTAAGAGAGTGATGGCTGTTGTAACCCGAAGCCTCCTCCGCCCAAAAGGTCTGAGAGGCTGCACCCCGGTGCGCGTCTGTAAACTCCCGCGGGTCTGGCGCGTCTCCTTCTTCCAAAGTTGGAGCTCTCCTTGGTGGGAGGGGGCGGGGAGGAGGGGAGGCCGGTGACGTCACTCTGGGATGGGAATAAAGCTCCCGGGCCGCGGTCCGGCGAGGACACTGCCCCGAGAGCAGAGTGGGCTGTCCCACTCGGGGACACTCGCTGCGCCCCCGCCGGAGGAAGGCCGTGCCAGGAGGCACCATGCCCCAAAACGTGGTCCTGCCGGGCCCTGCGCCCTGGGGCTTCAGACTCTCGGGGGGCATAGACTTCAACCAGCCTTTGATCATCACCAGGGTAGGTGTTTTCCGTTCTTTTGCTGCAAGTGGGGACTCTGGCGTGCGGCCGGTCCCCCTGGAGAGGAGAGTGGCCAGTGAGGCAGTGGAGTGTGCTGGGTGGGTCCTCGGCTTCGGGCTCACAGTTCGAGGGGCGGCAGCATCTCGGCAAACTAAGGTTTGGGGATGCAGAGCAGTTGAGAGAATTAACCACGTCAGTTCCACTGTCTGCAGCCTCTTGGCCCCCAGCAACTTTCTGAGGAGAGGTGAACTGACAGCGTGGTTCCCATGGCCTCAGAGAAGCTGGGCTGTGAGGTGGGCTGCCTTCTCGCCCTCCACTCCTGGTCTCCTTTTCAGTAACAAACGAGGTGGGGGCCACGGGAGGAGAGACGAAGGACCTAACAATAGTGGTTGCTTCTTGGAGCTAGACTCGCATCTGAGCGCTCTCCTTGTCTGGATGAAAACTTCGGCAGGGCGCTGTTCACAGGGCACAACCTGGGCCCGCCAAGCTGGAACCGCCCTTATCAGCTCAGACAGGGAATATATTACTAATCTGTATTCCTAGGTTTCCAGGCGTTTTGAATAAATATTTTCCAAAGCTGGAAACTTGGCTAAGAAATCATCACCTATAACTCGAACTACAAAGAAAACATGTCAGATTGTTTCCTTTACCTGAGGGAGAGTCACCACTCAGTCTAATAACTCAAAATAATACTTTCCTATCAAATTCAAGCTTTCTTTCCTTAATAGTCTCTAAAGTATTGTCTAATCAAAAAGAAAGAAAGAAAGAGGGAAACTTCAGGATCTGTCCTGCCAGTAAATTTCTAGTTGGTCTAATTGATTTTTTTCCTAACATATGTTTGCCTTACTAACAATGTTATTGTTATTATTTCAGTGATAAGTAATAAAGCACATTAAACCTAATTTTAAAACATAAAGTTTCAGAATATTATACCTTTACTTAATGCTTTATTTTCTTCATTTTTATACTGTTTTATAAATGTATACTTTATAATCTGATATACTCACATCAATTTTTAAACAAGGTAATACCTTTAAAATTCTGTTCTACTTACTAGTTTTGAGAACCAATGTCTTTTTAAAATATCCTCAAAACGTACCATACAGATGCATACTATGGAACATTTCAAGCTTTGTTTTACATTTTTCGAAAACATGTAAACACATCTGACATGTGTGTTTTTATATAAGACATAAAAACTTAACACACCCCCAGAAATGTTCCTAAGTAAATTAGGCAGAAAATGGTCCAGTGATCTGGGCCAAACAATGCCTTTTATGGATTTATCAAAGGAAACAGCTTCCATTATCTCTGCTAAGAAATACTCTCAAAGTTTCTAAAGTACAGTTTTCCTTTGTTTATATTAAATGAAATAAGCTTTTGAATCGTAACAGAGAATAAATCATATTTATATTAAATCCTAAAGAAATCACTCAGTCACAAAAATCCTTCCAGTGATTTATAGAAGAAATATCGTACTATTACTGTGGAACATAATATGATGACTCTTATGCTTGAAAAATTGAGTTGTTGATACTATAAACAATGTTTATTTTAAAAAACTCAACATTTTGGAGTTGACTGCAGGAGCATATGGTAAACAGTTGATATAATGACATTATTTGGGAAGCCAATTCTGTTTGAATTTTTAACTCATAAGTAATTTGCATCACATTGACACTTGTTTCAATAATAGTGCACAACCACAGATGATTATTTCATTTGACGGTGGATTTTCTTTTCAGTTAATTTAACTCAAAGAGAGCAAGTTAAAACTAAACTGTTTTGTAGTCCAGGGGTCCCCAAAACCATTCACATAGAAGATTCTTGTTGAATAAGTGAAAACATATTCACTTGAAATTTTTTGCTTTAGTGAACACCTAATCGAGAATATTTCCACTGAAATTATAAGAATACTAAAAATCATTTGGAAAAAACCTAAAAGATATTACCCCAAAACAGTTATCAGTGTTGTAATTAGGTATTAGAATAATTCTATTAAGTCAGTAATTTTAACATTGTGCTAAAAGGTGGTTAATGAGGTTATGTGTGTGTTAGCGCACTCTTTCGCCTGCCATGCACTCTCCTAAGCCCTTTATAGGCACTAACTCACTTAAATCACACAATTATCCTAAAAGATAGTAGTAGTAATAACCCTGCCGTTGATCACAAGTGGTGAAACAATTCAAGGTCAAGTCTACCTGCCTCCCAAGTCTTCATCCTGAAGCCCGTACATATGAAAGATTCTGTTTATTGTACAAATGTTTCCAAATAGGTGTTTTGTGCCATCCAGCCCATCATCTGGTCCTACTGATTTTATGTCTTTAAGATCTACCACTTTCTTTTTTCCAACCACTGTCCCTCGTTGAGATTTCATAATTTCATGCCTAGCTGTTTGTCTCCCTGCTGCAATTCGTCCTGCATATTCTTACCAGCCATCTTTGAGATGGTTGATGGCTGCTCCTACCTTTCTCATTCTTAAAAATTCTTCAGTGGCAACCCCCAGTTTATAGAGAACAGAATGTGTGGTCTTTAGCACGGCATTCATGGCTTTCACCATCCATCCCGACTCATGTCTCCCACTTCACTTCCTCCCTCTTCCTCCTCTCTCCCCTTCCTCCTCTCACTCCATGAATAGGTAGTAGTCCAAAACTCGACCACTTATAATTTCTCTAACATGTCTTTGCTCCTGCTGTCCTTTTCCCCCAGAATTCTCTTCCCCACCCACCCCGTAGTCCTCTGTGCTTGTGGAAACCCATTACGATACCACTCCTCCAGCCTTCCTCCGGGAAAAATCACTGCATCCGCTTAACTGCCCTAGCTCTTGACCTGCAGCCTCTTTATATCACACCTTGTACCACAGATGTTTGAGTACATCTGTATCCCACAGATTGCGTGCTCCCCTCTCAAGGCAAGAACTCGCAGGTTTGGGGCTCCTCAGTGCCAAGCACAGGGTCTAGTGTATCACATATGTTATAGAATAAATACAGACACAATATGAGTAATAAACAAAAGTGTCCACTTTTGACATAACTTCATTATCATAATAGGTGCAGACTGTGTCTTCAGAAATATCCCACAATAAAGAAAAAGGAGAGTTGTTTTATTGTGCATTGATTTGTCTGTTTTAGATAAGTTCTTAAGTATGCAAAGAATTGAAATGCCAATGCCTGCACTTAACGTCACAAAAAGTCCCATAAATGAGATATATTCCTCAAGTCAATTAAATCAGTTTTTGTCCTATAAGCAATGCCCTCCCTTCCTCTCCTCACACTCTACAAAAGCACACTATAGCAGTGCTCCTAGACGGTGGTGCTCGGCTCCACCGTCTGCTGGGGAAGGGGTTTACCAATGCAACTCTCTCCATTAGCTGAAATTACAATTCACAAAATGAGGACAAAGGGTCCTCACCCTATAATTGTTTACAATCCAGTGGGGTGAAACTTTGTATCATAAAAAACCATGAGAAGTAAGATAAATCAAACACCAGACATTCTCCCAAAAAAAACTGAGCCATTGGTTGCGATACAATTTTTAGGAAAGCAGTTTCTAGGCAAGGGTGTGCTATACTTCCCGTGATATAAATTTAACTTGTGGATGGATGTTCAGTGCAGGGGAGGGGGCTATTATGGCAAACACTATATACAACTGGCCAGCATTTCATAGAATAAAGTTTAAAGTTCACATCTCTAAGTGAGAAGCTGTTCTTTTTCTGGCAAGAAGGTTCTAAGGAGTCTCTTTCTTAAGTGTTAGGACCACCCAGAAGGTGGATCTACTATCTCAGCCAAGTTACAGATGGTTTGTTTTCACAAATGGTCCAATTTGGAATAAAGTACAAGCTTCTTTTGTGTACACGATGTAAAATTGCTGTATACATCGGATGCCAGCATGTCCCTTCCCACTCAGTTCCTCTTCCCCCTCTTCCCTCCTTTCTACGCAGAGCACACCCGGGATCAAGATGCTTCGTGGACCTGGGTACCAACAAAGAAAATGCTAGTGTGTTCTTAAGTTTTGCAGGGTTTAACATAGAAAAGTATAGTTCTTTAATATATATTTGAAATTTGAACTTTTAGAAAGAAATATTTACCGTTGAATGCAATCTTCTCCCAGGTAGCCCTCAGTATCCTTGGGGGATTGGTTCCAAAACCCCCACCCTTATACCCACCCCACCCTCCCAACCCCTTAGCCCTTCCCTCGAGGATACCAAAACCCCAGGATGTTCAAGTCCTTTATATAAAATGGAATTTGAATATAAACCTACGTGCGTCCTCCACTTTGAATCATCTCTAGATTACTCATAACAACCCAACACAATGTAAATGCTATGTAAATAGTTGCTGGCATGCAGCAAATTCAAGTTTTGCTTTTTGGAAATTTCTGGGATTTTTTTTTCAAATATTTTCAACCCTCAGATGCTTGACTCCTGGATGCAAAACCCACAGATTCGGAGGGTCAACCATTTTTAATTTTGTTCCAGACCTGTCTGCAACGCTGACATCTGTTCCTAACATTCATACATCCCACAAGTATATTCCACCCCCCAGCCATAACTGTCTTGCTCTGTGACTATTTCAATCATTTTTATTCTTCACATAGACATTCCATCAGGGCCACATCTTGGACTTCCCTCATGTCTCCCACAGTTAACAGGTCATTATAGATGCTTCACCTGTGATTTAAATTCGTTTTTCCCAAATGGACCCAAGTAATCGGCTGATGTGAATAACGGAAATCATCTGAGGCACTTGTTAAAAATCTAAATTTCCTAGTTCTTCTGCTAGAGTTTCTAATTCCTGATTCCAGGCAATAGAGTGGGACTGGGAACTTTGTTAAGCAAAGATTCCCCATGATTCTCCTAATCAGACAAGTTTGAAACCATGTGCTAAGTGATGAATGGTAGTGCTATTTCCAAAGATCTCTCTAGCGCTTTTGATATTTGAAACCCTAATGAATCTGAATAATAAACCCGCTGAAAACCTCTTTGCCTTATTTTAGTCTCTCTTCTCCTAATTTGGAAAAACATGTTAAAAAATAAACTGTGAGCAATAAGATCAAGCAAAAGAAATAAAATAAAAAGTAATAATATAATAAAGTCATAATATAAAATAAAGCTGAGAATTAATATATCCTTATGATTAAACAGAGAGTTTAACTTACTAAAACCAGGCCATCTTAGTGGTCATTTGCTGATCACTAGCCTCGCTGTGCATGAGACTCAGAAGAAGTGAAAGAACATGTGTTTTCCTTCTCTCTCAGCCCTCTCTCTACATACTATTTTCTTTCTTATCAACTCCCACCTTGGAGGTCCCGGGACATCAGTGGCCAGGTTGGACGCAAGGTCAGAAGTTGGTTCTGGCCACCACTATCAACCACTGGTTTCCTATTTGACTAACGAAACTGCCAGCGACATAGCCGTACAGCTGCTCCCACCTTAGTGAGAAGCCACAAGTTCCTTAGTCACTTCACCTCCTCTGAAAAATAGAAGCAACCTTCTACGTCCGGCCTGTCTTAGAGTGGTTGCAATGGTCAAAGTTATTAGAAAGTGCTTGCAAATGTAATCTTCTGGGTAAATATAAGAGTGTTATTAACTTCTGTATTAATGCTGTGAATAAAATTTAGTAATATTCAGTATCTAAGTTCAGCACACCAAATGCCTCTGTTTAAAATTTATATAGACAGATACACACAAAACCCTTCCTTCCACTCATCCTAATCACAGCTGAGAAATACTGTTAGGTTTTCTAAACCAAGATCAAGTGTCAAATATAAATCAAATTCAAGGATATTAGAAAAGCTAGGTGAGGCTTTAAAAGCAAACACATTGAGCCATGCTTTCTCATGTTTTAACTCAACAAATAGCACACTGGTCTTAGACGTTTAAAAATAGATTGTACTGATTTTGACAAAGTATAGTTAGAGGAAATTAGAAGTTTGAGGTTATTTTTATCACTATAACTCATATTAGAGATGGAAACTTTTGCTCTTCTAACAGTTCTGAGTCTGGGAGAATTTCTAAATGCAAAAACACCTATGAAATGCCTCCCAAAGCTGAAACGTAATAATCCTCAGTTATCTTCATTCAGCTCCCATCAACTGTCCAAACTGGAAAATTATCATGATCTCTCTTAGAGCCATGAGGTTAAATCAAATCAATCATTTGCAAATTAAGCAAATAGACAAACAATGAATTAATGACTGATCCTCCAGTTTAACATTAGGAATGACCTAGTTTATTCCTGGAGTCAAGTCTTAGATGTTATTCTGCTCTAAATAGTGGGAACTAGCAAAAGAAACAATGGCAAGTTGACAGTAGTAGCCATAATCTTTGGGTATGTAAGTACTAGTTCTTTTCATTTCACAAGCTCTGATATAAATGTCCTTTTCATTCATTTTTCGAAGAATTATTCATTGATTACAAATACTGAATTTATTCTGTGAAGCATCAGGAATATACATAATATTATGGATATCCTCAAGAACTTCTGGTTGGGAAGACAGACAATACACAAGTGAAAAAACAAACATGAGAGTACATATTGTCTTCATAAAGGCAAAGAACAGGTAACAGAGAAGAACAATGGGGAGGGGCTAGAGAAGCTACATCAGATGTCTGGGGAGGTCTCTCTGAGAACATGACATTTAAGCCTATACCTCAAGGATGAGAAAGAGCAACCAGGTGAAGAGTAGGGGGGACATTTAAGTCCCAAGTAACAGTGTGTGCAAAGCTTGGAAGAGGGTGCAAGCTTGGCCTATTTGTGGAACAAAAAGGAATTCAGCCTAGCTATGGAGCAGTGGATGAGGGGAGGAGGAATGGTATGAGGGGATGGTAGAGAAGCAGGCAGCATAAGACCGGGTGAGGACTATTAGGGGCTTGTCAATAGTTGGGATTTACCCAGAAAAAAATGGGAACAGGTGTAGCAATCAAAAGAATAATTAATGGTATACTCAACATGTATTTATTGAAATAACTTGAAATAATTTCAGATTTCCTATTTTCTAAACATTTAACAACCATATTTTTCCCATATCATTTCCCATACCGTTCCTCATATTACCCCCCCAAAAAAACCCATGTGAATTTCTTGCAGACAGCATCAAATCAGATCTTGCTTTTTTTTTTCCTACCTAGTTTGACAATCTCTGTTAAAAAACAGAATGTGATGTGTTTTTAGGTCATTTACATTTAATGTAATTACTGGTATGGTTTAATTAAAAGCTATCATCTTGTAAGTTGTATTCTATTTGTTCCATCTGTTCTCCATTCATGGAGAAGAGCTGTACATGGATACAAATTTCCCTCGTGTCTGCGGTTCCCAGGGGTTCTAAACTCTGAATATTTAACTCACACTTGGCCTCTAGCAATTTGTTCAGAATTTTAGTGAATTCTTCTTAACAGGTAGTATGGTGGCTTCATCTTCTATTTTCTGATACAGGTGAGCCCACACTTACATCTCGTCTTTCCTTGGAAGCTCCTATCTTTCCTTCGATTCCAAGCTAGTTGATTGCCTTGTAACTTCAGCTGTCTGAAGAGTCCAGGGAAGTTATAATTTTGCATATTAGCTGGCTTCTTCTTGTTAACACAAGAGGGATTGATTCTCTTCCGAGCTTTCTACATCCCAGGGGCATGACAGGGATGCTGAAGCAGTTTCAATTCAAATATAAAACCTCCCCAAATGTAGTAAACTTCTATTCCCAAATAGAGAATTCTAGGTGACAAAGAAACACTAAAAAACAAATTATTTTGTTTAAACCAAAGAAAATATGATTCAAACAGGGAGTTATGGAAGATGTTTTAAAAGAGAATAAGAGATACATGGTAGAGGAAATATGGTTAGTAAGAAATAAATTATTTTACATAATGAGAAAATAGAGATAACAGAATTGATCAATTAAGTTATTTTAAGTTAAATTTAATATTTCCTAACCAATAAAACATATAAAATGTTACCAAGGTTAAATACAAATGCCAGGGACAAAACTCAAGATATTGCAGGATGTTGATTTTAAAATGTGCGATGATTTCTTACAGATCACTCCAGGCAGCAAGGCGGCAGCTGCCAACCTGTCTCCTGGAGATGTCATCCTGGCTATTGATGGCTTCGGTACAGAGTCCATGACTCATGCTGATGCACAGGACAGGATTAAAGCGGCAGCACACCAGCTGTGTCTCAAAATTGACAGGTGCTCTTTAATTAATGGTGTTAAAATTTGATCTGTTTTGCAGGAGAACCTGAACCAGAACTATAAATGATTCATCCTCCCACTGAGAAGGAGTATCACAGGACCCAGAATTTTGACTGGCTTTTTAATATATCAGCCACTTTGGTTTGTTCTTCACTGAAGTCAGTCAGTCTAGTAGCTGTTAACAAATGATTTCTAAAAAGAATGCTCTGGAATGTCAGAATAATGAAAGCAGCTGAAAGAATTTTTTTCCCTCTACTAACCCAGTTAGTTGACAATGAAAATAGAACCTTTAAAGGTATTGGCCATAAAAACACTGAACAGCATGTCGCGTTAGTTATACTGCTGTTCTAAACATGGTAGAGAATGGAATGGAATTTAGAAATGCTCCTGAAAGAATCTCATGCTTCCCAAAATGTGATCATGTTAAAAATTGGTTGCTAATATCCTCTATGCCATTGGCTTTTTTGTACTGAATTCAGCCTAGAAGAATCTCACAAGGTGTGAGAGTGTATGTGCACATGAGGGTTTCAGACAATGAGACATTTCTGACCAAAAACAGTATTAGGAAATCGAACCTGATCTATTGCCATCAGATCTGAAATTGAACTGTGAAAATAATGATTTGTTACAGCGTTGTTAGTGTGTTGATTCTGTTGCTGCTGTATTCACAGTTTTCCCTGCTGTGGTACAGAAGGCACAACCCATCAGCCACTCTGCCATGCCATGGGGTGAAATTGACTCTTCCCCATCTCTGCATAACCTGTGATCCTGCCAAGCACACAGTTTCTTAAGAGCCACACGATCCCAAGTAGATACATGAGAAAGGCTGGACAAAGCACATTTCCTTCATGCCAACGGCAAATCCACCTGGCAAATCACTCACTGCCTCCTGTGGCGCCCTGGGTAGGCTAGGAGGGAAGTAGGGGAGACCTAAGGAGCTTGCTCTGGGGTCATCTGTCTGCAGGGTGTGCCTCCTGAATCTCCCTCTCCTGTACTGCTTCCCCCATGCGCTGGAGACCACTTCCTCCAGAAACGGTACCATGTCCTTGCCTCAGTCGGTTCCAGATGCTATAAGTGAACACCACAGACTGGATGGGTTAAACAGCAAACATTTATTTCTCACAGTTATGGAGGCTGCAAGTCCAAGGTCAGGGAGCCGGCATGGTTGGCTTCTCAGTGAGAACCCCTTTCCCGGTCAAGTCCTCTCATGGCCCTCCTTGGTATGTGCACACAGAGGAGAGCAAGAGAGATCACAGGCCTCTTCTTTTTATAAGGGCATTAATCCCACCATGAGCCCCCTACTCTCATGACCTAATCTAACCCTAATTACCTCCCAAAGACCCCACCTCCAAATGCCGTCACACTGGGGAGGAGGATTTCAACACGTGAATGGGCTGGGGGGTGCGGGGGGCACAAGCATTCAGCCCATCGCAGTCCTCCAGGCAATTCTGATCGATTCGAGCCTTCCCAAGAGTACACTGAAAACATAAGACTAATTAGACGAGCGAGTACAGGATAATGAGCAAGGAATATTGCTTTTGCCTTTATCAAGGGTTGATAGTATTTTCACAAACATAGGCAATTAAAGTATCTCAAACTGGAAGTGCCATTAGAATTTGGGGGTTTATAAACTTTATTTTATTTACAGGGCGGACACTCGCTTATGGTCTCCACAGGTATCTGAAGATGGGAAGGCTCATCCTTTCAAAATCAACTTAGAATCAGAACCACAGGTATGAATTTTGGAGGAAATGGTGTTCACATTACGTTTCCTTTTAAATGATGCCCTCCGAGAGGAAAAAGTGACAAATAGAAAAAACTGGAATAAGCCACCAGATGAAGTAGCTATCTTTACTCTCTGAGATTAATTTACATTATCCATGCCGTCCTACATCGAGAAAAAAGAGAAGTATGCCTAGGCAAACATCTTGTTCAAAGACAAATAGATTCTCATCAGGAAAAATGTGGCTATATCCACGTAGAGTCCGCTTATTTTTTCATTTTTTTATGAGGAACTTTTGCCAAATGACCATGAATCCAAGAAATTTAAGATGTTAAAGCAAAACAAAATATAGGGTCTATCATTTGAAACAGGTGTCTCTAATCTTATAGTTATTGTAAACTTCAATTCCTCAAGGTCTTCACCCAGATCTTATTTTACATCCTTCTTTGATGATCAGTTCTGGCATTCTGTAATTAAGCTGACTCTAGGGAAAGAGTTTTGCATTATGTAATCATGATGATATTCTGCCTGTGCAGCTGAATTACAAAAGATAAAGGATCTTCCCTTGAGGCAACTCTATCTACGAAGCTAAATTAATCTAACACTCTGATGCTGACCTGACTATGCCTACTTTCAAAAGCTCCAAAAAAACTGAAATTAAACCAAACCTCCATTGTGCCATATGGAAAATCTAATCAATAAAAGGATTTTTTGAACCTCTCTTTGGTCAGAAGCTCCCCAAGGTTAGAGAGACAGAGATATATAAATTGAATACCCCTTTTTAAACAAGCACCCCTGCTAAGCTAATTATATATCCCCAGAGTTCAACTAATGAAAATGAACTGAAAATATGGTTCTAATTTATGCTTCAGCAAGGTTTCCCCTTTCAGGAACGCCGACTCCTGAAAATGTCCTTCAGGTTTTTCACTGTCTCCATCAGCCTCCATTCATTTCCTTCTTAGTAAAATACATGTAGGATACATATGTACATGTGTCTTACAGGGCTTCTCAAAGATTTCAATAAAATAATATAGAACAATAATTTGGCACACTGAATTGCTCACAGAGATACTCAGTCAGGTGGGCTCTGTCATGATCACTGGGTTCGGCACCCCTCCCACCAGGCGGTGCTCAGAAGGCCTCCTGGCCTGTCCTAACAGTGAGACAGAGCTTCCTGGAGACCAGAAACGTCTTCCTCACTGCTCTCCATGGGGCATTACATATTACTCTGGATGAAAACTTTATCATCAGCTCAAATACAAACCCCCCCAACCCCAGGAGAAGAAACATACTTCAACTTTCAGAGGGAACAAGTTTATCAGATCCTTGTCTGAGACTTTTGACTGGAGGGAGAGAAGAGCATGAGCCTAAAAGCCACTCAGAGCAAAAAGGGGAGGGCTTCAAACTGAGTAAGATAAGGACAATCACGAAGGCAGAGCCGGTGTGTCTGCTCTTACTCTGAGTTACCCCAGGCGTAGCACACAGCAGGCGCTCATTAAACAGCTGACGAATGAATGAAAAGAACCGGAGGCCCTAAAGAGAAACAGTTCTAACATGGCAGCCCTGGGGACGCACTCTCAGGCTGGGGTTCTGCCGCCGCCCCCAGAGGCTGCGTGCACAGCAGAGTGATCCTGAAGGCTGAGGCGGCCCTTCGGGTGAGAGCTCTGCTCTTCAGGGTGCGTGAGTACGAGGTAAAAGGGACGAGACAGGCAGTCAGTGCGGGGAGAAGGGACCTGCAACCTGGTGGTGGCTTACCCCCGCATCTGAGGTAGGTGGGTGAGTGACACCTCTAAGCATCCTCTCGGATGGAAGGAGAGACCGGAAGAAGGAGGCAGAACAGTTCTCCAGGCAGAGCTGTCACTTGCAGACAGCCCGTCGCAGTAATGCCCAACCCGCCTGCTTCCTCTAACCCTCAGCAGTTCATCACTTAGAGGCATCACGGGAGCAAAACAGACCATGTGGTGCTTTAAAAAACCAAAAAGGGAAATAAATTTAAGGCTCACATACACACATATATTGACCCTCCCCCAATCTCTGATTATCACTGTGACAAATTGGATAGAATTCTGAATTTGTTTTTCTATATCACGTACACATCCAAAATTGGACTGCACCTTTTGCACATTTCCATTCAAATTTTTTTCCTAATTTTTTTAAACCCAACTTCATCAATATGAGATGCTAAAATATGGGACACATATTTGACCAGAGTGCCAAATCCCCAGTGATCCCTGATCACGTTGCAGTTTCCACTCCAGCATGTGGGCGACTCAGCACGTACGGATTTCATTAGGCACAGGGTGAGCCAGAGCATCATGGGAGCCTGTGTTTTGCTAATGTCTCTGGTCCAGAGTTGGAGTTTCAAGGCACCTGTCTGAGCTTTACTCTAGAGGAGGCCCCTTTTGTAGACCTATGAGTATTAATCTATGACTATGGTTATTCTAAGAATTGATTTTAGAAGATACTCCAAATTTTAAATACTCTGGCCTCTTGTCAGTCATTTATTAGCCCACGTGTCCTGCATTTTGCAGTTAGACAATATGGGTATTTATGATACTACAAACAGGAGAAAGATAAAGAATGAGAACAGTTTTGTTTTTTGTTTTTTGTTTTTTTTTAAGGGTGAAGATTGGGTTAAGGGCTAAAGAACTTGGTCAGATGGAGCCTCTGAACATTCCATTAGTTTGAGTCATGACTAATTCTTACTTGCACCCTCTCCAAGAGGCCAGTGTTTGAAAGGCTCAGGAATAAGAACCATTTCAGTTCTTCCCCTAAAGGACCAAAATGTTCCTACTCCTTATGAACCTCAGGCCAGATTCCTGCAGGACCAGTGCACGTAACTTGGCACTTCAGGACAGACCTTCCCTATATGACACAGCTAAATGTCAGCACAGCCTCTCCTATCTGAAAATCCTACAGCATAAACTAGAACAAAATGCAGTGATAAATATCAAACAGTGAATTTAACTTGTAGACTGAGATTGGAGAAAGGCTAAATTGTGGTTATGTTTATATTCCTTTTTAGAAAAAAAGTAATACAGAGCTATGCAAAGCGATGTCCTACAAAGAGAGGTTCTTTTTCTTTCTCCAAAACAGAACCCTACAAATAAAGCCAGCCCCTTCTGGACAACAAAGGTGTGTCAGGCTGAAAAACAGATGTCATTAAATCTTTAAAATGCCATTGTAGATGAAGAGTAAAATGTCACTGAGTGATATACAATATTTGAGGTTTCATTTCTCAACCCAACTCAAACTTCTGTTATAAGTTATATGACATTTGCTAATGGAATAAAATACTCTTTTTCATTTTAAAAGCAATACATACTCATTGGGGAAAAAAGATTTTATCCTACCATCCAAACCCAGCCACAAATAATAAAATGTTAGTGTCTTTTTTTCCAGTTTTTTCCCTAGGAATAGGTTTAGGCTTTGGGGACATTTTCTTACACAGTTACAGTAATAAATGATATAAAATCTTAGTATCTAGAGTTTTTACTTTTCCATGCTATTATTAAATAGATAAATTTTGATTTTATGAATTTAAACTCAAATCTTAGGGTTAAAAGAAACCTTACAGATTGTTTAGATCAATCCCCAGCCATTGAATAAACTTCCATACAATTCAGAACTTGGCCCATGAGCAGACAGGTGCATTTTTCTACACAAAGCATTACTCTAGACTAAAGGCATGTGTTAGAGTTCTTTGTCCCTCTCTAATGCTTACATTCTCCAATAAAACATTCCCCTCGCCTTTATTTAATATTTGCTGAACAACTCACAATCATAATGTACTTATCACAACACAGGAAAATACATTTTTCAGAAATAAAAATGCTGTTTTCTAAATGAGAAAATAGTTGTTTCCATCTCCACATAAAAGACTGCATCCTTTCCATGAAAGATTTGATAATAAAGATATATTGCATGCACAGTCAGGTGGGGTGTGGGTTAAAGTTGTCCTATTTTCATAAAATAACTTTACAATGTTTTGAGAACTGGACAGCAGCCTACACAAAACAAGTTTTCATAAAATCCCCTTTTCCCCACACTCTTCCCCAGTGAGATATGGGGAAACACTTGAAACAGATCACTGAAGAAAAAACAATGATACGGGTGACTTTTCATCTGAGGGGTGAGCATGAGGAGGGGGGAAGGGATTGCTCATAAATTCCAAACATGATTAAATAAAACCATCTCCTCAGTTTGGCTTGATATGATCACTTGATAGAGTTTGTTTCCCTTATTTCACCACCATTTTTCTTATAAATAAACAGACCTGCATATTATCACACATGTATCAAACATGTTGTTTCTGTTAGTAAGTGCCTCAGTTCTCAGACTGAATCTTTATCCAAGTAAGAAATTGAAAGGTGAAACGTCTTTGAATGATGTCATTGCTGAGGTCGTTTCAAGGACTTGGGAGATTGTTGTCAAGAGCTGCATTCTCCCTGATGTCAACTGATCTCTGTCAAGTTACTTAGCTTTTACTCTGGCAGTGCTAGCATTTCATGAATTCAAAATATTATTCCTTAATATAAGCTCCTAACATTTAAAAATAATATTTTAAAATCTAATTAATTACAATGATTACTTACTGAATTCCTAAGAGAGAAGAATCACTTGGATGCTTTTGTCTGGGTAGAATAAACACAAGAGCTGGACTGTATTAACTGCTATATAATTTTTTTTACCAGTATTTTCCATTACTAATCATTTTCCAAGAAAAAATAAAAAGGAATAAAGTGGAACAGCAAACTTCTAATTGGCTTTGTCTTTTGATTCTGTTTGACCATCAACAGTGATGTAAGACTTGGATAGAATGTTGCCTCTCCGTGCCATGTTTAAATTTTTTGTTTACCTTTAGTGTATACACTTCATTGTGCTTTTATGGAATGACTCCAGCAGCCCATAAACTAATGCTTTGCAAAGCCTGAATACAAATGTTCGAAGCCTGTGTTAGAAACACTTCCTTTTATGATCTGAGTAGAAAATAGAGGTTTTTCGGTTTTTTTTTTTTTAACAAATTACACTTTTGTGACCTTTGCGGTAACTAAAACTGAAAATGGCGAAGAAAAAGCTTGGAGTTGATTAACTTATGTGCTGCTTTTTAGAAGTACTACTAGAGATTATTACTGCACAAATATTTTCAGAGAAGATGCCTCATTTACAGGATAGTTGCTATTCATGTGTATCATTTTAAAACTAAGAAGAAATAAGAGCATCAGATTTTGCCCCCATAAAGCCATCATATTACGTTAACTGATCTTTGTAAATTCAATTCTATACATCAAGGTCTTTAAGGTATATCATACTTATCTTTAAAAAAAAAAGATAAATTCCACAAACCTTGAGTCCTTCAGTACTGCCTGATTTACTCTATTAATTAACCTGAGAGATTTATATATATAATCCACCAAAACTAAATTAGGCAATTAACCTTCTGTCTTCTTTCATATCCCAAACAATAACAAAGCTTTGAATCATGGCCGTTGTCATTACTTACGATTATTTCCCATTCACTTTTTTCATGCCGTAATAATAGCTAATCATAACAACTCATCATAAAACACAGCCAATCCAAATTCATTATTAAATCAGCCAAAACCATCAGTCTGTACCACTATGAATGTTTGACTACACACATTTTCACACGTTCTGGGATTCAGCGTTTTTCTAAAGCCACATGTGGTTGTTTCGGTCATTCTGCTACCTAATATCAGCAACTACATTGTCACCCAACCAACTCTTAGGCAATGAGCCATTATTGTGGAGGAAAAAAATAAAAAGAATCCATAAGATATTAGCCAATTCAATCATATTATAACCTCATCGGCTATTGTATTCAACCCAGGCCTTCCTTTCAAGTTCAGGAAGCTGTTAAAACATGCTGTCCAAGGTTGAGGAGAGGAAAGCTCCTCTTTATCACATCACAGATTTTCAGGTGCCATGAGATTTGGGGCAGCTGGAGTCCAAGAATCAGCAGGACTAGTGTTTGAAGCTGCACCCCATTTGCCTCATTGTAACTATTAGAGGGCTTTGCCAGGAGACCTAGGTGGGGGAGCAGGGAGCATGTGTGATGACTGCCTGCCCAGGAGAACCGAAAGGAAGCACCTCGCTGCTTGAGTCCCCGAGGAAGCTGCTGGTGTTCTCCTGTACAAGAGTCGCTACACAAAACTCTGGTTCCACCCCTAAGAAATGGATATAATCTCTTTTCTAAAAAGCACCATCCCACAACTCACTCATCTAAAATGACAGGAAGAGAAAAAATGATACGAACAAGACTAGTCTAAGATCTTTTTATTTTTTAAAAAAACAGTCTCCATTAACATTTCAAATCATCATAAATGTGTGTACTATTTGAGATCTGTTTGAAACACTGGTGGCAGAGTCACTAAAGTAAAGGAAGTTGATGTGAATGTGTGATTGAAAAATACTGTAAAGATTTATCTTACCAGTTCTGCCAAATGAAAAGATTTGGAAAGAGAATCAACTCATGTGTGTTTTAGCATTCCCTCCTGGTTTTCTTCCGTTGCTTGGAGGAAAAAAAAATTAGTGACTTTACAAAATTATAAATCTACATAAAAATTGGAAAACTTGATCACTACATTAAAAGATAATAATATAGAGTTTCAGATCATTCAGGTATGTTTCAAACTCAGAGTTTAGGACTGAAGTTTGGGCCTTTTCCCCATAAAGCGAAAATTCTTTTGTGAATCATACATTCGCTATCTCTGAATTGCTGGGAATTGCTTAAGTCTTTTTGGGACTAGAGTAAACATAAACACACAACAAGAAATCATCACAATAAAAAAGGAGGCATTTTTATGTATGTTATTCTGCTTTCAAAAAGGAAAAGTCGTTTAACTCTTCATTATTTTTTCTAAATTTAAGATTATATCTTAATGCAAATTAAGAGTTTTGTTTTTTGTCATAGGTATTAAGACAAAAATCAGAAAAATGTGGATTATTTAAAATGATTCAGTCCAGTTACTCATAAATGTTCATTCCCTTTCTGATGGTTTTATTCTCCCATTTCCTACAACGGGGGAAACGTTAATAGAGGAGAAAGCATATGTAATTCCTACTTGAGAAAATGTCAAGTAGAATCATTTTTCTAAGCCAAAAATCTCATTTCTGACACAAAATTTCTGTATTCAAATGAGTTCTGTGAGAATGTCTTAAAAGTCAAAAGAAGTCATTAGGGAGCAGACAAAAGGCATTGGTGGTTCAGTGGTAGAATTCTCGCCTCCCAAAAGGTATAATATACAAATTATTTTATATTTTAAGTAAGGTCAATCCCTTTGCACCTTAACATTTGTTGGATGAATACAGCATGTGTACAGTCCACGGAGAACGTGTTCCTCCTTTTACCCGGCCATTAATCTCATAGTGGGTAAAGAAGCCTTGATTAACAAGAGCGATGCTGTCAGTCTGCATTAATGGCTTTGTCATGCATTCTGTGGCTCTGTGTATTTTGTCTGCCATTGTACAGGAGTTCAGACCCATTGGTGCCGCGCACAACAGAAGGGCCCAGCCTTTTGTTGCAGCAGCAAACATTGATGACAAAAGACAGGTAGTGAGCGCTTCCTATAACTCACCCATTGGGCTCTATTCAACTAGCAATATACAAGATGCGCTTCACGGACAGCTGCGGGGTCTCATTCCTAGTTCACCTCAAAAGTAAGTATTCGACTTGGTTTCTGGCCACCATGTTTTAACGGTGATAGTGCGGCTTCTTTTCCTTTCAAAAGTCCAGCTCTTGCTGTTTTATTTTTACTTTCCTGAAGGCACCATCAGGTTTTTATTTTAAAGACAAGCATCTAGAACATGGTTCTAATGTTCTGGAGTCCAGTCCGCCAGTTTCCGAACATTTAGTGAATAGATGGTTGAAAGGAAGAAATCGCTCTGGTTCCATCATCACCCTTCTTAGCCATGTCAATATTTGGTGGTAAATAATCCTTTCTGTACAGTTACTGTTTAATTTAATCTAAAATATAAGTATATGCATTAATCTTTCACTGAGGGACTTTTTTAACCCTTTGTCTTTACAGGATGTGAACTACTTTGAACACAAGCACAATGTTCGGCCCAAACCTTTCATAATCCCAGGCCGAAGCAGGTCATAAGCTTTAAGATTGTGAAGTTTGGAGTGCATGCTTCTTTAACAAATCCTGCTAAGCACCATGCAATGTAACTCTTAGGTGTTTGGAGTGACTTTTCTCATTTTGAAGCTTATTTCAAAAGCAAAAGAAACAAACGCACTTAGCAAAGAATCGTAGCCAACTAACCTCCATTTCCGAGAGCAAATACTGACAAGATTACAGTGCTGTGAAATATTATGCAATCCCCGTGTGTATTTATAACTAATGCCCCTGCTGTTCACAGGATCCCATCCAGAACACGGTGACCTTTGAGGCAGGCAGACATACTCTACCCCAGGGCAGGAAGGCCCAGTCAGAGGGGACAAAAATGAAAACCAGCCCCCAGTCAGGAGTGAGGAAGCAGGAGACAAAGCTGGGAAGGCTGGTGGAGCTTTGTGTGCTTGAGAGGCTGATTATTTCATCTCAGCACCTGCTTCTCACTGTGCCCTCAGAGCCCACCAGGTAACCCCACTCATTCTACGTAAAAATACATCTGCATTCTTATGGGTGCTTGCACAGGAAGAGAGGCCACCTGAAAAGGAACTATTCCACTTGAGGGGAAATAAGTATAAAGAAAGAAAGAGTTAGGAGGGAGGGAGATTTATTCGGTTATCCTCAGGGGTAACTGTCAGTCAGAAAAACAGATCATCAATGATCCTGTTCAGATCTTCTCCAGAAATTAAATTCCAACTTACGAGGGAAGAAATTAATGCCCTGTATTGCCACATCACGAAACAGTTTCTTCAAGAAACCTCAAACCCATTCCTCTAACTTCAGCTACATCAGTCAGCCCAGAGGAAGGAAGTTGGTGGTTAGGCTAGATTGATCCTAACAAGTTAGAATCACTGAATAATGATCTACATCAGGTGTCTCAAATTAGTGGCCTGCAGGTAGTCAATTCGCAGTGTTTTATTTAACCCTCCTGTTGTTTAAAAATATTAAATTGAGTTAAGTGCTTTAAGATGGAACACCCACTCTCCATCTTGTCAGAATGCCCAGCACTCCTAAGCTATGACACCTGGTCCATTGTCATATACGTGTGACCCTCCTGGGCCCTGCAGACATCTTAGTTTATGATGCCTGCTGTAGACAGTCAGTCATCACTTGATACATGATTTCCATGTGCTGACCTTTCCATAAGCCAGAGTCAGGGCCAGAGGATTACTTCAAAATAAGCCAGACAATTTTGTGATACCAGATTCAGAAAGAAGCAATGGAGTAGAAGAGCAGGAGAAAGATGCTTAAAAAAGGCAATGACCACCAAGTACATCTCCCCCGACTAGAATGTAAACATCATATCCCCAGTACCTAAAAATGAGGCTCGGACAGAGTAAATGCTCCACAGGTGTTCATTAGGAACAAAATCCCAAGAGTGCCTAATCGTGCTTCCTGAGTAGCAAGAAGAGTCAGGAGCTGTCATTCCTCTCTCAGACTTGTTCTACACAATCCTTTTTTACTTCTCTTAGTTTTTCCCTATTCCATTTTCAGTTGTTCCGATACCATTTTTCTCTGCATCTTTTCTCCATTTCTCCACAATCAACAGCTTCCTAACTCCACTCTCAATAACATAAAAAAACATAAAAGCTAAAATGCTCTTTTACTGTTGAATATATATATATATATATACACACACATACATCTTCCTTAAGAAACATAGTGAAACTGATATACTTGCATTCTTTTGAGGTTAGCATAAGTGGAAGTTCACTAACTTGAGCGTTAGGACTTTAGGAGGCTTAAAGAAAATAATACATTACAGTTAATACAGATCTTGCTTTTGCTAAAGACCAACATTAATAAAAATTCAGGAAAAGTCAGGGAGATTCAGTTATGTAATGCCTTTCTTTTATATTTTCATTTCAATTCAAACATAGTGATGATGACAAGCCAGTCAATTCTGTCACTGTGAAGTGCCTTTCAGTATAGCTGAATTTGGGAGAGGGGAGAGGAAAAACAGGGATGAGGGGATCTGCTTAAAAAACAGGTACCAGTTCATAAACCTTAAAAAATTGTAAAAATGATTCTGCTATCCTTCCTTTCTTCCTGTGCCCCCTCACTATTTGCTCAAGTTTCTGAATTTCTTGTTCTTACCAAATGATTCCTCATCAAGGCAGAATTTTGAGTGGCTACTTACCAAGCAATAATTACACCATTAATGCACAATTTTTGAATCTGAAGTAAGTTGGAGATGCTAATATGTCCATCTCTGTGGGGTCTTACTACTAGTTAGGGTTCTTTTAATGGTTTCACCATAAATTGAAGCATTTTAAAAGACCAGTATTTTCCTATGAAAATATGTATATCTTTAAAGTCAAAGCTATCAATAGAAATAAATACAAGGCATTTTATAGATCTGAATGATAAAAATACAATCTGGTGAGTGGTTTTTGGACAAGTCCCTGTATGTCCCCAAAAGTCTGTATACACACCAGGTAAATTCGTTCTCTGTCAAATGATCCATTCAGGTGCACAGCAGTAATGGGGGGTATCATCAGCCTTAGGGGTTGCCAGGTCAGTAAGTCAACGTCAAGAAATCTTGATAATAATCCAGGTCACAGGAACAGGTCATGGTGACCCATGATGATCTCCACAGTGACTGGAGTCAATGAAAACTATTCTGTTTAGAGCATCAGTTCACAAGATCTTTTAAAATTGTCCCAGAAATTTATAAAAAGAGAATTCTTGTTTGCTTAGGGTTTGTTTCCTATCTATTCAATTAGACATGGGCCCTAAATAGAATGATAAAGAAACTAGGAAACAGAAGACACAATCTCTGCTTAAATAAAGTTATACACGTAAGCATGCATGGATGCAAGAACACGAAAAACAGAAAAAGACAACACTAACCACAACTGTAAAATAAGGTATGTCTGGTATCTGTAGGTTCTGAGTTGGTCATAGTTTGCCTCTGCTCCGTCTAGCACTACGCCTGGCTCACAGGAAGGTCAGAGCAGTTATAAATGCTTGTCAAAAAGTTCACTGTTTGGAGCCCAAGTCTCCCAATATTTAACTCAGTGTCTCAAACCCCTAAATTACAATTTAATAAACTTCACCATACTGAGGTCCATCAATATAATCCTGACTAAACTGCAGATAACTGAAATTTTATTTCTGTTCTTTTACCAAATGAAGTCGATTTCAGCAGCCAGGATAGCGTGGAATCTATGAAACCACTTGACATTTTTGTATGGGATCAGTTGACAGATTGAGTTTCAAACAGGTTCTCAACAGTCAGGAAGTAAAAGAGCAAGTTCATATTTACCTGCCTTGTTTAGTCTGTGTAGATGGTTGAATTGAATAGCACAATACCAAAAAATTTGTTTAATTCATTTAGTGACATGGGTTGCCCAGACTAATCAGGCTGCAACACTGATGAAGCCAACAAAATCAGTTTTCAGTACGTCCTTCTGGTTTTTGCTCTCTGTATGAGGCTGAGGTTGGCATTAGCAGTCCTAGAAATCAAATGCAGATACGAGGCTATACCTGAGCCCTAAGAGAACAATGACCTCGAGATAAACGCACCATATAAATTGTTCTCTGGCCTGAGTTTACAGCAACACTAACCTGCAGGCATGATAGAAGTTTACATTAATAGTTCTTTTGGCTTTGTCTTAAATGACTGTGCTTTAAAATATATATATAATATATTCCATTTTCTCAAAAAATGAATTTCTCATGCTGACCTTAAACTGCATGTAGAAAAAGGACATTTTAGTCATCAGCATGTCAGCTGTGACTAACCTCCTATCTATAGAGAATTCTGTTTATAGAGACTATGAAATTTCTGTAGTTGTTCTTAAAGTTGCATGACTGGCTTTTCTGATGGTTTAATAAGTTCCCTTAAGGGGTATTAAAAGGAAATGAGAAATATGCATGGAAATATATGTGTGCTTTACAAAATTTTACATATAGCTATGTATAAAAGAAATATATCTTAGCCCTATGTACCATCCAAAGAGACTGAGATCACCTTATTTGCCCTCTAATCATTAATTTCAAGGTGACAAGCATTTATTGGCTGCTTGTAGAGCCTACATTAAATCATTGAACAATTTTTAAAGTGTAGTATTCACAAAAAGAATGAAAATAGAAAAAGATAAAATGGTAACAATAAAACATTTCCAAAATAGTCTTAAAACATTATCTTTATTACACAACCTACAAGTTGCCTATTGCCATTCAATTAAAGCCCAATTGCATTTCTGAAAATACTTATTGTGACATGTGTAGCCTAAATATTTGATTGGATCTTCATGTTGCATATTCAGTTACTCTTTGTGAAGGATCATTCATTAAAATTTCAGTTTTAAATACTGCAGCTCAGAAATGTAAAAGGGTGTCCAGCCAAGGTAACTTTTCTGAACCGCTTACTTCATGCACAACTCTTTATATGTGTAACTCTCGCCTAATAGAACATACTGTCTAAAAGAACAGAGCCAAAAAATGCAACATCACCTGTAACTTCTAATTTCGTTAAACTTTTCTCAATCATGAATTTTTAAACGTCTTCCCTTTTAAAGTAAAGTCTAGCCAGAAAGAAACATTTCTTTTTAATTTGATTTGCTTCACCTCTTACTTTTTGCCTTCAATTCCTTTTAACCTCTCTGTACTTGTTCTCTGTGTTCTGTCTGGACTTTCTGGTTTCTGTGTCACGTCTGTGTAACGTGTTCATTAACACAGTGGATGCAGTACTCCGTCCGGTATTGACGGTGGCAGTGGACGTAGCACCCCTTCTTCTGTCAGTACTCTTAGTACTATTTGCCCAGGTGACTTGAAAGTTGCTGCTAAGATGGCCCCTAACATTCCTTTGGAAATGGAACTTCCGGGTGTGAAGATTGTACATGCTCAGTTTAATACACCTATGCAGTTGTACTCAGATGACAATATTATGGAAACACTTCAGGGTCAGGTTTCAACAGCTCTAGGGGAAACACCCTCAATGAGGTAATATGAGTCTTTCTGAACCATGGGCATATTAACTAAACACATGGGCAATGTCAACTTTACTGGTGTCTTGAAATGCTGTCTTAATTGAAAGAAAGCTATGTGAAAAACTTTCAAGAAAAAAATACTAAGGATCTATCGCAAATATCCAGGCTTAATGATAAAGGTGATTTGAAAAATTAACCAAGTAGAGTTTTATGTGACAGATTGCAAGAAAATGAAATCATGGAAGGGCCAAATGTATATATCTTTTGAAAAACTACAATTTTAGTACAAAAACTTTATGCCTGGTACAATACTTCTCAAAAGTGATTTACAATCTAGTATACTCTGTGTTTCTTCTTTGGGGGGTCAAAAACTGGGAAAGGGATGGGAAGTTCAGAGAAGTTTCAAAAGAAATGATACCTCTTCTCTCTTCTAATGGCATCTTTTAGAGAGGTTCATTATTTTTCCATTTAAAATGTTTGCCATGAATAAGGGTTTATAAGTGAATATCTCAAACTATTAATGTAGATATTTAGTTTCTACTGGTCTCCATTTTGACTGATTTCTTCTTTGTTATGCATAATTGTTCAAAGTAATTTTGCCATCGAGTATTGTCAATTACAAAGATTTATTATAAGATAAAATATTATTACTTTCAATATTACAGAACCACTTTTTATAAAGTATTATGATGCTTATGAGTGTTATGTAAAAATATCCCAAAGATAACTCTTGGGATGAATACAATGAGATAATATTAGGGTGATGTATTTCAAAGCCATTTTGCAAGGGACTTCAGATATACAAGATGATTATTTCCAAATACGATATAGGTAATAAAAAATATGTGCAAATAGCAACTACCTTTGCTAGACAATGTCATTATATGACATAAAATCAAAAAGCATTTGGTGCCTCACATGTAGTTTTACTGTGGCATTTTTTTATTGTTAATCATGAATTTATCTGTAGAAATTTTATTAAAATTAAGTTTCTATCATTTTTGTAAATGAATTATAATGTGGCTATTTAGAAAGTATTAGTGTAGACAATACAACTGATGTATATCTGAAAGTTGCTACATTATGCACTTTCAAACACTAACAAGTTGAATTTCTTCAATTTACAAGCAAAACGGACACCTTGGTTGTTTCCAAAAGTTAACATAGCAAATTAACCTTAAAAACAAAACTAAACCATACACTTTTGCTTTAATATCAGAAATGAATCTAAATTTTATTGACAACTTGATGAGAATAATCAAACGGGGCTCACTTGAGCACTTTCTACCATGTATATGTTGCTTTTTTTTCCTGAGAAATTTTGTTCACATTATAATTATATATCCAACAGACACAGGCGCTATTTTTTAAGTTATTATTTCCTAACGATCACATTTTTGTCGCCCTCCAAAGGATTTTGCCACGTGGAGAAGTGCTGATGCGACCCCCAGGTTCATTAATGATATTGTTAAGGCCACCTATGTGAATTCACATTTTATTTTCACCTGTAATAGAGATTAACTTGAAAATGCTGAGTCTCTGCTCAGGAGTTGCTGTAAATATAGTGATCACTGCTAACTGATAGCTTGTAACTTGCTGCATGTACATGACGCCCCTGACGCTGCTCCGCCTGCCACGCTGTGTTTCAGTGAACCCACGGCCTCCGTGCCCCCCGAGTCGGATGTGTACCGGATGCTGCATGACAATCGGAATGAACCCGCTCAGCCTCGCCAGTCAGGCTCCTTCAGAGTGCTCCAGGAGCTAGTTAACGACAGCCCCGGTGAGCAGCCGTGAACGTCGGCTGAAACATAATAGACAGAGTCTACTGGAAGGGTCAGGGGAGGGGAAGATGACAGACATGATGGGGATGAGTCTAAAAACTGATTTGAATCAGGCATCAAATGAATCTTTGCTAAGAAGGGTTTGGGTGCTGCCTGGTTTAGGAAAGGAGCTTCCAGGACATAGACAAGTAGTCCCCAACCTGATGGTAAAAGGGCACCAAAGATAAATCCCATCCATAGTAGTCAAGGGCCAGCTCAGCTGACAGATCATAAAATACAGTTTTAAATCAATATTGCCAAATTTCTCAGCCTCCCCCATGTCCCATGGTATCGTGATCATCAAAATTTTTAAATGACACTGGAATGAACCCTTACTGTGTTCCAAATCCTGTGCTGAGTACTCTGCATATATGATCATTTAATCCTCATAATAACTCAGTGAGGTAAGAGCTAGTATTTTCCCTATTCAACAAAAGAGAAACTGAGACATAGAGAGGGCAGATTTGTACAGAGTCACACAGCAAGTGAGAAACAGAGCTGGGTCTTCAGCCCACTCCTGCTGTCTTCAGAGTTCATACTCTTACTAATGTTTTTTCACTTTCTCCAAAAAAAAAACCATTATGCCATACACCAGAAATTGCCACAACATTGTAAACTGACTACAGTTCAATTTTTAAAAATTAAAAAATAATAGCTATGTATTGCTGGTGGGGGATGTAGAATAGTGCAGCTGCTGTGAAAAACAGTATGGCCGTTCCTCAAAAAGTTAAGCATAGAATTGCCGTAGGATCCAGCAATCCCACTCCTACATGTCTACTCAGGAGAAGTGAAAGCAGGGACCCAAACCAATACTGTACACCAACGTTCATAGCAGCATTATTCACAGAAGCCAAAAGGTGGAAACAACCTAAATGTCTACCCATAGATGAATGGGTAAACATAATGTGGTATATCCATTTGATGGAATATTATTCAGCCTTAAAAAAGGAATGCTACAACATGGATGAACCTTGAAAATATTTTACTAAGTAAAATAAGCCAGAGACATAAGGACAAACATATGCTCCATTTATATGAGGAGCCTAGAATAGGCAAGTCAGAGAGACAGCAAGTAGAATAGAGCTTACCAGGGTCTGGAAGGAGGGAGTTAATATTCTCTGGGTACAGAGTTTGCTTTAGATGATGAAAAAGTTCCAGAAATAGGTATTTGTGATGGTTGTACAACATTGTGAATGTACATTAGCTACTGAATCACACACTTAAAAATGGCTAAGATGGTCAATTTTATGTAATATTTTAAAATATTGAACCACAATAGAAAAAGAAAGAGTGCAAAATGTCCTCTGCCCCTTTCAGCTCCCTACAACAACAATTTTTAACTAATTTTATTTTGTAAGGTCCTGCTTCAGAACAAGTTATGCTTAAACCAGTCCTGCTCTTTTTGAAATGATAGTATGGGTGCAACTAAGAATTCCTTAGGTTAAAGTGCACACCTTAAAATAGAAGCAAAGTATAAACTGCAGCCAGCTGTTCCCTTGCCATAAATGGCAACACTTTGTTTTTCAGATGACCGTCCTGCTGGAACTCGGAGTGTGAGAGCTCCAGTTACAAAAGTCCATGGTGGTGCCGGCAGCACACAGAGGATGCCACTCTGTGACAAATGTGGGAGTGGCATTGTGTAAGTTTCATCTGCAACCCAAAAATGCATCATAAATCTTGGTGTCAGTTCTTTATTTCTTCTATTTGAAGACTCCATAGAACTTTTATAAAAAACAAATTTCTGTTCATCGATTTGAAATATAAGGTCCACGACATTTAGCACATTTTGAACGGAATTCCTTAGATGTACCCCTAAGTTGGCATAAAATGTAAGTCAGAAATCTTGACTTATAATTTCAGATATATATTCAGATATATTCAGAAAAGAAATTGCCCCAGAGGTATATTTTAAAATCTATTCCAAGAATCATAACTTCACTTCAGAAAGCTTGTATACTTCCTTTTCTGTATAAGTCCAGGGAAACACATATGGAGGTCATCTGGTTGTTAATTAAAACACATTATCTTTACCCAGTTTCTTAAGTTGCACAAATACTGAAATACGATTTTACAAAATACAGTTAGCTTCCATTTCAAGGGACTTTATGTGTGAATAGCCACACCTGCTGGTTCAAATCTTCAAGTGAACCAGATCATTTCAATCTGTCCACTTAATGCCCCAAGGGGCTGCTTCTTCCAGCCCTTTTTTCTGTTTTTCTACCATCAGCTCATACACTGAGGCACCATCTGTCCAGTTACCCAGAATATATCCCAGGAGGGCAGTGGGAGAAAAGCGTGGTTAGAGCAAAAAGGAGACTGTGAGACAGAAATAAGCAGGACAGGGATCTCGGGAGCAGAGAGGACCTCATTAAATACAATAGTTTGTGACGTTACCCAAAGTAGTTATGCTGCTATGTTGGAGTAAATTGTTTTGACAGTAGAGGCAAGTCCACCCACCCATGGAAATTCCATCTCTGCCTTTTGATCTGTTCTCTCTATGTTCCATAGAATAAATAGAAGCTGGACCACCAAGATAGAAAGCAATCAGAGGGACATTTAGTGATATGGACAACAACCTTGGTCAAAGTCAGAATCCCCTGCAGAGGTGTCTGTCTTATCTGTGTCCTGTCTCCCTCTTTCAAAGAAATACTGGGGAAGGATCATGAAGTAAGATGCTATAATTTTTCTAAAAAAAAAAACTTGTTTGAAAAAATCTTAAAAATACACGTCAACATCAGAGAGAAACACGTGAAGGTTTATTATGGTTGTCTTGCTTCTCCCTGACAATTACATCAGTTTCACAGCTGTGCCCAGTTTCACAGCCGGAGGCTGTTCCTGGATGTGAAACAGATGACACCCACCTCGCCCATAGTGCTGTCTCCCTTTGTACCATGTTTTTGGCTTTGTTTTGGTTTTGTTTTCATGAGCCCTCCTCTTCCCCCAACAGCGGTGCCGTTGTGAAGGCGCGGGACAAGTACCGGCATCCCGAGTGCTTCGTGTGTGCTGACTGCAACCTCAACCTCAAGCAGAAGGGCTACTTCTTCGTGGAGGGGGAGCTGTACTGCGAAACCCACGCCCGAGCCCGCATGAGGCCCCCTGAGGGCTACGACACAGTTACTCTTTACCCCAAAGCTTAGGTCTGCAGCAGAACCGGCACGCATGCACCCACGCGCACCCACGCAGGAAGACGTTAATGGCTTGGGGCAGACGTAGAGCAAACTGCTGACTCCAAACCTAGAAGCGAGCTTTTAGGCATTTACCTGACTGTATTCTCAGGAGAAGGAATGGGAGGCAGATGCCTGCTGTAACAGAAACATACATTCAGCTCTTACTCTCTTTGAGGCTAGCAATAACTTAATGATACTTAAAGCAATCATTTTCTATGCCATACTCTACAGTTTACATTTATATTATGACCATCAAACATGTAAACTTCAGGACATTTGGGGGAGTCTAATTGTCTTTCCTTAACAAGTTGATTTTGCAATTGTAGTAAATACCAAATGACAATCTTGTATTCTAACACAGCCTGCAGGTGTCTGTTATCTGTTTTAACTACTTCAGTGCATGTCAGGGAGAAATTCCCTAGATTTCTCTAGTTTCATATTCAATTATACCACTGAATGCAACATACATAATAAATACACAAAATATTTTTTAAATACCTAATGAAGTGGCACTCAATGAATTCA
This sequence comes from Vicugna pacos, assembly GCF_048564905.1. NCBI lineage: Eukaryota > Metazoa > Chordata > Mammalia > Artiodactyla > Camelidae > Vicugna > Vicugna pacos. The sequence goes on from NC_133012.1 coordinate 19,465,528, forward strand.
GATGAAATCAACATTCCAACGAGAGGGCCCAGTCATATGTTGTGTACACTAACAACTCAGGTATTTTAAGAAAAATGTGGCTTCTTTAGTTTTTATAACTCCTTTACTCTCTCTTATGAGCCCATGGTTTCTGCTGATAAGGGAAATTTTAAATTGGCTAGTTAAAGGCGATGCAGTCTCTTTCAGATTAAAACCACTTCTGCTTTGAAATAGTCTCCTTCATTTTAAATGTCTCTCTCAGATAAATACTCAGTCAAGGCTCAGGCTCCCTTAAGGCTATTCTTTATTCTCAAGGCTCACCGCCACTGCTTTCTCCTTTCCAAGGTGGCATCTCCAGGAGGGGACATTTAGGGGAACCCCTGAGGAAGGTGAGGGTGCTCGTCTCCCAGGGTCCTGCTTGTATTCACTGCTGAAATCCATGGTTCCACCTGTGGTCTGTTTTCTCAACATAGTTGGGACCAAGCAACAACCCCACTTCTACCACCACCTCCAAAAGTCTCAGCTCAGCCTTCTCTGGAGTCCCGGACCCTTTGCATCTCAGACACGAACTTCATCTGGCCCTTGGCTCTACTCTAGTCACCTTGCCTCTCATTATGGTGGCCCCATGGCAATGCCCCTGACCTGCATGTCTTACCTACCTCACCGGGGACACATGGGAACGTATGAAACCGTCCCCTCCAAGTACAAACCATGGGAACCAGCTGGCTTGGGAGGTAGGGAATGTCTTAGGCCCCTGGTCTCACCATCTTGTCACAAAGTCATCTCTACCCTACTGCAGTGGTTGCCTTTGGGTCTGGAGCAAAGGATTCTACTAATGTCCCAAATGGAAAATAGGGCCCAAGTTGTATTTCTCTGAGATTCTCCCAAACTTAACTATCTCTGACCCTGATCTGTCTGGGGTTTTGAACCAGTGAGAAGAGTCAGACCACCTGCCGGTCTCTGTGGGCACTGGAGATTGACAGTGGAATCCCGCACCAAAGCACTGATCCATTCACAGAGCTATTCAAACAAAATAGGAAACTCAGAGATCAAAGAAATGAATGTATCCAAATACATTACCTTTTTTTGTTTGGATGTTATTTTAAAATACTTTTTCTTCTGGGAAGGACATAACCTTAAAAGTTTGGAAGCTAGAGAGCAAATGAATGGTAACTGACTTCAGAAACCTGAGAACATTAAAAATCCAAAGCAGCAATGGAAAAAACTGAAAACTAACCCAGTTTACTCTATGGCATCTTGAAAAGGCGTGGGAATTCATAGCACCAGGCATTTCTGGACTAGTGGATAAAGGTGGAGCTATGATAAGGAAGATGAGGTACAGGTGTGTGGGCAGCACTTAATGCTCGGAAGTGTCCCCTCTCCACCCCCTCCACCCCCACATCCCATGGCATTGCACAGCGGAAGTCTGCTAGGAATGATCTGGAGAAGATAAAACAGTATCTCTGGAGTCAGGAAACATGGTTGAGGGTACATGCACCGTACCAAGAAGAAGTTAATAAATAAGAATGAAAGACTTATAAGAAAAGTGTACATTAGACATTATATTGTACATTAATGTATATTTATGTTATATTTTAGGAGTGCTTTGGTCACTTTTTCCTACTGCTATAGACCTCAGCTATGATAAATGAGAGGCTTGTGATCTCAGGTTTTAAAAAAGATCATCTGAAGCTGAAAAACCCAGAAGTATTTTAGTCTGGTAATAAACTGCTAAGAATAGATGTGACTAGCTTGTTTTTGTGCAAGCTCTTGAATTTGTTCCAGATTCTTGAATCTGCAGCTGTTAGTCAACAGGTGAAAATGGATTCTCTAAGAAGAGCTACTATTTGAAGATTTTGAAATATTGTGACTCACGGATTTTTTTTTAATTGGCAGTAGAGATTTTAATTCTATCCTTTAGCAATGAACTTCCCAATAAAAAATAACTCAGACATTTTCAGGGCAGTTGTTGGACTGATATGTGACTGGAAAAAGCAAATTCTCTGACAGAACATGCTCCACCATCTAAGGCCAAATGAAACAGAAACAGTCTCACCACACTGAGAAAGGAGCACAGGTGGCGTGTAATACCGTATCAGGAAACAGGAACTTTTAGTTCTAGTTTTATGAGATAGGACAATATTTCACTTAAATTTTCCAAAAGGATTTTCTCTATTTTTTATTTATAAATTTATACCTCCTCTATCCTTTTGGAAAATTTAGGTGAAATATTGTCCTATCTCATAAAACTGTAACCTGTTATGGAGAGGGAAAAAAATATCAAAATAAACTTATTCGGGCAAAACCAGGGTTTCAGAATCAGAGAGTCTAGCACAGACCAGTTAGGAAAGTTTTTGGAAAGTTTCTAAACTTTCCCACGTTTCAGTTTTCCCCCATCTAGGAGATGGTTTTTCCCCATTTCTGCAGTCTAAAGGAAATTTCATTATACTAGCTTTTTTATCTAATTCTAAACTATGTTCTGGGTAAGTAAATAATCACTTTACTTGACTTCAGCAACTTGGCAATAAGGAATTTTAGGGTCAAGACTGGTAAAATGAAAGCACAGATAAGAAAAACACATTTTAAAATTTATTAAAGTGCATACATAGCTGGTATAGGAAATTATATTCTTTATAATAAATGACAGGTCAATTGAATAGCCATATGAAAAATTAAGGACCTAAAATATAAGACTGGATACTATAAAACTCTTAGAGGAAAACATAGGCAGAACACTCTTTGACATAAGCTGCAGCAATATTTTTTTGACCCAGCTCCTAGGGTAATGGAAATAAAAGCAAAGATAAACAAATGGGACATAATTAAACTTGGAAGCTTTTGCACAGCAAAGGAAACCATAAACAAAATGAAAAGACAGCTCCATTCTTCTTTCTCAAGATTGTTTTGACTATATGGAGTGTTTCCATACAAATTTTAATATTTTTGTTCCAGTTCTGTGAAAAAATGCCATTGGTAGTTTGATAGGAATTGCGTTGAATCTATATATTGCCTTGGGTAGTATGGACATTTTAATAATATTGATCCTTCCAATCCATGAACGCAGTGTATCTTTCCATCTGTTTGTGTCGTCTTCAATTTCTTTTTATCAGAGTCTTATAGTTTTCTGAGTACAGGTCCCTTGCCTCCTTAGGTAGGTTTATTCCTAGTTATTTTATTCTTTTTGATGTGATGATAAATGTGAATGTTTCCTTAATCTCTTTTTCTGATATTTCATTGTTAGTGTATAGAAATGCAACTGATTTCTGTATATTAATTTTGTATCCTGCAACTTTACCAAAGTCATTGATAAGCTCTAGAAGTTTTCTGTTAGCATCTTTAGGGTTTTCTATGTATAGTATTATGTCATCTGCAGACAGTGACAGTTTTACTTCTTCTTTTCCAATTTGGATTCATTTTATTTATTTTTCTTCTCTGATTGCTATGGCTAGGACTCCCAAAACTATGTTAAATAAAAGCAGCGAGGATGAGCATCCTTGTCTTGTTCCTGATCTTAGAGGAAATGCTTTCAGCTTTTCACCATCGAGTATGATGTTAGCTGTGGGTTTGTCACATATGGCCTTTATACATTGAGATATGTTTCCTCCATGTCCACTTTCTGGAGAGGTTTTATCATAAATGGATGTTGAATTTTATCTAAAGCTTTTAAATCTATCTTTTGCAAGTTGTTTACTAGGTACACAGAAAATGAGCATGCTCTGACAAATGAAGTCCCCTGCCTCTGCCACAGCTCTAAAGTGTACATTTCAATACATTGTTATTTTAAGTTCATTACTGGAAATAGGGATCTTCTCTTAATTGTAGCGAACAGAAGTCCTTTCACAATATTGGTTTAGGACCCATCAAATCCACAAACACTGAAACTAATCTGACAGATGGGTTGAAATAAAAGGAACAGAAGAAAATAAAACAATGAAATGACGATCAGAAAAGACACATTTCTAGGTGTTCGCCTGTCTCTAAACATTCCCCTTTCTCCACTCAGCTTTGGTCCAGCCTTGGTGCTTTGCTAAATCAGAGTTTGATCTAGATCAAGTTTTGGGTCAGCAGGAGAGATGGGGGGGGATGGGGATGTCCTAGGAAGATTGTCCCTGGGTTTGGGTCGCAGGCGCTGCTCTGACACGGCGAGCGTCCAGGACCCGAGACCCAGACCTCAGCGCGCACCTTCCTCGTTCCCGCCCCCGCCCACGCGTGCGCTCCACGGCCGCTCCCGGTGTCCCGGCCACTCCGTTACCAGGCAACCGGCTGCCCCGGCGGAATGCGACCGAGCAGAATGCCGGGCGGAAGAGAAGGCAGTTGGAAAGAGAGTTTGAGGAGCAGAAATGAGCCCAGGTAAGATCCGGGCTTGGGCTGTCCCTTGCGGGGTGGGCCCTGGGTAGCGGACCGGTAATGGAGAGCGCCGCAACCCCCGCCCCGGGCCCTTCACCCCCAAGACGGGTCCTGCCGAAGTACAGGTCTTATGAACTAGCCACATACCTCCGCTCACCCCGGAGAGGAGCACTGCCTCCAGCCCCAAGCCCCGCTATCGCTGCGGCCCCCGCGGCGCGGCCCCAGCGCGCCCTCCCGTGGCTGCTCAGGGCGCCCGCGTCCCGAGTGCCCACGCCTCGCCGCCCTTCTCCCAGCAAAGCCAAAAGCCCCTTCCTGTTCTGTTACAGAAAAGCATCCTGAGGAAGAGGATGAGGTTGACTGCGTTCTCCTTTCAGCATCCAAGATCCTAAATTCCTCTGAGGGCGTAAAGGAAAGTGGTGGCAGTGAAACAGGTAAAGTCTCCCACGCCAAGGCTCCGATGGCAGTGACGTTTCTGCCTTTTGCTACAGTTGCCTAAATCCACTGGCCCAACTGGGGTAACTCCCGTAACTGTTTGTTACTAATAACAACTAACACGGCACATTTACTTTGTGCGAATGTTCTAAGCACTTCAATGTATCAACACATTTAATCCTTACAACAACCCTATGAAGTAGGTACTCCCATTCTCCTCACATTACAAGTGAGGAAACAGGCACAGAGAGGTTAACTAACTCCCTAAGGTCACACAGGCATCAAGTGATAGAGCCAGTATTCAGCAGAGTAGCACCAGCGTCCAGGCCTTCACCTCCATGTTATGCTACACTGCTTCTTGAATACCAAATAAGAATTGCTGATTTTTTGGACTAAAAAGATACTTTCCAAAAGTAATACTTTTTATAGCAAATACTTGTGGACTACAGGATCTTATATAGGAGGCTGTTTGAAATCACTAACGAGCTAGTTTTCAAGCTCTATATAAACCATGAAGAAGAACCATGTGTGTAAACACCCGGCTGGGGGGATCTGACAACACTTAAGTTGGAGTCTCACTTCCTGGAGAGGAGGCCACGGAGGCTGCTTACTTCTCGGAGGGACATGGAAGGAGCAGAGCACTGTGGCCGGAAGGCGGTATCTAAACTTACCCGCCGCGTTAGGGTCCTACAGTGGCCCCTAACCCACACGTGGCACATGAGTAATCCAGGCAGAGGTGCTGGGAGAAGTGGCGAGCTGGAGACCCAAGGTCAGGACAGGATTTGTCCGCCTTCATAAACCCAGGACCTTCACAAATGCCGTGTCAAGGCCTGAAAGAAGGGCCAGAGCAGCCACATCTCCGTAGACAAAGACCAATGGATGCCCAGGGACCGCCAGGGTGGGCCACACCTCAGTGGAGGCCAGTGGGACAGTGTGCTGACCTGCCCCCTCTTGGCGCCCCGCCTACATTAAGTCCTTGATAAACGTACAATATTGTGTGGTATTTAGGGCAACAGGAAGCCCTGAGCGGGCGAGAAAGGCCTCACAGTTCAGACACTGAGACAGCTCCACACCTCCGAGAGAGCATTTAAGGTCAGAAGAGATTGCCGGACCTTAATTTGGCAAGATCACATGTTCCCTAATGTGAGCGAGACTTAAGGCTCAGGAGGAAAATGCCAGCGTTTGCAGAACATGAAGTTACATACAAAATAGCACATGTGCTTGTTTAAGAGTTACAGTCTTTCTTGCTAGAGCACAGTGGTTATGAAGGCAGGGACTCAATATGTGATAGATATTCTAAGTCAGGCACCATCAAGGATAGCAGTGATCTGCCTGCCTGCAACTAGAAGGCAAAATCAAGAGGTGTGCCTTGGGGGTCTCCCTGCTTTGTTCTTCTAGCTGTACTTTGTCACCAAGTGACCCATTCCTGCATACTGACAACAGAATATTGACCTGATTTGCATAAATAATGCTAAACTACAATATCATATGTTTCTGAGGTCTCCGATTTTAAAAGAACAAGTAGTTAGCCTAATTAACCGTTGACTTACTGCAACGGGGATGTCAGCCACACTTTCAAACTACAGGATGCCCAGTGTGTTGTTCTTAGAACCCCTGTTCTACCCAAGCCTTCATTCATTCATTCATCCATCTAACAACTATTTCCCAGCACCTGCTCTGTATTAAGTACTGTCCATGGTGCGGGGGATCCAACAGTGAACAAAACAAGCAAAATCCCTGCCCATGTGATGCTTACACACAATATCCTTTGTTCTCCCTACTAGAAGGTAAGCTTCACATGAGCAAGGACTTTGCATATTTTGTTCACTGTTGGATCCCCAGCACCATGGACAGTACTTGCACAGCAGGTTTCACCTGAAAATAGTTGTTTGAAGAATGAATGAATGAAGGCTTGGATAGAATAGCTCACAAGGCTTCATAAAACAATCACTTCTAGGAGTGAATCTGAACTGTCATAGCAAAACTCAGTATTTGAACCTGAGCATTATAAGGCTTTGACTACAGTGTCTAACATCCTATACGGAATCATTACCACATTGCATTTTTAAAACTCATTTGTTTTCCTTGGTCTGTTAGCTACAGGTATTACAAATATGCCCTTAATACTTTCTCTATATCCTGAAATTAACATGATCTTCTGCAGAATAAATTCCACCTCTCTTTACCTTAATTACCTCAAAAGTCATCCCACAGGTAACTATCCTGTTTTTAAATTCTGACACTTAAATATGAATGAAACAGCTAGAGAATTAAAGTTGAATATAATATGAATCATATTTCTTGCATTCCCAATGGAGTCAAAGCTTCTTCAAGGCCAGGACCATATCCTCTACTTAGTCTAAATACCCCCCAATATTGTACAGTTAGCAAGGACTTAATAAATGGGGATGTGTGATTGTGCGCCCTCTCCTGTGCTTCATCAATAATTTCCCTCCCAGTTGTAGAATCACACAGTCCTATGTGCTTCTTTAAGTATTGCTGAATTTTAAAATTAATCTTCCCTTTGGGAATAAGTGGTAGTCAATGTCTCTGAAACTCATAAGAAGAACAAAAAGTTATTTTAATAGCTTTTAAAAATAGATGAATCCAACTTTCTGCCTACTCTATATCTTCACTGAATCATCTGAACTTTGCTGGAGAAAAACACTTCCCAGTGGTATTTGGAAAAGTGGCTATGGCAGTAGGATACACCTCCTACTAGATTTCCACCAAAAGTCTCAGGGAACAGCAACATGGCAGCAGAGGTCCCATCCTCCAATGAAGGCTTCACACAAGTTCCAAATGATCTCTCCTCCCGCAGGGGCCCTCACTTCGTTTTATGCTATAGAAAATGAGACAGGAAACACACTGGCCCTGAAACTGTATCTCAGAGGGCTGATCAGTAGGACTCAGGGAAAGATGTCAAGAGAAAGCATCTATACTCTGCCAAAGAGTATAGAAATTCTGAGCAGAGTTGCTCGTGAAAAGCAGCAGCGTGATAACTGTGGTCAAACTGTGGTCAAAACAGAAGGATGAGAAGGAGGGAGGGAAGCAGATGAAGTTTTTAAAAGCCATGCTCTTTCCTTAAGATCTTTTTATTTGCTATATCCATTAGCCAAGTCTTTAGATTTCCTTTGGACTCATATTTCTTACTCGATTTTAGCAAAAGGAATCCTTGTATTTAGCCTCAAACTTGAAAATCCTAATGAGACATAGGAAATCTATGCAGAACAGAGAGGCTGTTGCTGCAGGTGCAGGAAGGAGATGAAATTGTGAACAGTAAGTCATTAAGAATAAAGCTGAAGGCTGAAAATATTTACAGCAGTAATATCCTATCTTTGTGTTTAAAGAGCTTTGTGGGAATTATGGTTACAGAACAAAATGTAAACATCATAAAATGTTATAAAATGTGTGAAAATAATATAACTATTAAATATCATGAAAAGTGGGGAGTAGATATGGGAGGAAATATGATAATTTTCTCATAATTCACTCCCTTTCTTGGCATGGATGGAGTAAACCAACACTGAGTGCAACAGAAATGCTGTTATTTAAAAACATAAAAATTAAAAGATCTTAATCCTTTTCATGACATATTTGCATTATTTTAGAGGGATCCCACAGGAAATCTCTTATGTAGTGAAAAAAATCTGAATACTAGTGATAACTTTGACTATCTGCAGTTTTCTTTATTCTATTAAATTTAAGTCTAATAATATTAATTTAAAAGTAGAATGTATGACATGATCCTACTGCTCTACATAAAATCATTTCTGTTTTTCTCTGAAGGGTGGGTATCTAGAGTTAACAACAGTTAATTCTGGATGATAGGATTCGAGGTGATAAATTCTTTTTGATTTGTATTTTGATCTATTTGTGTTCATTAGAAGAGGTCATTTTAGAGTCTGAGAAACATCGGGAGGCCTTACTGTAGTGGTCCTGACCTCACCTGAGTTCTTTTTTTGTCTCTCCAAGATGAACATGTCAGCTTATTCCCAGTAAGACGCAAAGCTGAGCAATATCCAGGTGAACCCGCTGCCCTCCCTGCCTTCTGAGGAAGGTGGGATCCTTCAGCTGGCCAGCTGGCTCCAGGCTCTGAATCAGAGCCGCTCTCAGTGACGAGGGCCAGACTGGGGGGGGGGGGGAGCTGGAGGGAGTATACTTTGCAACCAGCTTCTATAACATCTGGCAGACTCACTCCAAAGGAGATACGCTGACCTCTTTAAAATCCTTCTCTTACAGCAGAAATCGTCAGCCTAGGGGATCATTCTAACATAGCTCTCATTTTATTCAGGACACTGAACAATTTTTTTAATTCTTTAATAGAAATTTACAAAGCAAGTAGCCTAACATTTAGAAAACAGTGGAATGTATGTCAGGAAATTTGCAAACATTATGTAGTCCACGCCCTGTTGTAGTCCCACAATCTGTTTTCCAGGGAGAAGCACACGGATCTTTACTGCACTTTCCTTAAGAGCATGACAAAAATTAGGCTCTATTAATCCAAAATGTTTTCTATGTTAAGGGAGAAAAAACACCATAAGGCTGTTTCATAGACACTGAGACCTATACAGCACTTTCCCAAGGGTCTCCCACAGGATAAGGGTTATTAGGGTTGTTTTTTAGTTTATACCCCCGAAACAAAGAAAGATATCTGAGTTTCAGAGAGTTCTAAGTCTGGTGTTATAAGATAGTGGCTTCTTATAAAAGTAAAACCTCTATTACAACCTCAAGCAGGTCAGTATTTTAAGTCAGGTGAGAATTATTTCTTAAATTCATTATGTGGCCAGCACTGGGTTCCTCCTAATATGAATGTCAATCTTCTCATTATCTCTTGTCCTCACTATCCAAGAAAGTTAGGAGACTTCTTTCTGTTAATGTTGTTTAAAAATAAAACTTAATAATTAAATCACATGGTTTTTCAATTTTGCTTATTAGAGTACGGCTGCATACCAGAATCAGAAAATCAAATCCAGCCACAATCAGCACTGAAAGTGAGTATATTTCATTTTATTGTCTCCAAAAACCTGCATAAAGGCTGATCTTTTTCAGAATAAAGACTTCATAAATATATAAGAGTTTTCCACAAAAATCTCCATCAAAATGTGCTGGAGAGTTAGCAAGAATGACTAAGAAAGTGAGTCACCTGACCCTCACATGATCCTTGTAACAGGCAACTTCAGGGGATTTTTAAATTTTTCTTTGTTTTTAATTGAGGTATAATTGACTTACAATGTTGTGTTAGTTTTAGGATTACAGCAAAGTGATTCAGTTATACATATATATATATGTATATATGAGATATTTTTTAAAATCCTAACAACACAAATATATGTTCACCTACCTAAAAATATTCAGTTTCATACCTTGTATAATTTTGTTTTAGGCCCTGCAGCATCAGCTGGAATCATTTCAGGCTCTCCGAATACAGACTTTGCAGAATGTTAGCATGGTATGGTTCTTTCAACTTATATACAAAATATCCAGCATCTCACCCCACATTTCTAAGCTGATGGTCGCTAGCCAATTGATTATTTGATATCGAATGTAATAAAAAAACAAAGAGGCCACAACCTATTTATTCTAGGCTCAAAATTTGAAGGAAACTACATTCTGTTATTCTGGTGTTTGAACAGAAGCCAAAAAGAAGCAACACTCACTGACTTTTTAAGTCATAAGTTTAAAGTGCTACCTATGTATAATCTACAAATAGGGACTCTCATGATAAGTGATATGAAATCTAACTCAAACTAAGGGAAACGTGTACTTTTTTGGCTCTGGAAACTGAAACCCGCAGGGACGGTTCACTTGAGGATGGCGTCAGCCACATGATCAGGACTCAGGTCATCAAGGAACCAGCCTCACTCCTTATCCTGGTTCTGCTTTTGACAGTAATGGATTCTCAGCCTCCGTGTGGCAGCAAAAAGGTTGCTAGGAGTTGCAGTCTTGATCCTTCCAGATTCCAGTCAGACGAGGAAGAGACCACATGCTTTTCTCTCTTAACAGTTTATACGGGGCTCTTGGCCTGATTCTGACTGCCACACACGCAGTGCTTGAAGCAATCACTGTTCAAAGGGAGGCTCTGCTCTGACTGGTTAGCTCGCAGTCACATGCCCATCCCTCGGCGCTGAAAGTGGGGTCAGTATCACCAAAGGCAAACGGGCTTTATCCAGAAGTAAGGGTAGTGTTAACAGAAGGCTAGGGCATGGATATTGGGGGTGCATAACCCACCCCACATTCACGAAAGACCCAGTATAAACTTCGTCCTAACAGTCTTGTACTAAAAGCAGCTGAAGAGAAATAGGAGATGATAAAATCCTCCTCAGGCTGAAAGAACAGATTCCATTCTGATGACAGAGATCAAAGGTCTCTGATTTATCAACAATGTAAAAATCAAACATCTAAAATTATTTTAACTGATGAGATTTCATTGTTCTTCTAAATTAAGTCTTCCTGATTTTATAATCATGTAACAAAGGCATACTTAAAGATCCCCTCAATGATAGAGACTGCAAAAATTAATTTACATTCTATATGACCGAAAAGAAGTTTATGTGTAGGAAATTTAAAGGGCTCTTTTAATTATAGTATCTATTATTCTTGTACAGTCATAAGTTTGTAAGTCTGAAATCAAAACCTGATTCTTAATTTATCTTTTAAAGGTGCAGTCTGAAATCAGTGAAATATTGAACAAAAGTATCATTGAAGTAGAAAATCCGCAATTTAGCTCAGAAAAAAACCTAGCATTCAGAACACACAATCAAAAGGCTGTGGTATGTTCTTCAGTACAAAATCACTTCTGTATTTAGGTTCTTCAGAAATGTTACTATAACTAGTTTCTCTTCACCTTTACATTCTCCCCTTCTTCACAGGGTGACTGGATTGTCAGAGATGAAAACAAGGAAATTCCTGTCCTGAAAACCCTAAAAGGCGTGCGTTTACCTCCGTACTTCTGCGATTTTCTTGTTTCTCTTGGGGGGGGGGGGGTTGGGGGCAGAATTCGACTTAGTCCAGATACTTAAAGATTCCCAAGTAGATTGAACTACAAGGCAGTTTTTATAGCCTTTCTGTCCACTTATGACTTTTTCTACTTTTAGGATTAGCTTGGACCTCGGGGGAATTCTCTAGAACAGGTCCAAACCACAGTCACTGTGTCTATACTTATTAGAACTCACATTTCCAGAACAGTCACAGGCCTAGATTCATCTGACACTAGGAAGGCAAGCTAAGGTTGACAAATAGTCCAGAAGCGGAAATTTTCCTTTTCCTTAAACTTCCCTTTGACCTGTTGTTTCTATCTTCCCACCTATGATGGGCTCTTGAGAAATGCTTAATTTCTATGTCTGAAATTGAGGGTTAGGCCCTTCTATCTCACCTGCTAAGGAAATAAGTGCAGGTTCTAGGCAAACTGTGAAAACCAGAGTTACAGATCTCAAAATAACATTTGTTAGATTTTCTGGAGAAAAATGAATCATACTTGGTAGGCTTCTTTGCTGCAGAAATGGATAAAATGTTCATTCTGGTTATAAAAATAAAAATGCCACAAAATACTCTTAATTTGTTGGACATGTAGCAAAATAACAGTACATTTATAGTGTGATTTTTACTGTTACCAGCCTATACAGAATCAAGAAGAAACCCTTTCTACGGAGAAAATTTGTCATTCCGAGGATTCTATGAGTCTTCGTTCAGTGGAAGAAAAATTCAGTAGCGACAATTTTAACAGTCTCTCTCAAGGTATAAATAGCCCATCCCAGATACATTTCAAGGACATATTAACTCTGAGAACTTCAACAGATAATTCAGCTTCAGAAAATTCTGACATGTTGAAGAATTATAATAACCTTTACACTTTTTTACCTAATGCACCTCAAAATGGGATGTCTCAAGCTGACAGAGTAATTCGGGATAAGTCCAGAATTACTGTGCCTTTTCTCAAGCATGGATTTTGTGAAAATTTAGACGACATTTGCCATTCAATCAAACAAATGAAGGAGGAGCTTCAAAAGTCACATGATAGGGAACTGGCACTTACAAATGAACTTCAAACTTTAAAAGCTATTCCAAGTAATGGTAAATATGACCTTCCCACCATTCACAACGAAAAAATTAACAGTATTAGGGAAGAAAATATTGAAAGTAATTTAAATGAAGATATAAAATCGAAGAGAATTTTAGAATTGGAGGCATTAGTAAACAAACTGCTCCCACTCAGGGAAACAGTGTCAAAATTCCATGTGAATTTTTGTAGGAAATGTAAAAAATTATCTAAGAGTGAAATGCATAGGGGAAAAAAGAATGAGAAAAATAATAAAGAAATCCCTACCATTGACAAGAATATTACAGATTTAAAACTCCATCCCAGAGTTCCACGACATACACTGTCATTCTTTGACCCAACAAAATATGAAATGAAAGACAAAGAAAGGCAAACATTTGCAGTAAAACTAGGCTCAATAATATATGAAAATGAGAAAATATCCAAAGCCAATTCTGTTACTGAGCAGTGTGTTGCAAAAATTCAGTACTTACAGAATTATCTGAAAGAATCTATGCAGATACAGAAAAAAGTAACAAAATTAGAGAATGAAAACCTAACCCTTAAGACCAAAATTAAACCTCTTGTCTTTACCACACAATCTCTGATACAGAAAATTGAAATATATGAAAAGCAACTTAAGAATCTGGTTGAAGAAAAGAACACTATTCAGTCTAAGTTAATTAAAACAGAAGAAGACAGCAAAGAATGTCTTAAAGAATTGAAAAAAATAATTAGTAACTATAATGTTCTCCAAGGACAAAATAAAACTCTAGAGGAAAAAAACAGCCAACTTTCTTTGGAGAGGCAACAAATGATACAAACATTAGAGCAACTAAAAAGTAAGGAAAACAAAACTCTAAGTGATATGGCCATAGTCAGTAATGAAAATAAACGATTGAGCGTAGAAATGGAATCAATGAAAACAAGCATTCTATTGATACAAGAAGAAAAGGAAACATTAGAGAAAAAAACATACCAGCTTCTAAAGGAAAAAAGCTCACTTGAAAATGAACTAAAAGAAAATCAGCTAGAGATAATGCAGCTAAAAGAGAAAGAAATGTTGGCAAAAACTGAACAAGACTCACTTCTTCAAATAATAGAAACAGCTAAAGATGAGAAGCTTAATCTTGAAAGAACCTTACAAGAATCTACTGCCGCAAGAGAAATGATGGAAAGAGAAATTGAGGATATTCAAACATACCGATCTACTGCCGAAGAGAATTTTCTCCAAGAAATAAAAAATGCAAAATCAGAAGCCAGTATTTATAAGAATAGTTTGTCAGAAATGGGCAATGAATGTGAAATGTTATCAAAAATGGTAATGGAAATTAAAACCGATAATCAGATTCTAAAAGAAGAACTCAAAAAACATAGTCAAGAAAATATAAAATTTGAAAACAGCATCAGTAGACTTGCGGAAGACAAAATACTTCTAGAAAACTATGTGAGAAGTATAGAAAATGAAAGGGACACCTTGGAATTTGAGATGCGGAATCTTCAAAGAGAATATTTAAATCTAAGTGAAAAAATCTGTAGTCACCATATTGACGTGTCAAAAATGGGTTACACTTCAAGGAGAGAGAAATTCCATTTTGACAACTATGATACTTACGAAGACAACTCTAGCCCTCGGAGTAGGCCTTCCGCTCCTGATTTGAAAGGTATGTGTATAGTAGTGGATCAGTGAAAATGTGTTTAAGGTTCTTTTAGCCTATTGGGCATTAGCCAGAGGACAGCAATAAGAAGAAAATTTTTAAGATGAATACAATTTAGTTTTGTACGATTTGTACCCAACTTATTACATAGTGGATTTGGAGATTTTGCTCTTTTGATAAAATCCATGCTGTTGTTTTATTTATACTACTTCTATCCATTGTACCTGCACAAAGCAACTTTGGCAGCAAGCAGGGATTTTTTTCAAATCATTATTTTTCTGAAGTACACTTAGCAGTCCCATCTTTTAAATAATTCTTCTTTTTTTTCCCCAGGAATTCCAAGTAAACTGTATCAATTACTTCCATCCAAGACATGTAAATAAATTTCTAAAATCAATGTCTCAAAATCCTTTGTCCAAGTACTTTTTTCAACAAAAAAATTTAAATTCACTTTTCCATGTGATTAAATTTACCTTATAATTGATCAGATTAGTTTTTAATTAGAAATTGGAATTAGGTATTTATTTCTCTGTTGTCAAGAACTGTAAAGTCAGATTTTATCCAACTTGTAAAGCTAGTATGTTAGCCTGTCACAGTTTCATGGGTTCCAGTGGAAAACATGAGACTCCTGGGCCAGAGCAATACCAGTAGCCAAAGAATCAGCACTTTTCCATCAGTCTTCCAAGCCGATTCCTACAGGCAACGTGAAAAGGACCACACAGTGGACGCGTGACGAGAGAGAGCTCTGAGGTTAGGGAACCATCTCTTTTCTGAGTGTAGTAAGCACGCCTGCCCCTTTACTCTAGATGGAAACACTACCTTTATGACACAGGACTGTTAGCACACCTGCCCTTGCTCCAGAGGAGACACCATCTCTCGCTTCCGGACTGCTTGTTATATAAATAAACTTGCATTCTGTCAAGTGCTTTACTGCATTTATTGAGGTTATCATGTGTTTTCCCCCTTTAATCAGTAAATATGGTAATTACATTGATTAATTTTCATACATTATGCCAACCTTGAACTCCTGATAATGTATTATCCTTTTAACATACACTTCTGGATTCAATTTGACATTTTGCTAAGGATTTCTGCTTCTATGTTCAGGATATTGGTGTCTGTATTATTTTCTTTATGTCTTTCTCTGATTTTGGTGTCAGGAAAATCCTGGCTCATAAAATATGTTGGAACATGTACCCCCCTCCTCTATTTTCTGATTAGTGTAGAATTGGTATTATTATTTCTTTCTCAATATGTAATAGAATTCACTAGAGAGCCTGGAGTTTTCTAAATGGAAAGGTTTTACATTGCAAAATCAATTTCATTACTAGATACAGAACTATTCAGATTTCTATTTCTTCTCGACTCAGCTTTGATCATTTGTATGTTCTGAGAAATTCTGTACATTTCATATAAGTTCTCAAGTGTCCTGGCATAAAGTTGTTTATAATGTTCCTTATTATCTTCTTAATGTCCAGAAGACCTGTGGTGATGTCCCTTCTTTCACTTCTGACTGATAATTTGAGGTTTCTCCTTTTTTCTTTATCACTCTTGCTAGAGTTTAATCAATTTTATTGATTTTTCAAAAATAAGCATTTTGTTTTATTGATTTTTCTCTATTGGTTTTCTAGTTTTTAATTCATTAATTTCTGTTCTTGTTTTAACTTCTTCCTTCCGTGTATTTTGGGCGTAAGTTGCTCTTTCCTTAGTTTCTTAAGGTCATTGGTTTGAAACCACTGTTTTTCTCTACTCTGTACAGTTAAAGCTAAAAATTTCCTTCCAAGCAGTGCTTTACCTGCATCACATAAAGTCTGATGTTTTAAATTTTACTCACTTCAAAATATTTTTCTTCTCTTGTGATTTACTCTTTGACCTAATGGAATATTTAGAAGTGAGTTACTTTCTAATTTGGGGGAGACTTTCTGATGCTTTTATCAATTTAAAATTTAACTATATTGTGATCAGAGAACACACTCTGTATAATTTATATTTTAAAATTTATTACTTATTTTATTGCCCAGAATATGGTCTATAATGATTAATGTTTCATGTGGACTTGAAAAGAATGTATATTCTGCTGATCTTGGGTGGAGTAGTTTATAAATGCCAACAAGTAAAGGTAGCTGACAGTGTACCTTTACTGTCACTGTCAGTGAGGATTTTTATATACTTGTTCTAACTGATTTTCTATATACTTGTTCTAACAATTACTAATAGAGGAATAGAGAAGTATGTATTTCCATTCTATCAGTTTTTGTTTAATAGTTTTAAAGCTCTTTCACATGTGTACTTTTAGGACTATTATGTCTTGTTGGTGAATTGATTCCTTTATTATCTCTTTACTCCTAGTGATATTTCAAGGTCCTTATTTCAAGGTCCTTGACTGATATTAATACAGGCCCTCCAATGTGTTTAGTGTTTGCACTGTATATATTTTTGCATCCTTTTATCTTTTTATAATGGTGAATCAAGAGGAAAAAATTTTAATTAAATAATAATAATTGTTACATGTTTAACAATAATTGTTAAATAATAATAAATATAACCATGAAAAGTTGATGACTAAAACCTAAGCCTATATATAAGGAATTTAGGTATTGAGAAAAGGACTAATGGTGAGCACTGTATGCATTCAAGCACAGAACTAAGATTAAAGAAGTGAGAATTATAGTTACAAAATAGAGTATCTGTGAAAAAGCATTGACAATATAAAACAAATAACATAACTGAAAAGCCAAGGCTATCCTTTTACCTTTAATCTATCAGTATCTTTGCATGTACTTTAGAAAGCATATAGATGGGTCTTTCTTTTTCTCAAGTCTGACAATCTACGCCTTTCTACTATAATGTTTAGCTATTTACATTTAATGTAATTATCAACTTGGTTTAATACAATTAACTAGCATCTATTTGATTTTTATTTGTCTCATCTATTTTGTTCCTTTTATTTTTTCTCCTGCTGTCTTTTAGATTAATTAGGTATTTAGGATTCCATTTTTCTGTCCACTTTGGCTTATCAGCCATCCCTCTTTGTTACTTTTTAAAGTTTGCTCTAGAATTATAATATACATCTTTAGCTTACCACAGATCTTCAAGTGATACTATACCAATTCATATACAATGAAAGAATCTTACAATAACATGTTTCAATCTCCCTCTTCTCATTCTTCGTACTATTGTTTTTACTTTATTTTTATGTATGTTATAAACCCCACATTTTTGATATTTTTACTATAAAATGTAAATTATCTCCAACTCTTTAAAGAAAGTCAACCATGAGAAAAAAAAGTATTTTATATTTACCTACACATTTATCATTCCCAGCATCCTTTGAGTAGATCCAAGTTTCCAACTGGTATCATTTTTATTTGCTTGAAAACTTCGCTTAACGTTTCTTGTAAATGCAGGTCTCAGCTTTCCTTTTTCTCAGAAAGTCTTTATTTCGCCTTAATTCTTTTGAAAAATATGTTTCCATGAATATGGAATTCTGAGTTGCCAGTTTCTTTCAACACCCTGAAGACGTCATTCATTGTTTTCAGACTCGCATGCTTTCTGATAAGAGTTCTCATATAGGCATACCTTGTTTTAGTGTGATTTCTTTATTGCAATTTGCAGATACTGCATTTTTTTATAAATTGAAAGTATGAGGCAACCCTGTGTCAAGCAAGTCTATCAGTGCCATTTTTCCAACAGCATTTGCTCACTTCTGGTCTCTGTGTCACATTTTTGGTAATTCTCACAATATGTCAAACTTTTACATCATTATATTTGTTATGATGATCCGTGATATGTGACCTTGATACTATTATTGTAATTGCTTTGGGGCACCACAAACACTGTTGTCTTATTTTAAGAAATTGCTACAGCCACTCCAACCTTCAGCAACCACCATCCAGATTGATCAGTCAGCACCCATCAACATCGACACAAGACCCTCCACCAGCAAAAAGATTACAACCACTGAAGTTTCAGATGATGGTTGGCATTTTTTAGCAATAAGCATTTTCAATTGAAGTATGTACTTTTTTTTATACATAATGCTATTGCACACTTAACAGACTACAGTATAGCATAAACATAACTTTTATATATACTGGGAAAACAAAAAATTCACGTGACTCACTTTATTGCAATATTCACTTTACTGCAGTGGTCTGGAACTGAACCCACATTATTTCCAAGATATATCTGTACATAGTGTATCTTTTTACCTCTGGCAGACATTGAGAGTGTTTTTCTTGACCACTAGTTTTCTGTAATTTTATTATGATGTGTCTTCATGTGCATTTTCTTTGTGTTTATCCTGCTTGTGGTTCTTTGGGCATCTTGGATTTGGATTTATAAATTTCATCACATTTGGAAAATTTCAGCCATTATTTCTTTAAATCTTTTTCTCTCTGCTCCTTTGAGACTTGATTACACATATGCTAGACCATTTGATATTGTCCTAGAGCTCACTGGCGTTATTTTCATTTTCTTTTCAGTCTTTTCTCTTTCACTTTGGATACATTCTATTACTGTATCTTCAAGTTCACTAGTTTTTTTCTTCTGCAATATCTAATTTGCTATTATTTCCAATTACTAAAGTTTTTCATTCCAATATTTTATTTTTCATCTCTAGATTGATTTTTCATTGGGTTCTTATTTATAACTTTCATTCTTCTCCTCATTGTGTTCATATTTTCCTTTAAATATATTAACTTTGCTAGGTGCTAATAACCATAAACAAAAATAGACATGGTCTTATGGTACTTATAGACTCACAGAGGATAAAAGGCTAAATGTGAACTAAGAAGGTGCTATTTGAATACATAACAGGGGCACCTAGCTTCCTCTCAAAGATCAGGAAGGCCTTACTTAAGGAAGAATGTTTTAGAAGAGATCTGAAAGTCTACAAGTTGGAGTTAGTAAGGTAAGAAGATGATGGATGGTAGGAAAGGTTCCAAGCTATAGAAAATGGATAAATCCCTCCCAGGCAAGGGACAGCATGTCTGTCATTATAAGAAGTGAAATAAATCCACCATAGATAGACTGAAAAGCGCAAGGGAGAGTAATAAGAAATGAAGGAAGAGCAATGAGCCAAGTCTCAAAGAGCTTTTTAACCCTGATATAGATTTTGCCTTTATCTTAAGGACAATGGGAATCCATGTATTTAAATAATATCTTTTAAGAACAGATTTTTTTTAAGCAGTAGGGTGACTGAAGAGATAACTTGGTTAGGAAAGGGTAAGTCTTAGGATGCTGCAGGTCAGGCAGCTCTGGACAGAAGAGTATGAGAGGACACCAAAGACCAACTTCATCTTGAAACTGTGCTATTTTTAATAAGATACTGAACTAAAAATGCATCCCCCACTCTCCCTTTCCTCTGCTCATCCTGAGGCTGCCATTGGCTGATCTGATGCTTTACATAGGCCATAAATAGAAGGCATGGTACCACATAAGCTGAGATACTTGCCTCACATATAATGTGTGTATATATGAATCGATGAAATATGACTATCAATATTTCTCTTTGATGTTAAGAATGATTTAATGGGCTATGACACCTGGATAACTATCAACTCAACTTGCAAATATCTGGAGGAACAGCGAATTAAGAATTCACTCTGCACTTTTAAGCCTCCAGCCCCAACTTCCACCCCTACCCTCAGCCCTGCAACTTTTTAGCAGTAAGAGAGGAGTAAAATCTTTCAAATGATAAGACTACACTTCAAGATTTTATAACATTCCTAAACATCTCCTCAGAAACACAGACCTAAACACAGATCAGCAAGCATATGTTAAATTATCAACAAACATTATTTATTACATAATAGTACTAAAAGCAGGAAGAGTAGTAGAGCTGCAGGCTTAAATGTTTTTTAAATACTTAAGCTATCTCTTCCACAAAATTTTATATTTTTCAAATAATTAGTACTTGATAATAAATTTTTGGTAGTCAGAACCTATAAGGCTATTTGTCTTCCAGATGCTAATAGGACTGTATTGAAGCAGTCTTGTAGTTCTTCGTATTTAGTGCCCTAAAATTGGAAAATAAATGCACATTTAATTTTGTAGGTGCTGGCAATATATCTATATATTTCAAAATGTTTTTGTAATAAAAAAATTAACAATCCAAAACCAAATTTTCTCACCAAATAAAAGCTTCACTTTATCTGTCAGATATACTTTCAAAATGTAATTTAAGAAGGAAAAGCTGGTTTATGAGAACAATTTTAAATACTACTGCCAAGAGGTTTATTAGTTTTAAAATTAGGATAAAAAAGCTAAAACTTGATCTAGGATAATTTTTGTGATAATGGAAAAAAAAACAGATTTCAATAAATTCAAATAAAAGATAAACTTCTGATTTTCCAAAAGAACAATCTGTTACTTTTTCCTTTGCTCTGCTCTAAGCATATATGCTAAGGCGTCACAGAACTTTCCCAAATCTGTTCTCTGGATAGAAAATAACACACAGAAAACCTGAAGCCACCCTGTCCCCACCCCTCCAGAAATTCTATTTGAGGGTAAATGTGGTGAGGAAAATTCTAATTTTACTCTCAGTTCTATTGTATGGAAAAAGTTGGGCAGAGTACTGATATGTGACTTGCCGAAGGATAAAGTTCAAAGGACATGGAAAAAAGCTCCACATCCCAGTCCAATCCTCTACCAACTAGCCCACAAAGAATATTATTCCTGTAGACAACAGTTAATTTACATAAATAATGAAGAGCAATCTTACTTTTGTGATGTAATAATAATGTTGATATTATAATCACTGTCCACAAGTGATAAGGATGTACTACCGTTTTTATAAGAAGGAAGAATGTGAATTTGATGTCCTTTACCTAATCTATTGCATGATTACACTTAAGTTAGAAATACGGAAAGTAAGTTTACTTAGCATTAAAACATTCTCACTGAATAGGTGTAAAGGTAGTCAAATAAATTTCTCGTTATTTATGATCTTGCAAACACACACCAAAAGAATGATGGATTGTCCTTTTCTACTTTATATTCTGAACTTCTAAGAACTTCTTTTCAGTTTTGAGAGTGTTCAAAATTAGGTAAAATTAAACTTGTATGATACACTAATAACATATGTATACTTTTCCTCAAAGTATTATAAAGTGATGACAACAGCATTTTTAATTAATCAGAGTATCTCCTGTTCTCATATATCATTTCAAAGTTAAGAACAAAATGAGTGTGATTAGGACTCCTCACAATTACTGAGAGCCTGAAGCCCACATAGAAATAATAATTAAACAAGGGTCAAAAGATTCTTTTGAGAAATAATGTTAACATGTACTGCGAATTGAACTATATATATCTAAATAGTCTCAACTCAAAATAAGGTTCTATAGGTTTGCTTTAAAAATTATGGACAGAGTAGCTTGGTATGGATAAAATAAACTTTTTCAATTGGGAATCTCAGAAGATGAGAAAGAACTTCTACAATGGAGGGCAGGTATGAGGAAGAAGCTGAGATTTCTAAAGTCACCCAAATTTGTCATTTTTTAAAAGTATGTATAAATAGAAGATATTATTTTGAAAAAGCCTCAAAGTTGAAAATAATTTGTCTTGGTTTATGGGCTAAATGTAACGTATTACTACCTTTTGACATTCAAAGTCATTATGCTTTCAACTGGTCTGCTTTTTGGTCCACCTGGTGGATGGAAAATCTTAGGACCTTTGCTGGAAATCTGGCTTGTCAATTTAACCTCGTAAGGGTCAGCAGAATGTGAAGGGTAAGGATCAAATGTTCCTGCCTTCATTCCACCAGCCTACAAATAAAAATGAGACAGTTTAATGTGGTTTTGTAAAAGTCCTTCCAACAAAATTAGATTTGGAAGAAGTTCCTACATATCTGTGCATTGTCCACGGAGTTGGCTTTACATTTAAAGATTGTCTTTACCGTTTAATTCAAACACCATCAAATACTACCTTCCTATCACCAATTTTACGAGGTTAAGACACTGTAATTCCTAAAGTTCTCAATTAAAATGCAAATGTTTATAAGAAGGTAATATTCTAAACCAGCACCAAGGGTTACTATTTTAGTGAGACTTTATCAGATCAAACTATCATCTACTTGGGACATGAGCCCATTACCGAGGTCACATGTATTTTGACAGAGAAGGAGTTAGGGCTCAGAACCAGAGGATGAGAGAAGAGGCCAAGGGTAGAGTTTGTCCAGCAGGGAGCCTGGCACAGCATGAGTTCACCAAATGTCAGTAAATGATGGGGAAGATACGAAAAAACTTTCTTTTAATTAAAATAAAGGAATAGCACATAGAAATAGAAAAGTGAGAGGAAAATGTGATCCACAGTCAACTCTCTGCACCCACAAGTTCTGCATCCTCAGATTCAAGCAACCTCAAATTGAAAATACTTGAAAAAACAGAATTTCAGAAAGTTCTAAAAAGCAAAAGTTGAACTTGCCATGCACAGGGAACTATTTACATAACATTTACATTGTATTAGATATTATAAGTAATCTAGAGATGATTTAAAGTATACGGGAGGACTGCATAGGTTACATGCAAATACTATGCCATTTTATATACAGGATTTCAGCATCCTAGAATTTTGGTATCCTAAGGACAGGGGGGAAGGGGCGGTCCTGCCACCAATTCCCCATGGATACTGAGGGACAACTGCATTGTACCTTATGCTTTTCTTGCAATCTATTCGAGAGTTCAATCAAAATATTTTTGACCTATACACAAAACAAACATACGCTTTAACTTTTTAAACTGATTTACCAACATTATTTTACTATATTAACAATATTTTACTAACATATTTACTATCATTATATTATATGTGATCTCCAAGAAAACTATATACAATCACAATAACCTGTTTAATTAGAAATCTTTTCTCTTACAATGTCTAAGCCAGATATACATGAAAATTTCATTTGAAAGACATGCTTGTAGTTTTTCAAATTTTCCAGATTGAGACACATGGATTATTAAGAACAACAAATAATAAGAAAACTTAAGAAAATAGAGTAAATTAATTAAATAATGTAAAAGCAAAATGGATGAATTGAAAATAGAAAAATATATATGTCAAATAAACCAATTTACCAGATGATGTGATAAAAATAAATAGACAAATCTATAATTATAATTATAAATAGATAAATCTATATTATAATTAAGATAAATCTACATTATAATTAAATCCATATCATAATTAAGATTTAAAAATAAGTGGTAGAAACCCATGTATATGGAATATCAAAAACTACAAAATAATATTTTTTAAACTTCTGTTAATTTGAAAATCTGAATGAAATGGTTTTCAAAGAAAATATAATCAAAGTTGACTCAAAAAGAGATAGAATGCTTATAGAAAACAGATGAGCACCATATAAGAAATTAAGCCCAGAATACTTCCTATGAGAATTCTTTCAAGCTTTCAAGAACAAATATTTCTGATGCTATTCAACTCTTACAGAACATAAAAAAAGAAGGCGATCTCCATGATTATTTCAAGATGCTAGCATCTATTTACATCAAAATAGAACAAGGCATATAAAAAGTACAGACCAGCTACACTTAAAATTATTGCTGCAAAAATACATAATAAAGTATTAACAAATAAAATACAAACAAATCTCTTAAAGATTAATACAACACAGCCAAGTGGGAATCAGTCCAAGAAATCTATTAAGTAACTTACCTTATAACAAGTCAATGGAGAAAAAATGGTGATCTAAGGAGATTACACCAAAATATCCAATATAATTCTACATACATTCCTGATTTATTCTTACTTTTGGCATCTATAATAATGAACACTAGACGTGGTTCCATGATCCCTATATCATGTCCAAGTACTGCACATGAGCATGACATAGAGATAAAATTATTGGAAAGGAGGGAGCAAAATTATTTGCAGATAATATAACCTTTATCTTTATATCTAAAAATCCAAAGAGAATCAACACAATAAACAGAATACCCATTAGAACATAAGAAACTTCAATGAAGTGGCCAGTTATTTTAAAAAATCAGATGTTTTTATAAGGACAAATAATGTAAGGGGAAAGATGACAGGGGAAAAAAATCATTGACCAGGACCTTAAAATAAGTAGGAATAAATATGATATATAAACCTATCTAAAGTAGAATATTAAAATCTGCAAGAGAAATAAAGGTTTTTATAAGTAGTTTATTTCTAGATCAGAAGATTCAAAATATAAACATGCTAATATGAGCAAAATTCTAAAGACTTAATTTTAGAGTAAAATACCAAAGGTCTCTTTTTTTCCCAGAACTTTACAAAATAATTCCGATTCTAAAGAGCATTATTGGAGAACAGACATATAAAACTTTTTTAAAGAGCAAGAAAAGACGAGACCACCCAATATTAACATGCAATAATAACTCAAAGTAGTTTGGTACTGGTAGAAATAGATCAAATAGAATGAAAACTCAGGAAAAAAACAAAAAATGATCATTTTGATTTGATAAAGACGGCATTTCAAAGCAGAGGGTATAGTTCAGTGGTAGAGCATGTTCTTAGCATACATGAGGTCCTGGGTTCAATCCCCAGTATTTCCATTAAAAAAATAAATAAGTAAACCTAATTACCTCCCCCACCCCTAAGAAAACAAAGCAATCAAAGCAGTGGTGTTCAGAATTGCTCTATCAGTGAGATCAGGAACTTTTTTAAAAAATCAGTTTTATTTGCATTTATTTTAAGTATAATAAACTGCACCCATTTAAAGTCGTACAATTCTGATTTTTGACAGGTGTATAACACTCTAGAAACCACAACCACAACCTAAATACAGAACATGGCCTCCCCGCAAAGCTTCCTTCTGCTTTTAAAACTGAATTTTGAAAAAGATAAAAGCTGTATGCTTACCTTGCTCCTTACATCAAAATATATTTCAGATGAAACTTTAAATGCAAAAGTTTAGGACTAGTAAAAAAAAAAAGTCAGGAATGTGTACCCTTCTAACACTGTCGGTAAGGAAAGTCATTCTGAGAATGACAAACTCAGCACAAAAGACTGATAAATTTGACCATATCAAATTATTAAATTTCTGAATAGCACAAAATACTATAGCCAAAATCAAAGATTCAACAGACTGGAAGAAATATTTTCAACACAAATGACAAAACAATATCCTTAAAATATGAAAAGATCTTACAAACCAACATGAAAAAGACAAATATCCTAATTGAGCATCCGCAAGGAAAATGAATAGGCAGCTCACAGAAGACAAACCAAAGTATAAACTACAGTTTATAAACTGTAAGAAGCATTTTCATTTTTATTCACACTTGTTGTAAACCTCAGCAGAAGGGAGACAGTTCATTTTAATCACCATTTCAAAACCTAAAGATGGTCTGGCTTTTTAATGGTTTTGAGAAAAAATATGCCAAAGATCTAGAAAGGCATGCAGAAAATTCATTATCAATTAAAATACTTTTGAAATGATTAATAATTATTTCATTATAAGAGACTCATTATTCCTTACGCCACCCATGCTTTGTGACTTTTCATAATTTCATAAAAACAAGTTTCAAAATTTGGGGCAAGAACATAAACAAAAGTTTATCATTTACATAGGTAATAATACGACAATAAGAGGCAACATTTCTTCAAAATACTTAATATATTTTCATTCTAAAATTTTTAACTTACCTTTTTACCAGGAGAAGAGGGCTTGAAAGGTTTTGTAGGTAATTCTTTCTTCTCTGCTTTTTTAATTGGTGGTAAAGGGTTTTCAAAAGAGTAAGGATTGGTATCAAAATATTCCCTTGGGTAAAGATTTAATTTGAAAGCTGTCCCTTTAAGTAAACCATGGTGTTCTTCATTCTCTTTCTGTCAATTAAAGAGTTTAAAATTATATAGCAAAAATTACTCAAATTGGAAGTAAGGTAGAGCTGAATATACTTTTAAATTTTAATATAAGCACGTAGATTTTTAATATATACTACTGGTTCACTTTTTTTATATATTCCTTTGTTAGGTTCTATTTTTATGATACAAAAAATATGCTTACTTATGAACAAGCACAGCTATGACTGTCCATTTTGGATACACATTGATTTGAAGTATAAAACTCTATCACTTGAACAAATCTGTATTCACTATCTGGGTGACATAATGCAGTAAAAACAAATTGGTCTCTAGTTCAAATCCTAATGCCTTCCTGCTTTTTCTTAGTGACTCTGGGAAAGTTACTTACCCTTTCAGTGTCACATTTTCTTCAAATGTAAATGATGATGATAATATCCACCCCCCCTCCACCCTTTAATGCTGTTATAAAGATTAAATAAGTATTATAAAATACCTGGCATATGGTAGGCCTTAAAAAAAAGTCAGCTTTTACTTCTAAGAACAAGGAATACTGAACTTTTTACATTATAACGTTTTTATATTATAATATTATTTTAGGAAAGCCAGGGACATAAAATTTCTGACTTACAAATAAGTTCTAAAAGTAAGAATGAAGGAGCTTTACTATAAAGAGAGAAAAGTATCTTATACCCATAAACTTTGGATGAAAGACTAATTATTGAGTCATTGATAAAACTGCCTTGTGTGTATTTACATATTATGTATTATTATTCCTACAGATGAAAAGTAATTTACATAGAATTTTATATAAAGTGAATAATCCATACATAGAAATAAGAGATGCTTATTTTCAAATGACCAAGGTTTCTGCCCAGTTTAATAGAAACCTCTTCCTGGATTTGGACACTCTCATATGCAAAAATGGCTACTATCCTTCTGTCTCACAGCCCCACTGCCACTTAAAATCATCACGGATAAAATTATTGAAGACTGAATGCCTAAACAAACAAAAATGTAAAAACTAACATAGTTGCTGTTCAATTTCTATTTCTTAACATCCAGATGCACTTGACTTTTCATTACTACCAGCTTTCTTTAAAGTTATATTGATTTTGTTAAATTATGTTGATATTCCAAAATTTCTACAGGTTCCTCTGCTCATTCACATGTAGACATTCTCCACATGGGTGAATATGCTTTATTTTAAGTCAAATAGTGTAGAAAGTGAGTGTAAGAGGCATAGACCAGTACGTCTAAGGTTTTATTTCTGCCATTTCATAAAGTGAATCATTTTCTCCCATCCTTTGGCTCTCTCTCCTGTAGGTACTCATTTTCTCCTCTCCACTTCCTCCCTTCTCCCAAGTCCACTCACTCGCCATAATGGCTCGATTGGGCCAAAAGTACCACCACTACTACTTTTTGGGCACAAAATAGTAGGCAAAGACTAGGATATGACTCTTCTCCAAATAGAACACAGCTGATCAGGCCGAGTTAACAGAAGCCTCACAGCTAGTCTACAGACATGTAGGACAGACGTGGGAAACCACAGCAGCGATTAAAGCTCATCCTGGGAAGAACTGAAAGGAGCTATAGCAAGATGTGGAAATCTAACATCAAGAAGGTAAAATTATCATAATTCATAAACATCAACCTGCCACTACCCAAGTAATACAAAGAGGACAAAACAAACCCTCATTAGATCACAGGTGAATTCTCTAAGTCAACTAATTAAGAGAAATGTTGAAAAAAATTAAAATAGAGTCTTTTACCTTGTAATTTAGTTTTGGTGCATCATAGAAATCAGCAGAGTGTGAAAACTGCTTACCTATGGTAACATTCGCATAGCTAAGGAAGGGAAATAACAATGACTTCAGGGTTCAGAAATTCATTTTTTTAATCAAAACGAATGATACGAAAGTGTTAAAAAAAATCTTACCCATATCCAGTTCCTTTCTTTCCTGGGTTTGTGTATAAATTCTTTCCAGGTGGCTTATATTTTTCTCTGGGTTTTGACTGCGCACTGAAAAATGGGACTGGTCCGCCAATTGTTCCATAGTAACTTCCTAATCCACATCTAAATACAGTTTAATAACAAAAAGGGCAAGTTAAAATAGCAAATTTTATGTTACCAATGGAGAGAGAGAAGGCGGACAGGCAAGATAATGGGACGGTCTATGAGACAACCAAAACCTTTGTTACTGTCAAAGTTTGACATTGCTTATAAATCTGAATTAACAATTTCAAGAACTAGACAGACATCAACATTGATTACTTATTATCTCTGGCCTACAAATAAAGGTTCTGTTAGGAAAAGATATTCATTCTCATTCACTGCTCTTTACACATACATTATAAAATTCTCTTAAAAATTAGTAAATAAAGCAATGATATCACAGAGAAAAGGAAATTATGCACAGGCATAATCTAACTAGAATTTGATTTAATGCAAGCATTACATATTAGTACATTTAGAATGTATTAAATGTCCATGGTTCTATAATCTATTTTGAGTAAGGACCAGTATGAGGACTTCTTATTTATTCCACCAACCTCTCTTTTTGGAGACACTATATCCCAGTATATCACAGATGTTTTTCACGTATCTGTGATCTTTAAAAAGAAAGAAAAACTAGCCTAATTGTATAACTGTTATTATTTCTTGGCTGACAAATGAATATAAGCACATTATAAAAACTATATCAAGCCAGCAATTCCCAATTGTTGCAAGAGGTCAAAACTCGTCAATTGGGGTAGAGGAGGCTGAAAATTAGGAAAAAGTTATTTGAAGGATAAAATACATATATTACATGAAAAAGAAATGAAGTAGTGACCCAAAAAATGCATGTTTGAATTTATATCTAAGAAGGAAATGAAGGAGGCCAAAA
This sequence comes from Vicugna pacos, assembly GCF_048564905.1. Classification (NCBI taxonomy): domain Eukaryota; kingdom Metazoa; phylum Chordata; class Mammalia; order Artiodactyla; family Camelidae; genus Vicugna; species Vicugna pacos. The sequence goes on from NC_133012.1 coordinate 19,494,681, forward strand.
AAAAGTAACAATAATAAAAATAAACAATTCAAACCTATCTAAAATGTGAAAATGTGGAAAAAGATAAACTACCGTAACAGAAAAGAAGACATTCTCCACACTTAATAAAAACTACATAATTTGACTTTGAAGACTGCAGCTTTACTAATCTCATCAGTACGACAAACACAAAATTCACCTTCACCAATCCTCGTCTGTCATAAACTCTAAATTGAGAGTCAACGTTACTGAGTGTGAATTAACGTGATATTCTGAAGCGCTGCTATATGATATCACAGACTATATGATTTTGTTTAAGCATTTATAGGTAAGGAAAAAAAGAACCTCACATTGACAATTTTCACAACTAAAATGTTGTTAAACCCCGTACATGTATCTTCGCACGTGATTTTTAATAATGTATCTTTGATAAATTATCTTCCTTATTCGAAAAAGGTTTCTTCTAATTTCACACTTTTTATTTATACTTTTTTACAGTTTTAAAAACCAGAAAAAACAGTCAAGGGCACAGATATGATGACCCAAGGCAATTTTTTTCCCTTGGGTTAGGGAAAACTAATCCAAAGTTGAAACCTTGAAAACTTATTGCAAGGTTTTCAAATAAACTTATTTTCATTATTTAGTTGGCTTTTTTAATGAACTGAAATAAAACAGTGACATAAATAACCAAAAATTCAACGTGATAATGAGAATCTACTTAATCAAAATTACCTGTCAACCTAAATCATCCAATATAACCATCTTTAAGGCAAACTTAACCTAAGAATCATACTTTACAAAAAATGAGTCATACATACGTAAGTCCTACAGAAAAAAAACACTTAATTTAACCCAGAGGACAGAGAGATGCAGGAGATATATGTAAGACTTTTCAACAAATACTTACGGCTTTTTCTCTCCGTTAGTAGGGAGAAAGGCTTTGCCTAGATTTTTTTTGGCTTCTACCATCATATGCCGTCTCCGCACTTGATTCAGGTTTACGTAGCCTTCGCCTTCAAAAACCCTTACAAAATGGGGATCAAAATAACCTGCCTGGAGACTTGACATTTCTTTGGATCCCCCAGGTAGTAGCTGTCTATTTTTGCTTGCAGCCTCATTAAAGGGTCCTTTAAAAATAAATTAGGAATATCATAATTTTGAGTTCACTAGTAATTAAAGGACAAGAAAAAATAATTTAGAAAAAGTTTTAAAATGGGATTTGGGCAGTGAGTTTTGAGCTCTTGAACACAGCTTCAAAACGTTTGCTGAAAGGTCTGTGTCAGGGGCAACGCTGACAGTAAGAACTAAGAGGTTTCCATTATAACATTTTAACGATTAGACTGAACTCCTGTTTTACTAGTCATCTAATCCAGTCCTTTCCCATCTATATACCAGAAAACACTGTGTGAGAATATAGTAGGAAACGCTATTCGTGTCAGTACGTAAGTGAGAGAGAGAGAGGGAGAGTGTGTGTGTGTGTGTGTGCGCGTGCGTGCATGTGTGTGTGTGTGTGTGTAGGTTGAAGGAAAAAGGAATTTGACACTCAAACTGAAGCAATTCCCCTCCTGGGTAAATACTCAACACATGAGCGCCTACATCCACTAAAAAGCAGAAACAATTAAAAAAAAAGACAAATAAGAATGTTCATATCAGCTTCACGCATAACAATTAAAAACAAAAAACAACTCAAATGTCCACTGCTGACTAAAATTGGCACTTGCCACCTGCCTCTACAAGGACTGGATCACGCTGGCACTTGCCATCTAACTCTGTTCAGATTAAATCACAAGCCGCTGCAGCTGCTGACCTCCAACACACCCTGAAAGGAGTTCAGGACAGAGGTCAGGAATGAGGCGCTCTGTGCTCTGGGAAAACTGGATGAACAGGCCTTCAGATAGTTAGATATTTTCAGAAAATTTTATGACCCCAATTCTCGCATCTCCTCATATCTAGAAAAGTACCAAAATCACAAACAGCGACATCTGCTCCTCGTGACTAGCAGCAAGCCTCTGCCTAAGCATGTGCTTGACTGCATGTGTCCCCCTCACTGAAATCATGTGTAATATTGAGCTTTCCCCCGCCTCTTGGCGGGGAATAGTTTCTCTTGGGAATAGTTTCTCAGAGCTTTCTAGAATGCTGTCTCCCGAGCTATAGTCCTCATTTTGCCCCAAATAAAACTTAACCCACAATGCTCAGTAGACACCAACAACAGAAAAATAGATAAATAAATTGTGGTATATTTACACAATGAAATACTAGTAGCCCAATAATTTTTAAAAGGCTAGTTTTATGAATATTTAGAACTTCTTTTGTAATTTGCTTCTAGGAGAGCTCAATTTGTAAAGTCCTTCTATAACATGAAAGAATTTTTTGAAGTGCAAAGAATCCTGAATTCAACTGGCTCTTAAACTGTGCATTTGTACCATTGATTTTTTTTTATCTTAAGGTTTTGAAATGGTAATATATTCACACAGTTCCAAATTTAGTAGTGTGAATATTTCCATGATAAATCCTCCTTCTACGCTTGGCCACTCAGTTCCTCTCCCACAGGTGACCATGATAATAATTTTGTTTTCCAGACAATGTTCAGGCATTTTCCAGTGAATATTTTCATATATACCCTTTTCCAATTTCAATGTTTAGCATACTACATGCAACATTCCGTACCTTGAACTTTTATTTACTAATGTATCTTGGAGATGTTTCATATCAGTGTATTCTTTCTCATTGTTTTGTTTATTACCCTCCTAAAAACCCCTCAGCTATTCATTTAGCATTTCATTTTTCAAGAAAGTGATCATGGATGGCCTTTTCAGATGCAAACATAAATGCTGTTTGCATAGTATAGTTTCCCATCTAAGGAGGAAAAAAAAACAGCTAAAAACACAATATTCCAGGAGAAAATTGCCATGCACCTTGGAAAGAAATAAAATTACCTACAAGGAGAATATACAAAGGTAGGGTAGCCCAATAAAATTAGCTTCTTGCTATTATGAAATTAAGTTCTCTCTTAATTCTATTGAAATTTCACAAGTTTACTCAACTTTAAACCTAAGGCTTTAAAATGCAGGCCATTAAAAATATCATTTAGCTGAAATATGAAATCTAAAATTTCACATAGGAAATACCCACTCTTGGGCTACAAAGAAAACCAAATATACTTACGATTAAACTGTGATACATATCTGTCACCCACAGTAATATATTCCATCTCACTGAAGAGGCCAATTCTCTCCATGTCAGTTTTCCCTCCTTCCGCAGGCATGGCTGCTGCTTGGGGTGGTGTTCTCTGTATTGGAAACTTCAGTGGTTTCCTTACAGCTACTTCTTGTATAGCAAAATCCTGCTCTATGCTGAAAAATATGGGAGGAAAATTTAGGGAACAGGTAATTACTAAATTCCAGTCCAAGTTACTTTCAGTCTGAAAGTTAACATGCAGAGTTACATCCTAAAACAACAGTCCCAAAATATGTGAGGAAAGAATCTACTTTGTGGGGCTGAGGGGGAATAATGAGGATTCAAAATTCCCACCATGAACCTTCCCCTTGACCCTCCAGGGAAAGTAACCATAAATTACAAAGAAATGTGTATCTGTTGCATTGCCAAACAACTGTCAAAATAATAAAATGATTACCGCACAGTATGGAATAAATACTGTATAAACAATATTCTTCTTGTGAGAAGTTCAAGGTTGACTGACATTTTCAGTTTAGATAAAACAGTTCAAACATACTGCACTGACCCTCCTACTGAAAATGACTTACTTTTTCAGAATGTGCAACACACGCAGGTATTACCCTATAGTTCTTGAGTTTTTGCACGTTTAAATGTATGTAAGAAATGTGCCACCTGGTGAAATTAGTTCATAAAGGGGATGAGAGGAGAGACAATGAATCAGAGTATTGGTTAAAAGGGTTAAAGGGTAGACTGCAACTATGAGTTTTCTTTTGAAATATCACACTAAATATGCATCTGTTTATTTGGATATTGCTTATTTTAATTACACATGTTCTAAAAGAACGCTTCCATTTCATTGTAATATTTTTTAAGCACCAACTAGATCCAGGCACTGGAGGTACATGAGTGAATAAAACAAACACTGGCTTATGCTTCCCAGCTTATAATTAAAGGTAAGAAACTTTTGCCTGAATTTAGGGCAAACTGTTTCAGTGATACTAAACAGGTCTAAATTTACTACTTGAAACTGTGGCTCATCTTTCCCCCACCCCCTCCCCATCCTACCTCTTCTTCTGATCAGGTATGATTTAAAACTAGACATCAGTCAGTTGGAGTGTACTAATTCGACTTACATCACATTTCAAAGCTCCAGCTCCACTGTCCAACCTCAAAGGCTTTCTGTGCTGCTACAGGGGCTCAAATCCTTTAAGTGGCTCACAAAGCCACTATCACCCTCATCTGTCACCACGAGAATCCCCTCCCTGGCCCCTGGGCTCCAACTGTCTTCTTTCAGTTCTCAAGTTGAGTTCTCTCCAGCCACAGGACTGTAGCACATGCTGTTTCACTTTAGGCAGGTACTTCACTGTGCTGACCCCCTTTCGTTTCCCAATTAATACTAATCCTTCTCATCTTTTAGCTCATTCCTCATTTCTTTAATTCCCTCTATCATAGCGGCATGTACTTCTCTTACCAAGCCCTCGTCCTGGTTATCTAACGGGTTATTTTACTTGAATTAACAGCTGCTTTCCCCATCAAACTATTGGCTTCAGGAAAGCAGGAACCATGGTGAGTTTGGTTCTTCCTTACCACACTGTTCCAGTGCAAAACAAAGCGAGCTGTAGAGAGAAGAAAGGGGGGGGGGGGGGAGGTGGAGGAAAGAAAAAGGAGGAGGAAAGGAAAGTTCTTCCTTGACTTTTTCCACTACTTAACTTTTCTTGAGCAACATTTGCAAAACCATTCACTCATTTATCTAACACTTTGCAAACCCTTCCTCTGAGCAGGGCTCGCTGGTAAAAGCTAGGAAAAACTGAGAAAAGGCATAGATCCTGCCCCTTAGGCAGCTTACGCTCTGGGAGACAAGGCATAATCAGGTATAAACACAGTAGAACATGGCAAGCTCCCTTCGAAAGGTAGGGACAATGTGCCGTTGTGGGGAGGGGGGTGAAGGAGGGGCATAAAACTTCTGTCTGAGGTGGTGAGGAAAACGATGTCCCATTAGGGAAAGGGGGGGCTCACAGTAGGTAGGTATCCAAAGGACAACACCTAGGAGGCCGGGAGGGCCAAGTCACCTTTGAGTAGGGCACTCAATCGGACAAGCGAGCTCAGGTCATCCCAGCTCCAACCCGGGTCGACCCAGCTGCAGGAGCGACCAGGGCCACGCGCCACGCAGCGCGAGCGTTTTCCGCGCTGGACCTCGCTGCGCAGCGTCGCCGCACGCTCCGCGCGTCGCGGGGATTCATTATGCCGCGTTGCCTTGGTTACGGGAGAATCCATTCCGAGAACGCTACAGGAAGGTAGGTGGAAGGTTTCAATCCACATCGAAGAACACACAGAAAGACATAAGAAAGTATGTAGGATACGACTGACACAGTCAACAGAATTTACCGAATATGAGTTTTCTGCTTCCCGCCCCATTATCTACCCGCTAGAGGTGGCGTGGTGGTACGCTCCACTACGTATGCGGCAGGGCATGGTGGGATTGTAGTCGGCGTCCTCAAGCCCCGCCCCTCGGTGACGCCACTTCCGGGCCAGCCTCTTGAGCTGCGGGCGGACGTCGGCATTGCGTCAGCGCCGCGTCGCAGGCATGGTGAGTACCCCAGTTTGCCTCCCACCCCAGCGTTTCCCTTCAGGCTTCGGTAGCCGCCATGAGTACTGCTCCACAGCCCTTGAAAGAACTGGTTCTAACGCGGCCCACCGTGGCAGCTGAGAACTCCGTGGTCTGGGCGGCCTTCTCCTCGGCCTCTTCCCGGAGGGCCGGAGGGCCACTACCCTGCACAGTTTTTGCACCCTGGCCCTCCGCTCTGCCGCGTTTGGATACGCGCTCCCTGTAGCTTCTCCTTGTGTATGCATTTTGAAAATGAGAGATTATTAGACGGTTTTGAAGGTTTTGAAGAAGGACTGGAACTGGGAAAGATACGAGTAACTTTCCAAATACCCTTTACCCTTAGCTCCTGTGATGTCACTCTCCGCTAGTTTCCTTCGTAATTGCTTAGCTAGGTTCTCCAATCCATATCCTAAATGTGTTTAGCGCTTTTCTTTCCACCCTATACTTTCTCCAAAATTTGTATCTACAGCTTAGAAGTTTGTTCTGAGCGCCAGGTCCGCATATCTAACAGCTTATACCTCCACTTGGATAGCTCATATGTATCTCAGACGCAGTTAAGTTCAAAACTGACTCACTCTTCCCACCTCGCCTCATCTCTCACCTGCTCTTCCTACAGTGATTCCCGTCTCAGTTCATTGCGCCACCATCCACCCCACCCTTGTTCACGCCAAAAACTTGGATGTCATCCTTGACGTTTCCCTCTTCTCAACTCCTGAACATCTGTTCAGCAATCAAATCCTATGGATTCTACTTCTAAATGGCTGTCACTTGTCACTGTCTCTGCTATAACCATCCTTATCTTTGCCACCCTCAGATCTAATCATCTGCCGTGGTTTCTAAAATGATCTTTTAGGTAGGCTTTCAGCAGTCTGAGCCCTTGCCTGGAATGGGCTCTTCCACCGCCACCCCTGTCTTTCTTTTGGAATCGTTCACATGCTTACCAACTTACCCTCAGATCTAAGCTTAAGTGTTACTTCTTCAGAGAGGATCTCAATTCAGAAGTCTAGGGGGTTTCTAGTGCTTTCACATATGATCTGTTATGGAACTTTCACAACAACCCTGTGAAGTTGTATATTTTTCCAGCTTTACAGAAGAAAAAACACACTTGAGTGATAAAATTTTGCAAACTCATACAGTAACAGTTAAATTTGCTCTTGCTTGTCTTGTTAATTTTCATTATCATTAAACATTTTTTACTCAAATGAGTGAGTAGTATTTTGTATGGTACTATTGTTCTTTATTTCTTATTGATAGTAGCTATTTAAGTAGTTTCTTTTTTCTTTTCTTTTCTTTTTTTTTTTTTTTTACTATGAAGAACAACAGTATCGTAAGTGGACAGCAAGGAAGCTAAATTTGTCCTGAACTTTCTTGATTATTTCCTTAGTATAAATTCCAAGAAGTAGAATTAAGGCAAAGGGTATGGCCTTTCAACAGGTTACAAATTATGGAATAAATAAAAGCAGTCACCCTTTTAAAAATGTGATTTATAAATGAGAGAAACAGTAATGGTACCTACTTTGTAATGTTCTGAGGATCAGAATTAATACATGTTCAGCCATTTAACATAGTGCCTTTTACTTTTTAAGAGCTCAGTAAATGTTAGTCCTTATCCATTTATTTCAAAACAGGGTTCTTACTGTGTAGTACGGTTCTTCAACCTGTTTGGGATGTATTTTGAGATTCTAATGAAGTCTTTGACACCTCTTTCCGGACGTTCCTTTCCTCCTTTCCACCCCTCCCCCGCCAGCACAATGATACGTCTTTTGTTTTATGTCATCAACTACCTGAAACTCAGCATAGGGACCCAAACTAAGAACTGCTGATAGATTCCATTTTATAAGTGTTTTTTTTTTTCCCCCTTTGTAAGTTGCAAGCATTTTCCTGTGCCATTCAATATTCTTGTAAAGCATGATTATTTATGGTTCTATAATTCATAATTATTTAATCAACCTCCTCTGCTGACATTTAGGTTAACACCCTTATACCTGAAACTTTGTGTGTTTTGCAGACTTCCTTAGAGTAAATTTTTTAAATGCAGAATTACTAGGTCAAAAATGTGAATATAAGACTTCTGAATCCTATTGCCACATCACCCTGTGAAGAGTTCTAAGAGTTTATATTCCCCCATCAGTGATATATTAGTTTCCTCTCATTGTCTTGACTACCAGTTTGTTATCATAGTGTTCACTGTTCTTTATCATTGGTTTTTTTATGTCATTGTTAAACCCTATCATTGTTAGGATTATAATTTAGAAATATTGTCTTAGAGCTGTGGGCCTCACTGGCATGTGGGAGATTTTAAATATTCTTGTGCCTACATCCTCCTCATACCAATAATCAGAATCTCTGGGGGTGCAGCCCAGGTGTCAGTATTTTAAGCTCCTTGGGTGGTTTCAATGCGGAACAAAGGTAAAGAAGCCCTAATTCAGAATTTAGGGTATTTTGTTTTCCCTCCATAAGACAAGTAATTAACTCACGAAATAATTTGAAGAGTCAAGGTTAATTAATGCCTTAACCTAAATTCAGTTAGATTCTAACTTATATGAGGATGTTTGTTTTACAATGGAATTTTTATTTTATTTATCTTAGGTGATTTCAGAGACTATGGATATACTTTTCAGAATAAGAGGAGGCCTTGATCTAGCTTTTCAGCTAGCTACTGCTGATGGTAGGTCCACCATAAAACTTATTGATAACGAAATATACTGAGATTATCTCCATTTTGCAGATAGAACTGAGTGAAAGACAGGATGAATAAACTAAGATCACACAGTTAGTAAGTGATATAAATTGGGTTTAAATTTAGATGCTTTATTCCAGTACCACCCCTCACCCATTCATGTCTTCTGCACACATTAGAAAAAGGTGTCCCCTTTCTTAAGAAACTTTACTGCCTCTGGCAGAAAATTGTCACAATAAATATAAATATCCACAGTGAGCACAATGTAAACAAGGCACCCAGAATTGTACATTAAAGACTTGGAACTGTGTGTAATCCTGAGTCTCCAGAGCGCACTCTCTTGAATGTCTTGTTGTTTAGGAATGGTAGGCAAGCTCTAGGGAGAAAAATCAGCAGGGTTTGTTTAACCAGATTCTAGGATGTCTTCCTGTTTCTGATTGCCACCACTAATTGAGGTAAAGAATACCAGAGGAGGCAGATGAGGAGCTGTGTTGGAGGTGTGTTTCATTTGAGATGCCACAGTATGTCAGCTGCCCATTCCCAACAGGCATTTGGTAATTTGAGTCTGAAACTTAATGAGAATGGTCAGAATTAGAGATGGAGAACTTAATATCTCTTAAGGATGACAGTCAGCACCTTGATGATAAGTGAAATCACACATGAAAAGTATGATCAGTGGTGTCAGGAGCCCTACAGAGAAGTTCAGAGAGACAAGGAATAGAAAGTGTCAGAGTTCCTTGAAGGAGATCACCAGCTGGCTGTTGTTTCTGGCCCCGTGGAAAGAGGAAGGGAGAGAATGCAGAAAGTACTTCCTGACCTGTCCCTTCATACTAAAAGATACTCTCAATCTTAGTCCACATTCCAGTCCCCACTCCCAGAGCAATTAAAAGTAAGTCCCTAGGACAGAGACTCAGGCATCAGTAAACTTTTTAGGTGATTCTCTATTGTGCTATCAAGATGAGAATCATTTTACAAGGACTAAATCAAACTCATTTTTAAGCCCCTCTTGTTAGTAAAGTAGAGTTGTTCCCTAATATGTAGCTTGTGTGGATAAAGCCTTATATTCACAACTTAATATAAATTGAAGTTATAATTTGCTGTGAAGTTACTGCAAAGTATAATTGATTTATTAATCAACAGCTGTAATGATGTAATTTCATATGTAAACAAGGGCTGCAGATACTTTCTACCTAGTAAGCTACATATATGAGCTTGTCCCCTGACTTGATAGTATTCCTCCTCCTGTATCAAACCCTTTCAAATACTCAGTGTCAGGGAATTATTAATGAGGAAATATAGAGGAAAGAGGTACCTAAGTTTAAAGACATCACAATTTTTTTAGATTACTTTACCTCATGGTCCTTCAGGGATAAGGTAATCCAGGAATTATGTTTGTTTTTTGTAGTGCAGCTAAAAACCGTTAAATTTGCCTTTCTGAATGTATCAGGATGTCTTTAAATTTGTTTTGTGTAAGTAATCTTTTCTCTACCACCAATGTGTTTATTTATCAAGCTATCTATGTCATAGTTAAATATCTTAACCACAGGGTTACACAGGTTTAGGATTTAGGAGTATAAAGCTAGGACAAGTATATAAGTATTGTATTTTTCTTCAGATATATCTTCTTAAAAGTTTTGACTTTGGGTCCATGAAAATGTTTTACATATTCAAAAAAATCATGTCAAGAGAAAATACTAGAAAATAAAGTCAAACTAATATCAAGTTGATGACATACCACACAGAGAATAGAATTGGGACTTGAGAGCACACTACTTTGAACAGTCTTAGTGGGATGTAGTCCAAGGAAGAAAAGAACTACAAAGAAATTTAAATTTCATTCAACAGTTTTACTGCTATAAATATGGTATTTTGAAAGTAACGGGAATCCTCATGCATTGCTGGTGGGAATATAAAATAGTGCAGCTCCTTTAGAAAACAGTTTGGCAATTCCTCAAATAGTTAAACAGAGTCACCTTGTAGCTCTGCTTCTAGGTGATCACCTAACAGAAATGAAAACGTATATTGACACAATAATTCAGGCACAGGTGTTCATAGCATTACTCATGATAACCAAAAAACAGAAACAACCCAAATGTGTATCAGCTTATGAATGGATAAACAAAATGTGTTATATTCATACAGTGGAATGTTACTCAGCCACATAAAGTGGTGAAGTACTGATTCTTGCTATGGATGAATCCTGAAAATATTTTGCTGAGTGAAAGAAATGAGATACAAAAGGCCATATAATGTGTGATTCCATTTATATGAAATGTCCAGAAATAGGCAGACCTATAGAGACCAAAAGGAGGTTAGTGATTGCCATGGGTGAGTGTAGAGAAGTGGGGAATGACCCCTGATAAGTCCTGGGTTTCTTTTGGGGTGATGAAGTATTCTAGGATTAGATAGTGAAGATTGTAAAAAGCAACTAAATTGTACACATTAAAAGAATGAACTTTATGATCTGTGAATTTTATCTCAGTTTTTAAAAAGTGGCAAAAAATTTTTTCATAATTATGGAACCTGGGGAATGGATATTTGGAAATAAGTTTTACTGTGCTCTACTTCTGTGTGTTTGGAAGAATTAATGTTAAAAAGTTAAAATTTTTTCTTATTAACTTCTATTAATATTCTTTTAACTTAGAAATTTTTGTCAAGAAAGCACTAAAACATGTGTTGAGTGACCTGTCAACCAAGCTTTCTTCAAATGCGCTTGTGTTCAGAATTGGCCACAGCTCAGTGTATATATGGCCTAACAGTGACATGAACACCATTCCAGGAGAACTGACTGATAGTTCTGCTTGTAAGAACATAATGCGATTTATTCAGTGAGTATGCTTGAAGACTGCTAGAATTGTTTTCACAGCATCATTTCATATTGTAAACATCTTTGTGTATTAAAAATTTAGATTTGAACAGGAAGAAGATACAAAACGAAAATTCATGAAGAAGAAAGACAAAAAGTTGTCAGACACGGTAAGCAAATCACTCGTCTTCTTGGCAGTAAAAATTTAAATCCTTAAATTTGGAGTCAAGTGAGATCTTAGAAATTACTTAACCCAACTCTCTTATTTTTTTATAGATCAGATTATTCAGATCTACAAAGATTAAATGACTTGCCAGAGGTTCTATCTCTGTTTCACATATCTAAACACTTTTCCCATGATAATACATATCTTAAATGGGTTTTTTAGATGCTTTCTTTGTTCCCACAAAAATAAAACAGTTTGAGTACGTTTACAAATTATGTAAAGATTAAAAGGAATCATACTGAAACATGACAGTGACACATTATGCTATATAAGACAGTAAATAATAAATGATTTACCTTTCTTCCCACTGTTTTGGTTCTGTTGATTTTTGAACCAATGCTGTTGAATATCTGCTATGTGCCACAAACTTTGCCAGACATCAGAGATATAAAATGGAGCTACTACTTCAAGGCAGGAAGTTGTACACAGTTAATATGACTGTCGTGTTTTTCCAGACTGATAGGTAAAATAGGGTGGACATAAAGTTGGACATGTGGGCAGGGACCACTCAGGAGAATCCGAGCTAAACCAGTAGCTGTGGTCCTAGAGAGGAGGGAATGGATGCAAGAGAAATTTGGGCGGTAAAATGGATTGTACTTGGAAGTTAATTGGATGTGGGATGACCAGCTTCTTGCTTGGGTAAAGATGGAAGATGAGGAAGACATGAGGTCAGTTTTGGTCATGTTACGTTTGAGACACCAGTGAGGTGTCCCCATGAAATGTTAGATTTATAAATGTGGAGTGTACAAAGAAACTGTGGGCCGTAAATAAGGATTTGAGAATTACCGGTAGTTGGAACGTGACATTTTGAGGGGCACAGGTCGGTTATTTTGTAGACTGTTCCTCAGCTTGGGTTAGGGTTTGTTTTAGGCTTCCTCATGACAGATTGAGGTTGTCAATTGTTGATAGGAATTCCACAGACCTGTCCTCCTCAGCACATCGTAGGAAGGAGGCATGTGCTGTTTGTTCTGATATTGGTTGGTGGTACTTTGGTCACTTAGTGTGGTATCCCCCAGTTCTCTCCACTGTGAGGTGCTACTTTTTCCCTTTATAATTAATAAGTATCTTGTGGGCAGATACTTTGAGTGTATGTATGTATCTTATTTCTTACCAAATTTTTACCTACCACCCCTAGCATCGATAGATAATTTTTGCCAGAAACTACCATTAATCTGATGGTTGCAAAGTGATGATTTTTCTAAGTCTGTTGTTCCCTTATACGTTTATTACGTGACATTATACTGTGAGGAAGAGCTTTTCCTCTTCCCCATTTATTATCTGCGTGGAAGCATGGATTCTTACAATGAGTTATAATCTGTTACTATCATTGTTTTGATGTTCACGTTTCCTAAAATTTGGCCAGTAGAAACTTCAGGCTGGCTCCAGTGTCCTCTTGGCACTGTTTTTGAGTACTTCCTTCTTCCTTCCACAAGGTGTTCCAGGCTTATCATGTACTTTCCCTGTTCCAGCTCAGGAATCAGCCATTTCTCCAAGGAGCACACACATGTGTACATACATACTACACATGTGTAACACACACAGATATAACACTTGCATCCTTATTTATCTGTGTAAATCATATTTATAACTCCATTGCTGTTTCAGCATCACACAGTTCCTTGCCTTTTCCCAGGGAGAAACCTGGCTTCCAGTACTCTTAATATTTTGCTAAATTTGTTTAATATACCAAAAGTATCTTTAGAAATATTTTTCCATACCACTGTCAAAATCAAACCTACTAATAGAGTTCAGTATTTGTTTATAGTTCTTTATGTCTTCAGACCAGGGGTATACAGTCAGTGGACCTTTTTTAAGTTCCTTCAGTGTGTGATTATTTTATCCTGTTCATTTGATTTTCTTTTTAAGTCTTTACAAAAGTATAGAGAATAGTGTAATGAACACTGATTATCCTATCCCAACTTTAATGGTTATAAATACTTCATCAGTCTTCACTCCTCACTCACTCTACACCTCTCCTCAGATAATTTTGAAGCTGAGAAAAACTTTTCTTTAAGATAAGGTTTGTGCTTTTAAACAGTTTACCATAATATAGCTTATATGGTCTTTACAGAGTCCTTTTACTTACCTTTTATATTATTGTTCAGTGTGCTGTAAATGAACTGTTTGTCTTTACAGCATCAGATAGTAAATATAGATCTTATGCTGGAAATGTCAACCCCCCTGGCAGCCGTAACGCCCATCATTGAAAGAGAAAGCGGAGGGCACCACTATGTTAATATGACTTTACCAGTCGATGTGGTTGTGTCTGTTGCTCCAGAAGAAACATGGGGAAAGTAAGCATTTTATAATACTACTGCCACATTTAAATAAGGACCCTCCCCCGAAGTAATCGGAGCCCATTTTTAAGTATCATATAGGCAAACCAGGGTTGCTGGTGATGTTTTTACTATGAGTTACTCCTTGTTTATTTTTAAACTAAAAACTATCCAGTAATTATGTGTTTATTGGAGGAAGTAGAGTAATATGCAAAACCTGTAAGGTTTTCCCTTTATCTACACAAAGAAAATTTATAGTTTATTTAACATTTAACTTTGCATTATTTAGAACTTCCTTTAATAAACCTGGTCCAGTTAAGGGGATTTTTTTTGTTTTTATTTTTTGGGGGAGTTTTTTTGTTTTTGACTTTTTTTAATTTTTTTTTTTTTGAGGTGGGAAGTAATTAGGTTTATTTATTTATTCACTTAATGGAGGTGCTGGAGACTGAACCCAGAACCTCGTGCATGCTAAGCATACACTCTAGCAATTGGGCTGTACCCTCCCCACAAGGGGTTTTTTTGGGTTTTTTGCTTATTTGTTTTTTAGTATATTAGGGATATATTCACTCAATGCTTTCATGTATCATAACCACTGTAACTTTTGCTAATGCACTTGTATATTTTTCCCCTACAGGGTTCGTAAACTTCTAGTTGATGCAATTCATAATCAACTAACTGATCTGGAAAAATGCATTTTGAAACACATGAAAGGAACATCTATTGTGGTCCCTGAACCATTGCACTTTTTATTACCAGGGGGAAAGAATCTTGTAACAATTTCATATCCATCAGGAATTCCAGATGGTCAGCTGCAGGCCTATAGAAAGGTGAAACCAGTTCATTTATTCTTAGAAAAAATATGGCTATAGTTCATATTGTATTCAATTATATGTTTCTAATAAATGGAAATTATTTCATGATTTAATTTTAAAATGTGGACACAGACTGTTTTACATCTTATTTAATTTCTGTTCTCATGTAACTTTTTAAAGTATTATTGATGAAAAAATATGCTAAACCATATGTAACAATTTCATATGTTTAGTATAGCTCATATGTTATTTTTCTGTAATGAAATTTGGACATGAAAAGATGCTTACTTGCCTAGAGCAGCTGATGAGTATAATGTAATAAATTCCTTTTTCCTTCCATTACTTGCGGATTTGTGAAAGAGACAAGATTACAGTTAGAGCAGGGAAATTAGGATTTATGCTGATTCTAATTAGGATTTGTAGCAATAGTCTATCTTCTACCTCCCAGGATTATTTGGGTTTTATTAGAGGCTTTTTAAAGAAAACATGATCAGCATTTAAAGAAATGAGATTTACTGGCAAAATAACTGGTTTTGGAGTACGTATTTTTGATGTGTGGCCTTGCATGGCACCCATCAAATTATACCTTGGGAACATCTTCCCAGTCTCTGTCCCTGAAAAGAGGTGTAACACTGTACCTCTCTCTAAGTGCTAGATTAATTGATTTCCAGGGGCAGCAGTTACACAAACTGATGATCCTATTCAAATTGCTAGAATAGATAGAAGATACCAAAAAAAAGTCAGACTTTTCAAGGTGTCTGTTACATATTTGTATACATTCAGGAATATATTGCCTTTTAAACATGTATGTGTATTTTTATTTTGATGTCATATTAATTGGTTTCATACCACCAATTTCTACTCTAATTCAATCAGTACGCCTTATATTTGTCAAGTATTCTAAGCATGATTTTTTTAAATACTTTGATATAATTGTATCTTTGTTAATTATAATTGACTCATTTCCAAGTCTGTTTCAAAACCAGTCTTTAGCCTGGATGTGTTTTAACAGACTGGGTTATAAAAAATAATTTTGAAACATCTCAGTTCCGTCACTCTAACAAATTATTTTTCACTTTTCTATATTCCCTTCCACTTTCTATCCATATACATAAACAAAAATAAATCTTTTTTAGTTTTAGTTTGAATCTCACCCTCTTTCACCTTAGTTAAATCGTGTTTGATGACTTTTGTAATTAATATATAGTAAATTTTCTCTGTTTCATATCTTTAGTTTGAGTTTATTTACTGACTAGGAATCTATGTCATTTAACTTCTTTTCTCTCCTGTTGATTTTGATTTCATTCAGGAGTTGCATGATCTCTTCAGTCTGCCTCATGACAGACCTTATTTCAAAAGGGCTAATGCTTACCACTTTCCAGATGAACCATACAAAGATGGCTACATTAGAAATCCGCATGCTTACCTTAATCCACCTAACGTAGAGACTGGTATGGTGAGTTTAATAATTACATATGGGAGTCAGTTAATCGTTACTGTCATTAGTTGTTTTTTGCTTGTACTGTCATTAGTTGTTTTTGTTTTTGATTCATAATGTGTGTCATCCCTAGAACATAATTTCCCACTCGTTTCTTTTAATGATTGTGCATAAAAGAGCAGTAATTCACAGTGGTCTAAAAAGGTTGGGAATAGATCAGATATAGCACATTTCTCTTACTAAAATTCTGTTCCTTAATTTCTTTAAAGGCTTATCCCATTTTGCTTTTATTCTGAAGCTGAGAAATCATGCTAACTAGAGGCCTGTTTCTACCCCGCTGACACTGTAGGCGAAAGCTAGTAAAGTCCTGTGTTTCCTGTACCACATGTAGCTAGTTGTAGGGGGTAGATCTTTTCACCAAAGGTAGCTCAGAAAAGAAGTGGGAGGGAAGGGTTCCCTTTAGGATGCATGTAGGCCAGTAGGAGAGGGTCTCATGAGTAACCAGGAATAGGAATTGTACAGCTGCGCTTCTTAGCACAAAGCAGCCCTGTGACTGGCAGCTGCCTCAGACTCAAGGCTTACGTTGACTCCTGAAGTACTTCTCAGTTTTCTGTGTGTGTGCTTTTGATCCTGACTGGCCTGTTCCTTCCCTTTGTCTTTTCTCAGTCTCATCTTCTGTTTCCTCGTTGTTTCAGCTTGGTGTAACCTTTCCTGCTTTCCCTCTTGCTGCTCCTTGGATGCGTGTTTCAGCTTCATTCCTTTCGCTTGCTGCCTGATTTCCCCTTGTACCTCTCAATTCAAATTCCCAAAAGAGAAAACTTGATTGGCGCATCTTGTCATGGCATTTATTCAGTACCTGCTGAGACTCCAGGTGCTTTGTAAGGAAATCTTAAGAATTAAAAATGAATGTATGATACAGCATCGACCCTAGGGCAGTTAGGGGCCCACTTCCGGTTCTGGCCAGCAGTGTGCGCTTGGGGCGGCAGCTGCACCTGCAAGAGCTCTGGGCAGACCAGCTTCCCACAGAAGGGCCCTGACTGAGGACTCACCGTTACTCGTATGCAGGTGAGTCCTTAGTCCACAGTTGAGTGATCTTAAATGATTTCACTTACTTTGCTTATATGGGAGGAAATCTTGAGAGACTATTCCTGTTTGAAAGTCTTGTTCTGTTACAGTCACAGAGTCAGAATAGGAAATAGAAAACTTAGAGTTTCTGACAAACAACATAACTCTAGATGGTTTTTTAGTAGATTATTACGTAACTCTTCTCTCAGATTATATTTGAAACTCTTCTAGGGTAGATATTATATCATAGATTCATTTTTAATTCCTAATAATTCTTTTATAAGCACCTGGACACTCAGAAGGTACTGAATAAGTGCTGATTGATTTTGGACAATGAAATGGGTTCATGATCTGTATGACAAAAATACAGGAAGCATTTATATTTTCTTAATATTTGTTGTATGACATTTAATACATACATGTAACATACATGTAAATTATAAAGCATAGTAAAGAAATGAAATACTGCAGAGCTCCCTACCCAATTTAAGAACTAGAGTATGACCAGTCTGACTGCGTGCTCCTTGCTTATCCTTCCTCTGCCTCCCCACACCCCAGGAGGAACTATTACACTGAGTTTTGTGTTCATCATTCACTTCCTTTTTTTTTTTTTAATGGTTTCGCCATATATGTATATATTCTCTAAACAGTTTAGCTTTTAGTTTTACTTGCTTTTGAGTTTTACAGAAATGGTGTCATTCTGTGTATACTCTTCTACAACTTGCTTTTTCACTCAATATTATGTATCTAAGATTTATCCATGGTATTGTGGCTAACTGTAGTTCAGTTATCTTTACTGCTGAATAATATACATTTGTATGATTTTTCCCCCAGGTTTTTTGCTATTTAGACAACCCTGCTGTGAACATTACTGTATATGTCTCTTGTTACACATGTGCAACAACGTCAACATTTTGCTGTATTTGCTTCATTTCTCCTTTTTTAGTTGTTGTATGCTTGGTGGGGGGCGGTAATTAGGTTTCTATTTATTTTAATGGAGGTGCTGGGGATTGAACCCAGGACCTCGTGCATGATAAACATACACTCTACCACTGAACTATACCCTCCTCCCCAAGCTATACCCTCCCCCCATTTCTCCTTCATTTTTGTCCCTTGAGTGTTTTCAAAGAAAATTATTAAAGACATCATGCTATTTACTCTTAATTCCTTTACTACAAATCTCCAAACAATATTAGGTTTGCATTCATGAGATAAACCTAGTTTGGTTATGATTCATTATTATTTTTTATTCTCTGCTGGATTAAGTTTGTTAGTATTTTGTTTAGTTTTTGCATCTATGTTCATGAATGGTATTGTCTTATAATTTTCTTTTCTCATATTGTCACTTTTGTATCAGTGATATACTGGCTCACTGAAAGAGTCAAGGAGTGTTAACTCTTTTTTAAAAAATTTTTATAAGGAGCCAAAGTCACAGTCTAGCTATGAGAACAGTAGACATGACTCAGGTATTTTTTATATATATAATGTAATTATATATATAGATGTATCTTATGTATATATCTTAAATATACATCTATCTTAAGTGGATATTTTACTCTGTTTCTTCTTTTTATATAGATGCACGTGGTCCAGGGCACATATGCTTACCACCATTACATGCAGGATCGGATCGATGACAGTGGCTGGGGCTGCGCTTATCGCTCTCTGCAGACCATCTGCTCCTGGTTCAGACACCAGGGATACACAGAGAGATCCATTCCAACACACAGAGAAATTCAGCAGGTACGGAACATGCCATTTTGAATTATAATCAGTTGTACATTTTATTAGCCCTTAATGTACCATATAATGATTATTCGTACTACCGCATGGTACAGACTTACTTCTGCTTTGAAGAAAAACAATATACTGCCCTGAACATAATTTTTAATAGCTGTCTTGTGTATGGATTTTTTTTGTATCTTTAAATACACAAAGGCGCTAGTTGATGCTGGGGACAAGCCAGCGGCATTTGTCGGATCTCGGCAGTGGATTGGCTCCATTGAGGTGCAGCTGGTACTGAACCAGCTTATCGGTGTAACTTCAAAAATACTGTTTGTCAGGTAAGGACACTTCCAGAAATTTGAGAAATCATTTCAAAGTGGATTTGTCATTTTCATTAAAAGAAAAATTGCATCTTTTCCCCACGTTTGTTTTCACTCTTTTCTCTTCTTCCGCCTTGCCTCGTTGCTTTATAACCCTCATTTTTCTAACCCTAATTTTTTGGGGGGTTATTTTTAAGAAGGTGTTTGGGTTTATGAGTAAACTTTGTGATATCTGCTTGTCTGGCCTAGATGCAGTTGTGGTCTAGAAGAGGAAAACGTAGAAATATGTCAACTTTGACTAGAGTTACAGGAAGTCTAGTTTTTAATGCTTAAATCATTAGAGTCTTGAAAGGAAGAAATCAAATGTTGATCTGTGACTGACCTTTTTGTTTATCTCCTGCTCTTTTTCTTACTAACATTTTTAATAAACTAATAATGTGTCCAAATAACACATTCATTTTATCTTTTCCAATATATTTTAATTATAATTCTAATAAACTATGAGCAGATATTAAATAAGGTTGATTTCTGTGACCATCACTAGCTTTCCTTATTTATGAGCTTGTTTTAAGTCCATTTTCTGTCACAACCTTGATAACCATAGTGTCACTGTCCCTATTGTCTTAAGTGCTTTAATACATCTGATTTCACAATTGCAATTTGGATTGGCTGTGGAAGTCAGCACTAACAAGTGATAAATTAAGTAGTGATTAAAAAGTGAAAGTTTGGGCCCATTAAAACAGTATTTATACACTACTTACAAAGCAAGGGCTAAGGGTTAGCACCACCTGTCACCTCCATTCTAAAAAAAAAATCTTCCTTCATCTGGTCATCTTTCTCTTCTCAAAACGAAAAATTGGATGACATTGAAATATTTCCTAAAAATATGTTTTACTTGAAAACATTTTGCAGTTTTCACATTGGCTGCACAGACATAGTTTGCTTTAGTCCTGAAATCTGTCATGTAGGAGATTTTTGGTCCAGGTACTATTGGTCTCAGTTTAAAGATGAGGAAATACAGACTCAGAGTCTGACAGCGAGAAGACAAGGACCTAGCACTTACAAGTCATTCTTCTGAATTTAAGTCCACCCATAAGAGCCCCTGGGCATCAGAGTGACCAGGGTGACCACTTTCAATCTCATGTTAAAAATCCAGGACCTTCTTTATGCAGTTCCTTCTTTCCTAGCACATTTAGAAGAATCAAGACATTCTTTCCTAGCACATTTAGTGGCCTTAAATATTTAGAGACGTTGTATTGCTTTCAATTGCTTACTCAGTTCCCTACCACTTAATTTTATTTAAATTTATAGTGTTTTTTTAATAACCAAAAAAGAAACCAAAAAGATAGAAAACATCAGCTCTCAAGCTCATTATTTGACCTTAGACATAGTTCATCTGACAGAAAATGGTTTCCTTTTAGCCAAGGTTCTGAAATGGCCTGTCAGGGACGGGAACTGGCTAATCATTTCCAGAGTGAAGGAACTCCAGTAATGATCGGTAAGGTGTTTTGGACATCTTGGGTTCTTTTGATTATCATTAACTTAAATATTTAATGGCACATAAAATCATGCATTTTTAAACACTTTAAAATTAGCTTTTACACCATACCTGCAGACCTCTGGGTATTTATTTTAAATTTTCCAAGGTGGCTGGAAAGTTACAAAAGTAAAGGCTAAGAAGGAAAGTGATAACTGTGTTCAGATACTTAAAGAGTTGAGAGCAGAGTGGAAAAGAAGCAGAAGTGATGGTTGTCACTGACTTGGCTGGCTGCGTGGTGTTGCGTACGTTGTTTAACCTCTGGGCTTTATTTGTAAAGTAAAAGGATTGGACTAGCTGAAGAGTCAAGGTTCCAAGAGGAATAGGAGTTCCCCTGGGGTGACAGAAGGCAGACTAAGACTGGTGTATAAGAAATGCAGGTAGACAGATTTCAGCAGAATATCAGAAAGTACTGATTGAGCAGGTGGGCTGCACCTTTGGAGGTACTCACAGCAGAGGCAGCATTGCCCACAGTGGTGCCTGTTACTCTGTTGGAAGGAGTTAGACCCTCTGTGGCCTTTTTTTTTTTTTTTTTTTTTTTTTTACAGTTTAGGTAATTTTATGAATATAGCAGTGGAATATAAACCTTACATAATTATAGATATGATTGTATCTTTTCTATCTTAAAGATGCAATTTTATATTTCAGAGTATATTTGACATTGTATATGGCCTTTTACAGTGTAAGCTAGTTTTTAATGCTCTGATAGGCAAAATAATCTTCTAAAATTGGAATTGAATGGGAAGTTGAGATTAATATGTGCCTTTTCATGTCATATTTCCTCCTACAGGGGGAGGAGTTTTGGCCCACACAATACTAGGAGTTGCATGGAATGAGATTACAGGGCAGATAAAATTTCTGATTTTAGATCCGCATTATACAGGTGCTGAAGATCTCCAAGTTATTTTGGAAAAGGTAAGTATTCGTTTAACACAAATTTAGTTACAAAGCACAGAACCCAGAACCAAAGGATAGCAAACTGGCAACTAATGGAAAGATGGATTATAAACTGAGGGCAGTGATCCTCACTGTAAGGAGGTATTCTAAGGGTATGATGAGTGACTCTCTCTCTAGATAGGAAGAAAGAACTAAAGTAAACTGTGAGAGACAAAATTTAGGTTAGATTTATAAAGGCTTTCTCAGTCATTAAACTCAATAATGGAACACAAAATTCATAAATGTATTTTTTGGACTTTTTTACAGCTTTGCATTAAAAAAATATAGTAAGGTCTAGCAATGCTTTGAAATAGAGTGGAATATATAACCTTTATAATTTTAGAATTAAACCAGAAATTAGCTAAGCAGTGTGCTGGACATTGTGAAGGCTTGACCACTTTTAATTTATTTACATATAACTTAATTTCATTCTATAAAGGATTTGAATTTGAGACAGATTTATTAAGAGTCTTTGTTGATGTTTAAACTACTAGTTAAAGGAGGTAGTTAAGTTAATTTACAGGCAACTAATTCTCACATATGGTAGCTTCAGTACTAAATCATTAGTAGTCTTGTATGGACAGATGCCAGTTAAACTTCACCTGCCATCATCGGCCAGAATTGTAAAACTATACATCTTAGAACCGATAAAATGTGATAGTAACAGTATGATAATGAAGCTTTTCTCTTTTGTATGATTTCTATGATTAAGTACTATAGAATTTTAAAACATTTAATTATATCTTACGTGGACCCAAATAAGCTATTTTTCTATGCTTTATAGGAATTCAGATCTTTGAATTTATATAAGTATTTAGAGTCTTATTCCAAGATTCTGCTGACAGAGCAGGATTGTAAAATGTTACAATTTCAGTTATGTAGTCCTATAATTTTGTAAAAGATTTTTCTCTCCCTTCTCCCAAACTAGGGCTGGTGTGGATGGAAGGGCCCAGACTTTTGGAACAAGGATGCTTACTATAACTTATGTCTTCCCCAGCGACCAAATATTATTTAAAATATCTTGGACTCAAAAGACTGCAGTAAAGTTACATAATCAATTTGTTGACAAAGAATAAATTTAATTTCAAATTAAAACCTGGGTATAGTTTGATGGTTTCTATGTTTTTTCCAAAGGTTGTAAATTTTGCATAAAGAAAAGAATTTATTCTTGAGACATTCCTTTAATAAATTAAAAGACAAAGCACGCACAACCAAAACATTATAAGCATGTATATACATGTATTCTTCAACGTTATCTTCGCTTAGAAGAAAGTTTTCTCCTTCTTAGAAGGAGTTTGACACACTGACAAGCCAAAACCCATAGGTTGTAGCTGAGCAGCAGATCCGCATGAAGTGAAAACCTTCTTCACACCTCTTCATAACCAATACGACATCTGTTGTTAAAAAATATACTAACATTAAAAACTTTTTTAAAAAGGTTTCCTCCCCAACCTTCCACTATGCAGGACAGATTTTGGTCTCTAGAATCTAGTAGTAGTAACTGCAACCAATATGAAATTGTGTTAATGAGAATGAAGATACACTAGAAATAAGACTGCCAATATTTAAATGAAATGATGAATCCTGTGCTGATTAAGAGATCCTTGAGGGAGCAAGAAGAAATTACGAGTTACTTACCAACACTTCCTTTTCCCATTTGTATTTTCTTCACTCCCAAAACTTCGTTTCTGTCTGAGCACTGGAACACAATGATCTTTATTGGACTGTTCACTTGATTTTATTGTCTGCATGCCTTTAATTGTTGTAAGAAACTTGGCACATTCTGGAAATCCACATGACCAAGCAAGATCTTCAGCTGTTTGCCCATTCTTATTACATAAACTGAATTTAAGACAAAAAATGAGTTAAGTAACAGTTGACAATTGCTTAGCCTTTTTTTGTATCTTCCTAAAAAAGGCACTTTGGGCTCATACAAATGTTGGTTGCAGAACAGAAGAGGTAAAGGGAGAATAGAGGAATTCCATTTTTGCTCATTATTATATCCTCAATGACTAGCACAGAGTGGGCATCTTTAGAATGAATGAACCAGTATTCTGTGTTCAATACATTAAATAGCTACGGAAAGGAAATCAATAAGAACTTCTATAGAATGCATTTGCTAAATCAAAACTAAGATGTAACACTGCTGTAATATATGAACAGAATTGCACTTAATCGCTTAGGATCCATTTTTTATTTACTTGAGTAGTATCAGATATTATTAACAGCTTAAGTTAACATTCAAATAACACTATCAATTAGGCATCATTTTTAAAAGCACATGTAATTAAGCTGCAGGAGTCTGGTTAGTTTAAACCAAGAAAGTACAAATTTGAAGCCAGTAATTTCATACTTACTCAATTTGGGCGTCACTGGCTACAAGCAGGCTGAGGCATTCCATGCTTCCAACTTTTGCTGCCTTGTGTAGTGGAGCTTCTCCAAAAACATCCTTACAGATAAGACGGCACATTTTAGTCTCTACCCAAAATACTTTCTTTTGAAAGTTGGTAGGTGAAGTCTATTGCTTGAGAAAGCTATTTGAGAAAGACAAAACTGCAGTGTACTGGACTGAATTTTTTAATTTTTTAAATAAAGTTCACTTGGTACCCTATTAAATACAAAGTTGTCATTAATGAAAACGTGCAGCCACAGCTACATACGTTGTTTTAAGTAAATAAAAGCAAAATAGAATTCTACAGAAGTTAAAAAAAAAACTTTTAAAATTAACCATACTTTTAATATTCAATGGAAGGTGCAAACTACCCTAAGAAAGCTCTGTATGAAATTATATTGGTTGTCAGCATGCCTCACGTAGTATTTCAGCTGCTATCCTGAGACTTTTAATTTGGTAATGGAGCAACTGTTACTTTGGCAATGAGCTGCAGACCTTGGAAACGCTGTCCAATGTAGTAGCCGGCAGTCATACATATGGCTAATGAGCACCTGAAATGTGGCTAGTCTAAACTAAAATGTGCTGTAAGTGTAAAATACACACCCGATTGAGAACACACATCAAAAGAAAATGTAAAGTACCTATCAGTAACTGTTACACTGATTACATATTGAAATGACAATATTTTGGATTAATTGGGTTAAGTTACTGAAACTAATTTCATGTTTTGCTTTAGTTCATTAATGTGTCTACTAGAAGTTTTTAAGTTAACAAACGTTCTCAAATTTCTGTTGGACATCGTTGCGACAGTCATGTTTGTAACAGCTGAGAGGACTGGATATCTTGGCGTCTACGAAATGTTTGTGCGGATCTAGGGTGGAAGGGAGGGTTGCACACAGCAACAGTTACCTAGTTACCTGTTGATTGAGGTCAGCTCCCGCCTGCAGCTGCCAGAGAAGAAAGCAAGCAAGGCCGCCACCTGCGGCCAAGTGGACAGGCGACTGCTCGCAGGGATCTGGGGGTGCGTTGACGGAGGCCCCGGTCTCCAGCAGATGCTTCAGACTATCCACCTGCGAGAAAAGAACAGCTCCAGCACCCCTCTCACCTTTGTCCAGGCTCATGCCCTCCCAGGGTTTAAAATCTTCACCCCACTCTAAAAACCTTACAGCTCCGAAGAGGCTTGACTCGGCAGCGCCCAGTGGTCAGTCCACCATCACCCTAGCTGGCTCTCCGACCCCACAGACATCCGGAAGTTTAAGCCTGCAGGACAAAAGTGTCCCGAGTCTCACCTCTGGGTTGCAATCGAGCAACAGCATTTCCCGCCTGAAGTAGAGAACAGGAGTCCTTGGAAGGAGAGCAGAGCGGTTGGGCACTCGCTGCAGACCGGCAGGAAAAAGCGCGCAGGCCGCCCAAGAGCAGAATTTTAAAGATCGCCAGGGCAAGCGGGCCAGTCCCTCCCCGCCGCGCCCCAGCTCTGGCTGAGCTCCAGCAGCCCAACCCTTGGCTGCCGGGCCTTTCCCCGCCCAGCGGCCGCCGCACGTACGCAAACACTAGCACGTGCAACCGGGAACCAAAGAGGCCGGCGGGGAGCGAGGAGGAGGAGACAGCGCGGGCCCGCCAGCTGATTGGCCAGAGGGGGGGCGTGCCTGGTCCGCCCACCTCGGGGCGGGGCCCTGGGCGACCCCACGGAGTCCCAGTGGGCGTGCGCCGGGAAGGAAGGGCGTCGGGGCGGCTGGGATTTTGAGGCCGCCATGGTGCGCGCCGAGTTCGGCACGTCTCACTCTGGTGCTCAGCCCTTTAGTCCCTTTGGGGAAGCAGGAGTCACTGGCGGAGGTTTTGGTTTCTGCTGGCACGCACGTAACCAGGAAGCCAGGGAGCTACGAGGAGCTCGGTGGCAACACCACCTTAGGAAGCTGCTACGCGTGGTTAACCCAGCCTCCGGGCCTTGAGGAATGAAAAGTTCCTTCTGCCTCACGTCGCCCCAGGCTTGCCTCTGTCGCCAGGCCCTGGGCATTTAGGGAGAAAAGGGAGCTGGGGTGCGAGGTGGGGGTGGAGGAGTAGCCAAGGTGAGCTAAGAGGATAGGTTTTCCCACAGGGTCTGCCCCACCTACTCCCCCAAATTAAGCAATTTTATCAAACCAGACCCTTTCGGGTTTAAAATACCACAGCCGTACAGGGAATTATGTAAAATGAGCCAACCATTGTAAGGTGTCCCCCCCCCAGCAGCTAGGTTCTGCGCACTTCTGACTTGCCTGGGGAAATGTGGCGTGGCCACCTGTTAACCCTGAGCTTGCTGAGACGGGCGAAGGAGGAGGAAACGTGCTTGCCTCCCACTCATCACGGGGGAGTTCGTGGATAAACGTCGGGACCAGGCCACCGGCGTTTATGACCCATGGGACTTATCCCCGGGGCAGGACTCACCGTACCTCTGAGCTGCTCTTGGGGGCAAAGCAGGGTTGGGGGTAAAAGAGCTCTTCACACTCTAGCTTGAGACTTTCCTTTTTGTAAAACTTTAGAAACAGATTTCCTGACATCGTACCGTAGCCGTTGACCACACATCTAATCTCTGGACTCGTTTTTTGGTTGTTTTTTTTTTAAGGGCTTTTTTTCAGATTGATCTAGTGAAAAGCTGAAGATCCAGCCATAGATTTATTTTCTCTAACATCTTCAATGATTCCCTTCTGTCTATTGATAACCTTTGAGAGCAGGACTGAAAAATAGTTTGTTGCTATGCTTTTACAGGACAAGCTCAGGTGGCCTTTAGTTCTGTTTTTTGTTACAATTTATTCTTTATTTGACAATAGGAGCCATAAAATAATTTTGCAATAATTTATATTACTAGACTTACACACTGATCCAAGGCGTTGACTGAAAGAAAAATGCACAACAGGAGAGTTGTGAGTTGTTTTACTCAGGGTGTTAACTGAGGACTATAGCCCCGGAGGCAGCCTTCAGATAGCTCTGAAGAAACTGCTCCAAAGAGGTCCTGGAGGAGACTAGTTTACATGTGATTCTTTTGTTGTTAGGGAGTACATGCAGTCAGCATATAGGTGAAAGGTAAAAGATCACTGCTAGTCACAAAGAACAAGTAACTGAAGTTAATGACTGTGGTGCTCTTCTATGTATGGAAAGATGCAAGAAGCCGGATTCATTCAAATACTTCAAAATACATCTGTCTAAAGGCCAGTTTGTACAAAGCACAGAGCATGCCGTTAGCCTTTTCAGTTTCCTCTGTCTGAGGCACAGAGTGCTTCATCCAGTTGTCACCTTCATCTCTTTGAAGCACCGAATGCACTGTTGGTCAGCGACTACAGCAGGTTAACCTTTGAAGACTTGGATGGTGAGCAGAATGCTATTTGCTCTTCTTTTGTTTGCAAAGGGGTAGTTTTAAACATTTTTTAATGCATACTTGAACATAAACATGTATATGTATTTACATTCAAACACATACATAGAATTGTGCTTGTGTTCTGTATTTTTTATATTTAATCTATTCACAGTATCTTCTTATGACATTTAAGG
This sequence comes from Vicugna pacos, assembly GCF_048564905.1. Taxonomy (NCBI): domain Eukaryota; kingdom Metazoa; phylum Chordata; class Mammalia; order Artiodactyla; family Camelidae; genus Vicugna; species Vicugna pacos. The sequence continues at coordinate 19,522,177 of NC_133012.1, forward strand.
AACATCAGCAATATGTGAGAACACATGTCCATATTACCAAGTTTCCTTTTCTTGTGTTTTTCAATTAGATAAGTACTATTTTTCAAAGCATATAATTAAGCTTCAAGTTTGCACAGATGTTCATTCTCAGAAATTCCTAACTAATATAAAGTATTATCGGAGAAGTTCTTAGAATTCTAAACATACGTACTGCAGTTAACATATGCAGTCAGACATTTGTGTGATGTATGCGCCTCTACATTACATCATTTTTCTCGAAAACAATATTCTGTTCAGCATGCATTAAATCTGGTAATTACTGTTAACTCGTTACATATGTAAGTTTCACGAGGAAAGGGAATTTTGTGAGTCGTTAAAGCTTTTGTCCCTTTATTCACTGCATACTTGTCTACTGCTCATAATGTTTCAAAAAAAATTCTTTATGGCTCAACAAAGTGTCTGGTTTTCTCTTAGAAATGGGCCTAAAAGCTTTCTAAAAACTGAACAAAGCTGGTGGAATACAAAAATATACAGAATAAATACATTTGGTGGGCAATATCCTGCTGGCAAGTGATGAGTTTTTACTGAACACATAGCAGGTGGGATTGCTTTTCTAAGGTAGGAGATGGTCTAAGATGCAAAATCAGCAGGCACTCTTCTAACCAGTGCTAATTCTACTTACGTTTAATTTGCTGGTAGATGTGTTTCCAGGAGGAATATATAGAATACCTTCAGAAAAAGCAAGCATTATATTTTTTCTGTAGGCCATAGCTAACTGATACATTTGATATATAATTTATTTAGTGTAGAAAGTTGAAACTCATTTTCTTACAGTAACTCAAATTTGTCAAGATTTGTTAACATCCTATTCAAATTAATCTTTGTTCCTAAGAGGAAGAAAAAATATAGATAAAATGCTGGTTTTACTAATCAAATAATTTTAAACAGTGAGTAACAGTAATATATGACATCAAGATAAGTTTTACTCAAAGCATTTATCTAATATTCTGTGATTTCCAGCTACTTTAAATTATGTGTATTTTAAAAATAAAACAACTGAATTTCAAACTTTTGACACATTTTCCCAAATTATCTAATAAATTATTTTTATTATCCAATTATTTTATGCAGGTCCAACTGATAACATAAATTTCTTACATGCTTAATGTTTTTTAAGAACTAAGTTACCACAATGTTACCTAGTCCAAGCGTGTACTGCTTGCCACACAACAGGCCAATAAATTGAGAGACAAGTTGTTGGGGCAAAGGAAACAACTTTATTTGGAAAGCCAGCAGACCGAGAAGATAGTAGACTAGTGTCCCAAAGAACCATCTTACCTGAGTTAGAATTCAGGCTGGCTTTATACTAAAAGGGGAAGGGTTAAAATCAAACATTTCCTGGTTCCAGTCTACCTGGAGAGGGGATGTGTTCATTTCTTCCTTCCTGCCGTCATTCACAGGCGGGCCTGGTCAGGATGTTTCCTGTGAGCTAAACAAAGGTATTTTAGCTTAATACTTATTACCTGGCAAGCAGAGTTCCCAGAGGTGGGCCATTATGTATAATCTAAGTTTATAGACAACATCCCTTTAGTGATTAACAAGCAATAGAATACAAAGTTTAAGGTAAAAGAAACAGATCTAATGTAGAGTCAGATTTGTTCTTCCCTATCACAAAAATACTTTGAGAGTTCCTTGTATAAGTGCCATTAAGCATAGAAATTACCTAGATTAATAGTGATGTTTGGAAGTTCATGAAATCTGATCTCTTGCCCAAAGGAATTGAGAAATAGGTGTGAGATGATACTATCTGTAACCTATGGGTTGTCTAAGAACATGGGGTGGAGACAAGCAAACTTGTGGGGCTGCTCATGATTCTTCTATGAAAGATTAACCCAGCTTTCCTGATCAGTGAGGCTCTCATCGTCATTAGGACAGCAGGTCAATTTAAATTTGTGTTGTTACAGACTTTTGTCACTTCCCCTTATGATTGCTCAACTGTCACCACACTTTGCAGATAATGAGCAATTATTACACATTGGAGAATTTACTTACGTATTTTACTACCTGACCCCTGGAAGTAAATCATTAAGGAGTGTCACTATAACAGCATCGGCGCTTCTGTACAAATAAGCTTCCATAAACTCAGAAAATAAACAGACAGTCACTAAATGATATTGCTGTTCATTTATCTTTGGATGTTGAGTGAATCCCCTCAGGAAAGGACCAAGTAGTCCTAACTGGCCAAAAAATGTTTCCACACAGTGGGAACAGCGCAGTGGGGGCATTTGAGTCCCACATAATTGGCATTAAGAATTTGAACAAATTTGTTTTTCTTACAATGTTTTATTTGCTTATATATTAGAGAAAAATAAAATTAAAAAGCTACTAGGATCTCCCATCCAGTGTTTACCACCTCTTTTATCTGGTAGTAAAAGACATCCTGTCTCTTCTCCTACTTTTTTTTTTTCTCATTTCAGGTCATAATGTTGTAAATTTACCACACCCAAAAGGAAGGGCATGGGGGGAAAAAAGCACTTTTGTTTTAAATAAACAAATGGAACTAGCTGGAAAAGGGGGGTGGGGAATAAAGAAAAAATAGAAAGCTATTGCCTGATTCAGTATTATCTTCTGATATCTCAGTAATAATTAGAATAATCTTTCTAAGTTTCATATATGCATAGATTATGCTTCCAGTTAATATATGAAGACTACATTTTTAAACTCCCGTTGGACAATGGCAATGAAAGGAACAGTGAACACAGGCCTTTGTACTTTGTACACAGGCCTGGTAAACATCGCATGAAAGAAGCCAGACACAAAAGGCCACATACTGTACAATTCCATTTTTATGGATATGCAGAATAGACAAATCTGTAAAGACAGAAAGTAGATGAGTGATTGCCAGAGCCGAAGGGAGGGAGAGACTGGGGAGTGATGCTAATGTCTACAGGGTTTCTCTCGGAGTGATGAAAATGCTCCGGAATTAGAAATTGGTGGTGGTAGCACAACCTTATGCAATTAACATTCACAGCAGCTGGAGACGGGCACCAGCTAATAAAGACCGGGAAGGTCATCACCAGCGTCCACTACACCTGCCCTTCCTTTTAAAATCATATATTTCTTTCAGATTTTACGTCTTTGATTAATGTCTACAATTTCTATCCTAGCATGTTCTAAGTTTACTGCATGCTCTGCAAACAATTGTCAAGTTTCAAATGATAATTTTATATCTAAACACAAGATTTGGCAGAAATAAACACATACTCTTGCTTTTTTAAATATTCTCAGTTCTCATTTTCTGAAATTAAAAAGTACTAAATTTTGACTTACCCTCTTACAGGAGTCCTGCCACTTTAAACAATCGTGTTAGTTCTGCTTTTTGGAGAAGAGTATGGAATAATGATGAAGTACACAGGTGCTGTGTCATCCCAGTGCTGTGTCACTTTCCAGCCCTGTGACCTGAGGCAAGTGACTTAATTTCTTCACTGGTGCCTCAGTTTCCTCATATGTTTAGTGGGCCTCATAATAGCTTCAGTTTTTAAAGTTTTTATAGGCGTTAGCACCTGTAAAGCACTTAGAACAAAGAACAAGTCCTGGCATATAGTAAGAGCTCAATAAATCTTTGCTTATATTTTCTAGATCCTCTCCAAATCTTCTTTTAAGATACAGCAAATAAAAACCATGTGCAGTATTGTAACTACAGAGGGCAACATGAGTTTAAATGAGATAAGGTCTTGTTTTCTGATTTGTTTCATTTCTGATGACCTTCCTGAATGTGCCAACTTTTTTCTTAGCCTTTTTGGATGCAGTAGCACAAGGGGGTAATATCTTCAGTGAAATTAAAAACTTCTATAACCAGTTTCTGAGTAAACTGATGGTGCTAGCTACCTCATCCCGATTGGATTGTCTTTTCTTCTAAATACTTTACCTAATATTGCTTCACCCTAAATTTCACTGGAAACATTTATATTTTACTAGTACAGCCATAGATTTTTGGAATCACATAATCAAATAATCTTACGTATCTAGGAACAGACATTTGGAAATCCTCTAGTTCAAACTACTTACAGTCCAAACTACAGATGAGGAAATAGACTCTTAAAAAGAGTAACTGACTCTTCCAAAATCGCTGATATTTCAGTGATTTTTTTCTTTAGTGTACTGAATCATCTCCTTTTTCTGCACTTCATTCTCATTAAGAAGCAATTTATTGTCTAAAATAGTATCATAAAATTGTACAGATGCTGCTTTCCAATCATACTAACAGTCTGCTGAGTTCTTCTCTTCACCCCCCATCAGGAACCTCTGCTGGAAGCTTGTTCCTGATTGGTGAACGCCTGCTGTAACAGTAGAATTCCAAAGAGTAAACAGAAAAGCATAGCAACCAGGGCGTTGGCTGTCTCACTCCCCTCAGCCTAGGCCACCCTGAACTCCTTCATCCCAAATGAGGGGGCCTCTACATTTTATCTGAAGGCTCTGATTCTCCATTCAGCTGTGATCCACCTTGTAACATGGCAATCCACTACAGACGAGAAGATAAAACTGAACAGCACAGCTGAAATAAAGTGTATTCCCAGGTAAAGTGGACAAATGCTTTCATTTGAGATGGACTGGTCTGATGAGCTTTAGTTACAAGGCAACAGGAAGGGACCAGTGCACAAGAACTGTGTCTATGGGCAGTGTCACCAGTTCCTCCTACTGGCAGCAGCTGTGGTGGGTGACATGACTCAGCGGAGTGTGTGATCTCAGAGCCAGAGAGGACTTGCGAACAGTTCTTAACGTGAACTCCATGCTGTGGAAACAGACCCGGAGGAGGGCTGTGCCTCTCATAGCTGTGGAGGGTCCTGGTTTCCTAAGAAACAATGTTCAGTGTTGGCACCCTGTCCATAGGTAATGAGGAAAGGATGCTTTCCATAATGACTGCCAAGTGGGAGTGGAGTCTCCTTTGCAGTTTTCTGGAGGAAGATTAGTCTACCATCTTATTTTTTTATTCTTGTTTACAGAATACCTATTGTGGAAACAGGATGAAGTTGACCAGTGAAAAGTTGCCCAAGAACCCCTTTTATGCCTCTCAATCCCACTATGCTGCTAAGAGCCCAAAACTCTTCCAGTGGAGAAAGGAAAAGACTGGTACAAATCTTGATAATATTTCCACTAAAAGTTAATCATGTATGCCAGAATAAAAGCGGCAAGAAATATGAGTCCATTGCTGTCAAGGAAGTAGTTAACTTTACTGTCCTTTTTAGCTTTTCTGTAAGAATCTGTGAAATTGCTACTGAACTTAACTGGTAGCAGATCATTAGTAAAGAAGTTTCATAATTAGATCCTGACCTTGATTTTACTCTCAGGACTTTAGGATTCCCTTCTGGAAAAGAGAAGCCGGATGCCACTTCCTATTAAAGAGAACAATGCCATTTAAAGTTACCATTTTTTTCTATAGACCTAAAAAATTAAATTGGGGATGGTTAGCTCATTTACTTAGAGTAGGTCCGTTAAGGCTCAAAGTAAGAATTTCACTCACCCACAGGACAGCTTTGCCTAAAGAACTGCACGTAGACTGCACTGCTAGAGCGCCTGCCTATTAGTAAAGAGGGTTAGTTTGACGACCAACCAACATACAGCCCTGATTATAGAAGGCACAGTGTCAGGTGCTATGATAGTACTTTTTGTTTAAGGTGGTGCTTTTTCCTTGAACTAAGGAAGTCTGTTTTAGGAATGAGAACTAGGAAAAAATGACTATAAATAGCATCAGATGAATTCTATATAATTTATGACTTCAAGAGAGAAAATTCATGTTGTATAGATAAAGATGGATTTCTTTACCTTTTTAAAATCAGATCATTACAGCCATGCTGATTTGGTGGAAAAGGCATTGCAGCTCTTGAAGGAGAGAATAAGAAGAGGGGATGCTCTGGCATATTTCCTACAAGGTCAACTGTATTTTGAAGAGGTATCATTTGTGTTGATTTGTTTTCGTTTCATATGAAGCTGCCGTTAGAGCCTCATAGCAAAAGTACCTGCCGAGTTCCTTACATTGTTAAACCAGGGAAATTCTGTCAAATTCCACAGATTGTGGTTGTGGCTTTAAGTATGATACATTGGTCCCAGCTTAAGGAGATACCTGATCTTTCTCCATAAAAGTCCTTCTAATGAATGTCACTTAGAGGAGTCATTTTGGTATAAAAATCTATTTTCATATGATAAATTAAAAATCTAATTTTTATATTTTTGCCCCAAATTTTCAGTATAATTCATAAAATATTTTCATATTAATAACAATTGAAAATCCTGATTCTTATCTAGTACTTAAAGTAGCTTTAGATGTTTCTCTTTGGAGTAAGGAGGGAATTACTCTCTTTGTCCACATTATGATAGGTCTTCAGAGCAGGTCTAGGAGGACCTGTGCAAAGTATCACTCCAATCTCAGTAATACAGCTTCAACTTTCCATTGAACCCAAGGGAAGATGTGAAAAAGGACCAGCTGTCCCCAGTCCTTCACTATGTTTGGGCAGCTGTTCACCTGTATCTCACTTACTAATCTTTTGATAGCACCTTCATTCATTCTGGGAACAAATATTTGTTGAAGACTCATCATGCACCTGTCACTACAAGAATCACATAACATACTGGTTAAGCAATGATCTTTCAGCTTCGGGCATAGTTTCAAATATGGCTCTATTGCTTGTTAACTGTGTATCCTTGGGCACACAGTTAATCTCTTGGTGCCTCAGTTTCCTCACCTGTAAAAGCAGGATAATAGTATGTGTTTCATAGAGCTATTGTGAGGATGTATTAATTGTGAAAAGACTAACAGGGCCTGGCACCTAGTAAGTGCTTTGTAAGTATTTGCTATTATTATGCTAGGCACTAATTATATAGTGATGAGGGAGTTAGAATGGTCCCCATTTCACAGAGGTTACAGTCTAGTGGAGGAAGAAAATAATTACTATATAATTACAAATATGCTAAAGTAGAAGGAAAGCAATTAAATGGGTACTCTGATAGAGAATTACTTAGGGGTGGGGGGAAGGACTTGAAGGAAAGGAAACAGGCAATGCAAACAGCCATGGGGAAGTGAATTCCAGGTAGAAGAGAGAACAAATGCAATGTTTCTCAGATGAGAGAGAGTCTGGTGAGCTCTGGGAATTAGGAGACCAGTACAGTAGGAAGCAAGGCAGAGAATGGCTCTAGATGAGCCTTGTTTAAAATGTAGTGAGAAGTCGCTGAAGCATTTTGAGTCTGTGATGAGTGGATTGGAAGGGAATCATGGAACCAAGACCAGTTCAGGGGGACATTATACTAGTTTGGGCAGGAGAGTTTGGTGGTCTTGACCAGAGTGTTAGCAGTGCAGCTGGGTCCTGGATTTATTTTGGAGACACAAGTAATGGCATCAGGGACTGAAAAACAGAGAATTGGGAGGAGCGAGTTTTGAGGAGACCATAAGGAGTTCAGTCTTGGGACATTTTATGTTTGAGAGTCCCCCTTGGTCATCCAAGTAGACAGGTTTCAAAGTAAAAACTACAGATAAGAGTCTAGATCTCAAAGGAGAAGACTGAGTTGAAGGTGTATGTATTTTCCAGCATGTATACGGTATTTAAAATCAAGAAAACTCACAGGACTTCCTTTCTCTTCCTTTGTATAGAGTATTCTAACTTTTCCAGTCCCCTTGTGTCTAGGCCAAATATTAGCCAGAAAGGAGAATGAATCTTTACAACTCAGTCATTTACTCATCATTATGGGTTAAGATAAATATTAGTTAGTATTTTGATGCAGTTTTTACTAATTGTATCAATTTCTTGATTAATTACAGTTTATGAAAAGAGAAATTCAATTGTGTTTCCAAAAGTTGTTTTTCCCTGGCCTGCTCCTCCTTAGTAATGACCTTCCAACTCACTAAGAGACTCTCTTTCCCCTATTGCAAATGATTCACCCTTTAGCAAGGCATTTTCCATGATGGATTAAGCTATAAGCCCCTTGTTGTTCCTTACACCTTAGCATATTTGTTATTCTGTCCTGTAACTCTGAGGGGCCTTAAATGAATGACATGTAACATGTAGGTTTTGTAAAGGAAGTATGGGAGGAAGATAGTTTTGGAGAATCACACTTTTGTTTTTCCATGTCTTCTCCCTAGCTGGAAAATGGCAAAATTGGAAGATTTGAGTCATATAATAGTGGATATCCTTTTTATATTTTCTATGAGACTTTGGCACCAGCTCTGAAGCTTCACGGATCCTGGGAGTGGTGGGTGATGCAGCAGGCCGGAATGAGCAGAGGGCTAGGCTACCACTTAGACAGAGGCTTGGCAGTAGCCAAGAATAAGACTGAAAGCTGTAGAATCTCACCCAGATTCCTCTTGGTCACTTCTCTCAGTTGCCATATTTAGGTTTATTTAATTGGTTTTATAGTTTATTGATTGTTGTCAATAACTTAAATTTGTGCTGTGTTTTGTTGTTTTATTTGGTGCTGCTAGCTAGATTTAGGTGGGAATTAAGTATTTGGGGTTACTGTAAGATAATAATGAAAATAATTCACTTTTTCCTGGGAGCTTATAGGGCTGGTATGAAGAAGCATTAGAACAGTTTGAAGAGATCAAGGAAAAGGACCATCAGGCTACTTACCAGCTAGGAGTAATGTATTACGACGGCCTGGGGACGACCACAGATGCTGTAAGTTACTGTTTTGTTCACAGTGTTTAAGATTTCATCGTTTATGGATTATTTGATACATTTAAAATTATTTAAATTTGGGTGGTAGGGTATAGCTCAGTTGGTAGAGCGCGTGATTAGCATGCACAAGGTCCTGGGTTCAATCCCCAGCACCTCCTCTAAAAATAAATAAATAAGTAAACTTAACGACCTCCCCCCTCAAAAAATAAAATAAAATAAATTTTTAAAATAAAAATATTTTTAAATAAATAAAAAAATATTTATATTTTAATAATATATTTCTATACTTATATTTCGATACTATCTACTCTTTTAGCATATAGCGTGAGGAGTTTTCATAAAACAGCTGACATGTGCTGAATTTTCAAAGACCAGCATGTAAGGGAAGGAGTGGCATTTAGACAGGTGAAGCAACACCAGCAGTGTTGGGGGAACCTGCTCCAGTAGCCGAGATCCAACTTCCTAAGCTTTTGTTTTGTTTTGTTTTCGCACATTTCAGTGTATTGACTGAAGTAATCTTGGAACCCTTACCCATTAACTGTGCTGTATATAGATAGGCAGCGAGGCACTGGAAAGCTTTCCATATAGGAACCTGGGCCAGAACAGTAACCGTAATACAACTACACATCCATCTAATCATACTCTGAGGCATTTGCCACTTAGTCTCTCAAACCATTATATCCTGTGATATACACCACGTAATTTAAGTCAGAAATGTAAACTGACATACTAATTGCATGAATCTTTTGTGATCTTCAAATAATAAAGCAGGTTTTAGGGAATTTACATTTAAATAGTATCATGGCTATGTCATGGCACAAGTTATAGAATGACTTAACATGGAGTTTAGAAATGGGTCCTTGGAAATGGTAACAGAGGTAGGATAATACTCATAGCTGTATCTTTTTAAAACCTTTAAACAAACAATCTAATAGAAAAATGCACAAAAACAAAAATAATAAACAATTTGAATTTACCAAAGAAATAGTAAATCCCCAAAGCAATTTGGAGAGCAGTGAAAAATATTTGCTGCACAAATGAGAGTCTGATGACTATTTTGTTAATTTTCTGGCTATATAGTTGTTTGTTTTAGTAGTTGCTCTAGAGATTACAATATGCATTTTTAACTTAGCACAATTTACACGAAGTGAATACTGAATTACTTCAGGTATAACGTAGGAACCTCGCAGAAGTATGCTTTCATTTACCACCCCCTATTCTTAGTGCCGTTTGTCACGGCTTGTGGATTAAATTTACATGCTATAAATCCCGAAATACAAAATAGTGTTATGTTGGCTTTAGTCATATCTTTTGGGAAGAATTTAGAGGAAAAACACACACACGTGCATGTATACATGTGTCTGCGTCTCCTTTTACATTTGTACACATCGCTGTTTCTGGGGCTCTTCATTCCTTCCTAATCTGACACCACGTTCCTTTTCCTTTCAACCTAAAGAACTTCCTTTAAAGGGCACTTCTTATCCAGAGTGCAGATAATGAGTTATCTCCGATTTTGATTACTGAAAAATGTCTTGCCTGCCTTCATTCCTGATGAACTGTTTTGCTGGTTGAGTTTTTTCCTTCCTCACTTTAAAAATGCCTTTCTAAACCCTTTGGGCCTTCATTCACTCTCATGAGAGGTCACTCTCTGGTTGTATTGTTGTTCCCTGTATATAATGTGTCATTTTCCTCTGGCTATTTGCAAGATTTTCTGTGGCTTTCAGCGGTTTGCCTATGATGTGTGCCTGGGAGGGAGTCTTTGTTTAAAATCCTGTCCGGGGTTCACTGAACTTCAAGGATCCCTTTCCATTGCAGTTTTCAAGAGTTATTCCTCTTCCAGCTTGTGTTCGCTTTCGGTAAACTTTCCATTGTCTTTAAAAAGTGGTTCTTTATGTTTAATCATTACCAGCTGTGGGGGGTTTACACTTCAGTCTCCTACCATTATACCACAAGTTCTCTCTCACTAACAAATGGTAGACACCTGCCTCACACATTTACAGAAATAAATCCATGTGATCTGGGACTTTACTTACAAGTAAAACATCTTTATTTTCTCATCTATTACTGTGTTGTTTAGCTGGCAAGAGCACTTTGAGAGAGCAGTGAGGGGGTAAAAGTTAGAATGCAGTGTATAAAAATGTACTTGACTGTGAAATATTATTTTCTTCTTTGGAGTGATTGTTGAAGGCTTTGAAACTGTGGGTTAAATGCATTGATTTTTGAAGCTTTTGACACTATGGGTTAAATGCACTTCACCTGCCTTCACTAATCAAGGTGGATTTTAAACTTGCATGTCCTAGAGGCCTCATGTAGGCTAAATAATCTATTTGCCTGAGTGGTTGTCTACAGACTTGCAGTCAGCTGCCTCTAGTTCGAGCTGAGCTGGTTAGGACCGCCCACCCTCCAAATGGGCATCCACCAGTGTCCGTTGGTTGGTGACCTTTTGAACGTGCAGAGGCCTGTAGCTTGGTTACACCTGCAAAGAACTAAGATTTCCTGCATCTTTTTCCAATCACCTTTCCCCACGCCTCCCCACACCTCATACTGCCCTGCTGCTCGTTATCCCATGAACACCTTGAGCTCCTTGCCTTTGGGGAGGCAGGTTTGAGATTTGTTCTCCCAACTCCTACTTGATTGACTTGTGACTAAGCCTCTCTTTGCTGCAAACCTCAGGGTGTCCGCGTCTTGGCTCGCTGTGCATTGGGCAAGATGAACTGGGGTCTGTAAACAGTTTGTGTCTGGGTTTTTTGGAGGGGGCAAGCCTTTTGTTGCTAGCGCTTAGAATGTCTTCTGTGCTTTGTGACCATGCAGATGTCACAAGATGAGTGTATGAGATGTAAATGGTCGCTGGGCACACCTAGTGAAAGTATGTTGAAGAGAGAAGACAGTATTTAGGGGCTCACACATGTACTGTAAGCATTGTTCATGTAAAAGGCTGGCCGTTCGTGCACTTTGCCAAGTTCTAGAAACTGCCAATTCAGAAAAAGGGCTACGAGACGAGAAGGAGAAAAAGGGAAACCATATTGAGACATAATCCGATCCTGGAAGCTATAAAATGAAGGGAGTGCTTGACTTCCCAGAGCTCCTGGGAGTGCTGACTCAGGAGACAGACTGACTTCTAGCCCTGCGGAGCCCAGGACAACATGCTGGCTACGCACAGACTTATGACATTGACTTACGACATTATACACGTCAGAGGGGGAACGCTCTACAGCACTATTGGGAGGAAGAACTCAGTTTGGGTAAAACTAAACTAGGATTTTTTGTTGTGTTCTCTTCCTTCATGGAAGGAAAAAGGAGTGGAATATATGAAGAAAATTATTGATTCTCCATGTCCCAAAGCAAGACACTTAAAATTTGCAGCAGCTTACAACCTTGGAAGAGCTTATTATGAAGGAAAAGGCGTTAAACGATCAGATGAGGAAGCCGAAAGGTAACCTGAACTGAGAAGATTCTGTATTAATCAAATGCTGAAGCAAAGAATGACTTGCCCTGCCCTTCTCTTTCAGACTGTGGCTTTTTGCTGCCGACAATGGAAATCCAAAAGCTAGTGTGAAGGCTCAAAGTATCCTAGGATTGTATTATTCAACAAAGGAGCCCAAAGAGTTAGAGAAGGTAACAGCAATCTATTTGCTTCACTCCTCGCATCACGTAGAGATTAACATTTGTTCCACTATTTCTTTCACGAAGGGAGGGTGGTGAGGACTAAGTGTGTATCTTAATACTTCTTTAAAATGTAAAGAAAGCTTACATTTCAGGATCTCCAAGCTCACTTCACCCTTTCCTCTACTATGAAGGCTGCCTTCCCTGCCTCTACCAAAGGACAATACAGGTGTGAGCATTTTGTGTGCTATAAAAAAGCACACATCCAAATATTCTACCATAGAAAGTAAAAGACGAGGGAGAGTAAATAGTCTCTTTAATCATCAGTAATGGGAACCCTTTCCAAGATCTCTTACAGGAAGAAGGAAATGAGGAGGCGTTAAGGGCAAACTTGGAAGAGGTACATAACCACCAAGACCCTTGTCTGATAACTGAGCAGCTACTTGGAAATTTAAACTAACTCAACTTCACTGTAGCTGAGTATTAAGCAAACATTCTTAAGATGTTCTGTCCTCGGTGCCCTTGGTCCTGCTAGAGCGCCGAGTGGATCTGAGGGAGCGGCTGTCCCTCAGGCATCAGCCGCTCCCTTCTCCCCACTGCACCTCATCACAAAGCCTGTCAGACACTTAGCTCCTGCTCCCATCTGCTTGACCCTTCCTCTGGAAAAGCTGAATCGTGAAGCCTAGGACAGCTGAGCTCTGGAGACCCGCACCGTGGGCAGGCCTGGAGCAGGCTCCCCTCAGCAGCCCCCCTTAGGCACGTGAAACTGGTGCTGCCCCAAGTACATTCAAGAGGCCGGAACGATGTCCTAGAGATCAAAGAATGGTTCTGTCTTAGAGAGATTTTTCTTCCAGTATTCTCTCATAGTTCCACCTTGTGAATAAGGTGGGACTGTGGTTTTCCTTAGGCATTTTATTGGCATTCAGAAGCTTGCGGCAATGGAAACCTGGAGTCCCAGGGTGCACTCGGGCTCATGTTCTTGTACGGACAAGGCACCCGGCAGGATACTGAGGCCGCGCTCTGCTGCCTGAGGGAGGCGGCGGAGAGGGGCAACGTCTACGCTCAAGGGAGTCTCGTGGAGTATTACTATAAGGTCAAATTCTTCACCAAGTGTGTCGCGTTTTCCAAAAGGTGAGTAAGTCGGATAAAAGTACCTAGAAACTCTGACTAGAAGTTTTGTGCCGCTGACCTCGCTGCAGTATTGGACATGCCGGCCAGGAGCACTCGAAATGCGGCCAGTGCAACTGAAGACTGAACTTCAGATTTTCATTGGATTTTAATTTAAACAGCCACAGTAGCTAGTGGCTACCACGCTGGATAGAATATCTGTGCTGTCAGCCTGAGGGATTTCATTTCAGGGCCTTTTGCTCTACAGAGCAAAGTGATCTTTGTATACCAGCTGAGTGATCCTAATCGATGCCCCTGAAGTTAGACTTGTTTTGTAATCCTACAGTATTTTCTTCATAAAAACTAGTATATATAAAATATTTTAATATTTCTGATGTGCCAATCTATGTTAAACTTCTCCTTCCTCCGCCATAGGTTCTGTAACTACACAAAGGCAATATAGTTTGAGGGCTGTAAAATGAAAATGGTTAAGACTCTTAAAGCTAACACCTTATGAAATATGGAAATTTTTCTGAGGCTGTGTACCTTCCTACATGTATTTATGCACAATGTACAAATGCATGACACCGGGAGAGACAGACGTGGATGTCCTCTAGAGTGACTGTGAGATGCTCATACTCCCCTCCTGCAGCGCCCTCCCGACAGAGCCCACAGGCTCCCCCATCCCCCAACCCAGTGTAAGGCCCACAGCTACTCTGGGGAACGGAAGGAATGGCTTCTGCCCTCTCCTCCTCAACATCTTGGCCTCCAGTGGCAGGCCACTTAAAGGTGTGATCTCCAATGTCCCAAATCTCCAAGTGCCCATCTGGCTCGAACTAAGACTTCAAATAATTCTTTATTGGAACTTTCCATTATTGTCTCTGTTCCTTTTCCCATAATATTACAGTTGACATGGAGTTGACACATCTCATTTTCATCTAATTCTCCGTATCTGTATCTGGATTATAAAGAGGGACTTTTTATTGCCCATTTTTAATGGAGATGTGCAAGTTTCCTAAGGTGTCTTCTGGTCCTGTGTGACTAAAGTCCAAGTTTAAGGTTGAGCTTTAAATAAATGACCCAAAGAAAGAGAAAAAATGCTTTCTCTCCATTGTTTAAATCTGCAAAGTGATATCCGTATTTTAAACCTTTACATAAACTCTTGTTTCCTAGAGGTTAAGCCTGACGAGGACAATCCTAGGGGAGCTGTAAAGTAACCGCTGAAGTAGCTCCTCTTCTCCTGGTGTTAGCTGACTAGTGTATTTACCCTTAACCACACAGCAAACAACTTTGTTCTCAAACTGGAAGGAATGATAGGGAAATCACTGGGGCACAAAGATAGTTTCCAGGCATGTTTGTAAGAATGTAAACTCTAACTGATACCCTTTTTAATTCCACAACTGGATGTTGTGACAGGATTGCTGACTACGATGAGGTTCACGATATCCCTATGATAGCGCGGGTCACAGACTGCCTCCCGGAATTCATCAGCAGAGGCATGGCCATGGCCTCTTTCTACCACGCGCGGTGTCTGCAGCTTGGCTTGGGTATCACAAAGGATGAAGCGACAGCTAAACACTATTATTCTAAAGTAAGCCTGAGAACAAATATAAATTGACTCCAATAGGAATTCCTGGGCTTTTAGTTGAGACTTAAACATCTCTATAAATTAGTGGGGTTATTCCCCCCTGCTTATTGTGTAGATAACCTGTCTACTGAGAGGCTGTCAGACGTGGAGCCTGTTTGCAGACAATTCTGTCATTCTTAACATTATTAAGCTCAGATGGTACAATTTCTATTTTTGATGCAAATTATTTGACTCTACCTGCAGCCTAAGGCCCAGCACTGAGAACTTAAAGCCCGAACAGAATGTTCATGCCTTTCACCCAGAAAAAGTATGAATCTCTATCTTCATTCTAGGGCCTTAGAGTACATTTCATTAAAGTTTTTGACGTATGACATCTACCACACTTAGGTAGATATTCAAGAGTTTGAGGTAATCAGTTAAAATAAGCCTTTTTATGTTTTAATCCACACAATCAATTTATTTAGGTCCTGAGTGGATTTCACATCTAAAATCAAGAACTGTTAAAAAGAGCAAAGAGATTGTGAAAAGAAATCATTATGAATAGTAACTGCAAGTTCCTTTTTAAAGAAAACAAAAAATTGCACACCTTGGGTTCATAACATCCATGAAGTCCAAATTAGAGTTACATCATAAAACTTACACAGCAATTCGTGTAGTGCACAAATTATCAGCTGGAAGAGGAAAACAAGGAAAGGAACAATTTTCTAGGTCCTTTGCCTGACTCTGATCATATTACAGCAGTGGTTCTCAAACTTATCTGCATATTAAAATCACCTTGGGTCTCTGAAATTCCAAAGCCCAGGCCATATTTCAGAACAATTAAATCACCGTCTCCTGGAGTGGGACCCAAACATATTTGTTGAAGCTCACCAGGGATTCCAACGTACAGGTAAGTTTGGAACCCTAAATTTTGTTAGAAATTAAAATTTCCAGAGTATTAAACCCACATCAACACAAATATAGGAACACAGCACAAAAATACAACTGACCTTTGAGATATTTACCATGACACCATTCTATTAGTATCAGTAATTGTCTTAATTTTTAAAAACCTAAACGTTTTGTGTATTATACTGATTTCCAAACCAAGTCATTTTGGGATTCTATGCTATCCTTAATATCCTTTCCAAACGAACATAAGCAGAGGACTCTGGATGAAAAATATCCTAAATGTGGTATATGTTCATCCTAAACCAGCGTAACAAATAGATTACAGCCTTAGGCCTATTTTCCTTGTGGGAGATAAGAGCCCCATTACTCAATTTTAGCCACTGGATTTTACGCAAGATACTTTCAAAATAGGGAAAACTCAAAGTAAGCCAGTTGAAGGGTCTGGAATCATGCCAGATGAGGCATGATAAAGGGAACTGAGTATTTCACTCAGGAAAGGGACATGAGGGGCTCCTGGTAGTGGTCTTCACCAGACTGAAAGGCTGTCCTACAAAAGAAAGCACTCTCGGGGAGGAAGAATTGCAGTCCAGAGCTGTGTGTACGGGAAAGGTGAGGCCACAGCTGAAGAGACCGTGGGCCTAAAGCCAGGAGACCCAGGCCTGGTCTCAGCTCTGCCACGGCCAGGCTGGGTGACTGCCAACTACCCCGCCTCTCGGCTTCCAGGAAACCAGCAATGTGTGTCCCCCTAGGACCCACCAGCGATTCGAGAAGTACAGGGAGGGGAAACTGTAGCTTAATACAAAGACTATTCTAAAATCACTGTTCAGAAAATAAAAAACGTTTTACCTGTAAGGGGTGACTTTTTGCCACTAGAAGCAAAACCAAGCAAATACCTGGGGACCAACTGTCATGGGAATTAAAGGGACGATTTCTGCATGGACTGAGGTTTAGATGAGGTAACTAACCTCTCTCTCTCTCAAATTCCTGACATTCTATGAAGTTATGTACCTTATTGCTAATTTAGGCATAACAGAACCACGTAACAGAACCACGTAACATTATACATGCTGCTATTCACACGAGGTAATACATCCGGAGCCAAACGTTAGTGCTTTCCATTTTACTTATTTTAATCGTTCATAACAGAATACTATCAATGTGTAAATCCTTTATTCTTGGCACGGAAAATTTTCTCTCAAATGAGAATAGCATGCTTATTTTTAGTACGATCTATTTTGCTTAGGTTAATTTGAACTTCCCTTAAGAGGTCAGAATAGAAATGTGTCATAACTAAGAAATTCGCTAATTCACTGTACTCTATTTTTCTTTAAAAACAAAAAAATCTAACAATTCAAAATATATCTAACTTTTTCTTTGATTTTTAAGGCTTGTCATCTGAATCCTGCATTGGCAGATGAACTTCATGCTTTACTTATTCGTCAGAGAATTTAGACCACAGTGCATTTCTAACACCTTAGAACGTGTGTATAATAGCTATGTTTGTTTTCTGCTTCCCAAGTTACATTATCCTGGGTGTTGTACTGATGACATGTTACCTTCACTCTTGAATTTGTATCATGTTGCAACTTGAAACCGAGCTACGAGATCGAATGGCAGGAAAAGGCCTCAAAGATCTGGCTCTTGGCCAAGAGACTGGCTGAGATCATGTCAAATATTTGAAAACTATTCCATAAAGCAAGTATTTTTTTCTATTCTTAGTGTCCTTAAAGACAGTGCAGTATAAATGCTACAAACTTACCCAAAAAAGTCTGAAAGTTTAATTCTTTAAACTTCTTTAACCCTTAGTTTTGTGAATTTTCAATATTTTAAAATTTTAGTTATCTAAAACTTTAAAATCTAGAATTCACAAAACTGAATAAAGGTCAAAAAGATCTAAAATTTTGAAATGTTTTTAAAAAGTTTCTATATAGCATTTATACCTCTGAAGTTATTAAAACTAAGACCACACTAAGTCTTTTGGGACAGCTTGTATTCTTAAATTAGCCATTTATTTGTAAGACTCTCTTATAAATTTCAAAATTAGTGGGTTTAAGAAATTACTCAGAATCTTGCCCCTCCATATCTTAAAAGATCTTAATAAGTAAAACTGCTGTAGTCCTGATCATTGAAACAAGATGTTTCTTTGTGCTTCAACTCCTTTTCTACATTTTAAAAACCCTCAATGTATTTCAAAGCAAGATAAAATGTGGAAAAAAATCTCGAATTATGTACCAATGTAAGAACTGTAACTAAAATGTTAAATTACATTAGCAAGAGGTTTTCTCTATCAATTACATCTATAAAGGCAGAAGTCGACAGTAAATATAGGATCCATTTGCAGAAGCTGGTATGGCAATGAACGTCTGTGAAACAAATACTAAAAATGTTTTAAAGAAACCTGAACAAGACCTTCTTTGTAAACTGATATGGCTTTATTTTATAAATCACAACCCTCCTGTCCAAAGTGTATTTACAAGATCTTGTCTTAACTGAGAAAACGCAACTGATATGTAGGTGCCAGTCACTAAAGAAGTATTGTAGGACAGAAAATGACTTGTTCTAGTATGTTCTGGTTTGCCTATATTATTTGAACTTCATTTTGTCTCTATATAAAGAGAAGAAATTTCAACAAAATTAGGCCATATACTTCTCTCTTCAATCTCTTAAAGAGTATAAACTTAAACTACCCCTGAAACCCAATCCTTTTAAAGTTAACTTCTGCAGACTCTGTCTTCCTCCAGTAACACATTTCCATGTCTCTGGCCCTTTATAAGATTCTATAAAATCTAACTTAAATCCTTCTACAACACAAGCCCACTTGCTTCACTCTTGTTTTCTTAATACCACCCATAGAACATTCCTTCAGTCGTTTGAAGATCCAAATTCCCAACCAGTGTTTTCTTCTCCACACTCAATCCAGTTCCTTAAGCTAAGAATCTAAAACAGAAATAAGGCAGTGTATGGGGACTTTAACAGCACTGTTAATCTTTCTTCATCCCCATCGTGAAGACCACTTTTTTAGCTTCCATTAAAATGGCTCTGAGAAATCCTAAAGGTAGGAGGTTGACATATGTCACAGTTGGTAATACAGTTATATGTCTTCAGTGAATCCAGAACAGAATTTAAAAATTCATTTTACTGTAGTTACCATGAAGCTGGCCCTTCCGGCACAGGTAAGCCCTTCCCTGCAAACTGAGACCACTGCAACCATGGTGCACTCTGTGGTCTGTGATCAGGTCAGTCTTTAACTCAAGTGAGTTGAAACTAAGATGGTTAACTTTTTTTAAAAAAAATCAAAACTTCAAGAGTCCTTATAGCTGCTACCTTATGAAAAAGTGAGACTTCCTCTTCAGGAGTCATTAACAGCTACAGCTCATGCCTAAGACGGCCCTTTCCAGTAACTAGTGTGAGTTTGGGGGCTGGGTGGCTTCACGCTGCTTCTCTGAATGCCACACATCCCTATAAAGGACACATAATTCTTATCCACATAAATAGCCAACTTTCAGGTTTCTAAAAGTGTCCAAGTATCTTGATTGGAAAAAAAGGACAAAGAACTGTAGCTAAAAGAATCTCAAAGATAAAATTTGACTTACTAATTTTTAATCATTTATCTTTCAGAACTGGTGTTTCACATCAGGAACTCGGCAGGTGTGATCTGACATCGCCAAGACCACTTTAATATATATACATAGTACTTTTCTTTCATGGATTTCAAACTGAATTTCTGCTTAATTGTTTGCTCTCAATATTCCTGGGGGTTAGAAAGGAAAAAGTGTTTTAAACACATCACTGCAAAATAAATGGTGAAACCCAGAAAAATTGTCCTTGGTCACACTATTAAAAACACAGCAACACGTGTGCCCTGGATCTCACCTAATGCCTCTCCTAGTCCCCAAAACTAGCTCACACAGTCAAGTCTGGAACAGCCTGAAGTAACTTCCCTTCTCTTTGCTTCCCCATCTCATTTCCTGCCCATCCTTCAAAGGTCGGCTGATACCCCACCTCCCTCATACAACATTTCAAGCACCAATTTGGCTCTTCTCATTCACACCACAAATTATATTTTTCATTCATTCCGTGTCTGGAGAAAGGCAGCAAACTTTATGCTTCCTTACGGAAGTACTCACATGCACGGAGTTTTCTACAAAAAAGGCACTTGGAAATAACTACCTTTAGTGTTTCAACTTTGAGATATAAGCATCTTAAACATCAGCGCTCTGATTCATTTTTATATTTTATTGCTCCAAATGCTTCAAACTATGGGAAATCTTTGGTAAAAATAAAGACAGTAAAATTTTCACAATAACTTCACACAAAGCATTGCACAGTATTCAGTACACACGAGTATAGGAATGTTCAGAATCCTCAGAGAGGAAATCAACTGTACAGTGTTCATAGTTCTTCATTTAAAACAACTTCATAAATATTTAAAATAGTTCCTAGGTTCTTACCATGTATTAACATTTATGTTTCAATCATACATTGACCTTGAAAGGATTTATATTAAAATAAAAATTAACAGAAGAGGTTTTTTCTGTTGCCTACTATATACAGCATCAAGTTTGCCCCCCAATTCTGCTTCCTTCACATAAAACTAGAGAGGGGCAACTAGAAGATCAATATAGTTCTCAGTCAAGCCCTCTGTGGAAAAGAGGAAAATGTTTCATGTCTATTAGCACAGACATTTCTCTGGTGGCTTATCTGTATAGTCTCAAACTTGACCAGCTTTCAGTTGATCTAAGTGAGTCCTCAGCTCAGGACACAATTCCAACAGCAGCACCTCCATCAGCACCTGAACCAAGACAGAAAAATAGAAAAATGTCTTTTTTTCCTCTAAGGGTTTACTCAAACATCTACATCTAAGACAAGTCTAATTTTAGGTCTGAGATGATTCTCTGAAAAAGTTACTTAAACAAAAGGAATCAGTATTATATAAACTCCATTTAGCATCAGATTGATTTATTTCATGCTCCATTAACCATCATCAAACCATCTACGATATTTATCACTGCTCACTATTACCAGACGGCTAGGAAACTGTGCTTTGCTGTCAGGCAGAAATGGTACATCACGAGTCAAGAGAGAAAACAACCAGCAGGTGAGGAGGACAACACTGCATCCACTGGGGGTATTTTTTTTTTAAACCAAACTGAACAGACAAAAATGAAGCAGAGAAAATGGGTTCAGAGTTACAAAGAGTAAGAATGATTAAGAATAGAAAGAATTAAAATCTACCCCCATATGTGAACAGAATTATAAAATAGAACAAACACTGAATGCGCTAGGAGGCTTTAAAGTACTCACATATAACAGATGTTTATTGGCTCTTGTTTCTTGCAGCGCATTGAATATTTTTATTATACCGTGACGTGCATTTTGCTGTCCAACAAGGCTCTGAAGCATATCTGAAAAATTAAGTTTATATTCCCCGCTGCTACTGATGCCGTGCACGTGGCACGGACCTTCAGGAAAGGGGCTACGGCACGGCGCACACACGGTACAGAGAGGCGCGGAGACAGGAGGGACGTGAGGGACTCGTTCTTCCCAACGTTTAGAGAGAAAATAAATGTACACGTTTTCAGCATAAGGCATTTACACAAACTACAGCTTTAATATGAGGCTACCCAATTAAAAACTGAGCTCCCAACAGGGTACTTTAGCAGGAAAATATTTTTAAAGCATAAAATCTATTCTCTGTTCTAAAACACTTTTCTAGTTAAATTATAACCAGTACTGTTCTTATTGGGATTCTCAGTAGAATTTCTTAGCAAGGGGCAAGGCATGATTTAAATGAAAAAAAAGTATGATCACTTTTTTTTTTTCATTGTAAATGTTTCCCGTGTGAAAAACACCTTAGTGGGGCTAACAGTCCCCTTTTTGTCTCTCACTTTCAGGATGGGAACCCAGGCCTCACCTGGAATGTTCTCGAGCAGCTTCTGCTGCGCTCTTTGTTTTGTTTCCTGGCTTTGTTCTTTGCTTCGGATTGTGGTCGGTGGTGCCAATTTCCCATTGGGCCAGAAAGAATCCCGGAAAACATTGATGTAGTAAACCAACATTTGCTCACTGAAAATCCAGTTCACTGTGTCCCGGATTTGTCTTTCAAGAGAAAAATATTTCTTGGATGAGGTTTTTAAAAACATTCATTCTCTGTTCTCAAAAGGCGTTTATCAGTGGGTAGGGTAGATTAAGAGACAGCCCGACTCTAAGCATTTGATGAACAAACTAGGGATGGGATTTTTAAACTCTGGCTCCAGAAGTTACTTTTCATTTTGCTAACACTGATGCCCCCCAGTCCTGGGGCTCACACGGTCACTGGTACTGATTTCTCTAAACGTCTGCCATGTGGTGTCGTTCAATCTGAAAAGACAAGGGCTGAGAGACTGATTCGTCTGAAGCTTGCAGCTGCTCCGCCTGTGCCTGGGATGTAACACACTCATTTCTCTATGGAGTGGCATAGACTGAAAACATGAATCCATTAAGAAGTGTGGAAGCCGGCCTGGAACGCCTCCCCGCGCTCCCGCAGCACTGGGGGAGCAGCAGGCCTTCTCATGAGCTGTGGCGTGGGGTTGCTGTGGCAGGAGACTTTGGGCGGGGTTCTCTGACCCGGGGGACATCTCCCATGCTCAGAGGCACAGAGGAAAAAACCCTTCACCACAAAGGGGAGGACTCTGAAAAGATACACTGCCGTCCAGCCCCTCCAGATTCCCACAGAAATGACAGGGCAGACCCTGACCTGCACAGGTATAAAGAAGTGGTTTTATCTGGCTGCCCAGGTCTTCGCACACCCAGGCTTCAGCAGTCACTAGTCCAGTTCCAACCAACCACAGGATTTCTGCTGTCAAGAGCCTGGGAGTAGCTGTGGGGTTGGGAGGGGAAGTGTTTCTGCTGAAAAGGGGAAAAGAATCACCTTAGACTATTAGCATTGGGAAGACCTGAAATTTCCAACTTAATTCACAAATAATAATAAATCAAAAAGCCCTTTAAGAATCTGACTTCCCAACCAGACTTTTAAAGGGACATTGTGAGGTTTCCAGGAATAGTGTCTGAAACAGATGTTCCAGGCCCAGCACTTGCCCACAGTGATCCAGTCACCAGTGAAGTCAACTCTGCAAGTCAAAGCCTCGGTAATGCCGTTTGCAACTGCAAGTCTCCTAAGATTCTTCCCCACACTGACCAGAACTGTGAAGCTCATATCTAGACCAAATAAAATAATTTTATCCAACAAAGGGAACCTGCTGACCTGCCTGCTCAGGTAAAATCTACATAAAAACGCAGACAGCTTGCTTTTCCTGCAAGTCTTTGAGTTACTCACTGGCACTGCAGGGAGAAATGAAGAATGAAAATTGCAGTTTGCAACCTAAAATTGAGTGACTCTTGCCAAAGGCCATACCTAAGCATTTTCTACCAATTTAGGGCTGACTTTGTATTAGCCAAAACCGTAGAAAGCTTTGGAAGCAGTTCCGGGATGTGAAATTACAGTTGGTACAAGGCAAGAGGCTCATATTGTACTGCTGCTTAATTTTATGATGTGTCATCATCTGCCTGAGGCAAAAACAGCAGAGGGCCAGGTGCTCGGCAGTCCTCCACCTGAGAAAGCCCCGCTGACCAACAGCCTGAAAGTTCTCCACGTGACGCTCCCCCACCCCCAGCCCCGCGAGAGTAACTGTCAAATGTACGCACCACTCTCAAACCACAGCTGCTCACCTGAAAATTAAGAGCCAATAGCATAAATAGGAGCAAGGAACGTACACGTGATTTACTGAAACTGGAAAAGAAAACAGCAAGTCTGGAGTTCTGAGAAAAATGGGGCCATTTTGGAAATTTCTTTAGCCAAGGCCTGTTAGTGCTCAGGTTACAAGATTTGTCTTAGACTGAAACCGTAAGTTAAAGAGGACATTTTTTTTTTTGCTTAAAGCAAAAGCCTGCGATACTAATTCAACTAAATATGCCACTAACACCATTTTTTAAAAAATCTTAGAAATAAAAAGAAACTTTGGCTTATGACCACAGGGGAAATATGTCCTACTTGCAAATGAATAAAAATATAACATGTTATTTATTATATTTCCCCTTAAAGATCTGTAAGATTCATGATAAAACTATCATGTTAACCCTGTACATATATTTGACAACTAAATTAATCTTTCACTTGGAAAAATCTGTTAATTTCATCTTAACACGTATTTTGCTGTACAAAAAAAAACCTGATTTTTCCCCTTATTTTTAGCAGTTGACTCGCATTTTTGTTGTGCAGGGAGTCATGATGTTTACAGTCTTGAAGAGTACTGGGTGTGGAGGGTAACGTGTATGTGTACCGATAACGTAATATAGCTTAAGGATACACATGTGGCTTACAGCTGTGTTATACAATTCACACACCCCTCATGGGTACCCAGTAACCAACAAGGGGAATTACTATTTTAATGTCAACCCAATTCTAAAAAAAAATACATGGTTTGCATTTCCCTCCAAATAAATAGCTGCCATGTGATGCTCATCCTACTTTCATTTTGGCTCAGAGTCTAAGCCTTAAACTGATCTCCATCACGTGACATAAAAAGGCTGTACCCAACATACTCAAACCAGTCATCATGGTCAAAAGAGAACTTTACAGAACAATCCCCTGAACCCTCGCCAGCCAGCAGGCTGGAGCCAGCTCAAGCTTCCGTCAGCTAGTTCACCGAGCCTTCTGTGGGAGAAATTCTTGCAGAAATCTGCTTCCCTATCCAATCTTAGAATCATATCAGAAATAAACAGAGAAACTGAAATACCTTCAGTTGGAGAGGCAATCTGACTATTAAGGCAAAGGGTAGGGCATGAATTCAAAGGTTCATTTCGTGCAACTCACTTGTTGATGGTTCTTCCAAAAGTGACCTGAACGAGAGCAATTAATGTTCTTCTCACCCATTTAAACACTAAAATAGAAATCAGAGGGAAAGTATTATCACAGGCTATCACATCGTGACATTTCATACTGACACAAAGCATAAAGCTTACCACATCACTCAGCCGCAGTCCTGACACCAAGTTGGGGGCTATGGTACCTGCAGAACTGGGGTCTAGGTTAGCAAGCTTCTGCCCAGGAGAAGTCTGATGACTAAGCTTCCATTTTCTACACGGCAACTGATGAGATGAAAGCCAAGACTTTTACGGCCTTTCAGTGCCTAAACAACGGCTGAGCTGGAAGTGGAAGTAACACTTCACGGGTCCCTGGGCGGCTGACTACATGTCTGTTTCCCACCAGCACCCAGTGCAGTTCCTATTTTAGATTTCTGTCCGGCTTATGGAGCCCAATTTTCTAACACACTGCTCCGAACGAGAAACATCTGTAGTCAAATGTTGACAAATATTTTGAAATATTAATGAACTGATGGATCTAACTGCTCCCTTTTGAATTGCAGTTTGTGGATCATCATGTGTTTTTACGTATTTTATGCATTTGGGGGAAGAAAGGTGAACTGGGAAGAGCCAGGATCCCCAGTGAGACGTGGACCCGGCACTCCTGTGACACTGCCTGGAGCAGTGGGCGCATCCTTCCCGGAGCCTCAGTTTCCTCATCTGAAAAAGGACAGTGTTTATGTGTATCTTTTTTTGTTTTGTTCAAGAGTGGTATCAATATTTTGTGTGAAAGAGTTTTGTGAAGGGTCCTACAGAACTAAACTTGTATTATTAGCATTAGATTAGGAGACACATTGGTTATAAGTGTAGAATATGAAAATAAACCAAAAGAAGGCAAAGAAATGCCATGAAGTTACTTTTGGTCTGCAAATTATAATCTAAACCCAATATTCTATTTATATATTCACCTCCACCCACTGAAATGTTTAGCTCCTGACACACGACTTGGCTGTGATGGAGCCCAGAGTTGGAGGCTCCTGCACCAGTCAGAAAACCTAAAAAGAGGAAATTCACAAACACCTCTGGTACAAAGGAAGACATACAAACAGAAATCAACAATTAACACAGACTTGGTACTAGACTCTCAAACATTCTTCAGTCATTTCTAACTTTTAAGTGTATTTAAGTGTCCAGTTACAGTAGTGTTGTTATTCCTTCAAAGTGAGAGATCTGGAGTCACAACGAGGTCTCGGAAGTGCCTGCAGTAGTGGAATTCAGAGCGGGCTGCAGGCCTGCGG
This sequence comes from Vicugna pacos, assembly GCF_048564905.1. Taxonomy (NCBI): domain Eukaryota; kingdom Metazoa; phylum Chordata; class Mammalia; order Artiodactyla; family Camelidae; genus Vicugna; species Vicugna pacos. The sequence goes on from NC_133012.1 coordinate 19,548,147, forward strand.
ACGGGCCCACCTGGCTGGCATTCAGGCCAGAAGGAGTGTGTCTGTCAGGGGTGATAACTCCTCTCCGCCTTTCTAGGGCAGGAGAGAAGGCGCTCACACCCAGAGGGCCAGAGGACACGTGCAGCTCCAGGAAGAATGCCTGACAGCCCAGTGACTGGTTATAAATGTTTAAATAGGCTGTATTTCTGGTCCCTTTCTGTAAACTGAACTAGAGCAGGAACGGCTCTGCTACAAATTCCCTCCCATCACCGATGCCCGACTCCACTCCTTCCTGCCCCTCCCCAGGGCCCACCTTCCCCTCCAAACAGCCCCATCACTCCTTCTGAGGACTCATTTGTTCAACGCCACAGAGGCAGCTGCAGCAACACTAGGATTCTGCTGATGGCAAATATATCACATCTCATTATCGGTGATGTTCATTTGTTCTCCTCTGAAATGTCACTAGCAAGACCGAGTCTTCTGAGCAGGCACATGAGGGAGTAAACGCGTGCTGCAGAGAGAGGATTTTGAGCCCTACTCTGGCCCTGACTGGCTCCTTCCCATCCACCAAGTCTCTCCATCTCTTCAGATGGCAGAGAACACACTGCCCAAAGGCTGAAGTGGTGCTTCCCTTTTCTTATCAACTTGATGGCAAGTGGGAGGATTCACGACTCCATGGGCCAGATTTCACTGAGGAAAAGCCAGACTCTGAGGGGGGAGACTGATTTTTTCTGCCTACATGGAACCAAGTTAAACATGAGTACACATCTTGAAGTATCTAAAATATGGACCAGCTCTTGCTTTTTCATCTGAAAGGATCCCTCGTACTTGGATGATATTCTATCATGTGGATATTTCTTAATTTAACTATTACCCATTTCTGAAGTTTAGCTTAGTTCCAACTTTTCATTATTGGCAGGGGGGATGTAATTAGGTTTGTTTGTTTATCTACTTATTTATTTTAATGGAGATACTAGGGGTTGAACCCAGGACCTCATGCATGCTAAGCACGCACTCTATCACTGAGCTATACCCGCCCTGCAACTTTTCATTATTGAAATTATATTCAAACTGAGCATCCATATAAATAAATTTCTGCCTGTAGTTTAGAATTTAATTATATCTATTGCTTAAGGTAGTGATATGTTTGAGACCCTTATATTGTAAATTTGCTGAAGGAAGACCCTACCTCTAAGATATTTTTGTTTCCCCTACAGAGCTGTATCTAAAACATATGCTCCCGAAGTATTTGCTGATTATTTTAGATTTGGCTGAGACAAAGAAAAAGTTCAATGACAAAAATAATTAATTCCAGCACTGAAATTTTTCTTGCCTACCTATCCATCCACCCATCCACCCATCCACCCAGGCATTTTATTGGTCACCTCCTATGGATCAGGAATTATAAGAGATACTGAGGATTAAAAGATTAAACATAGACGGACTAGGACAGACTCAAGTCTGCATCAGGACCTGAAGTTTCTTTATCTGCAAATAATTCTTTAAGTGACATGTGAAGGGATATATGTAAATAAGAAGCAATGCACAGCCCCACGTCCAGTTGGTCTAGGACCAACTCCCAGCCCACCTTCTTTGCCCCAAGGGAAAAGATGCTCATCCGAGTGGACAGAGCCCAGGACATCCTCAGGGCCACGTTTTACTGGCTGGTGGCATTACTGCGCCTTGGAAGACCTTGCTCCTCTCATGTGCTTCCTCTTCTAGGTGGTCATGTGTGCCTTTAGGGACCTGTCACACCTGTAGCTAGTACTTGAGGCTCCAGGTAGAACCAAGTATGCTGGCCTCATGACTGAGCGCACTTGGGTCTGTGGGAGGTGGGGGTCGGCAGACAGTCCTACTCAGGACGCAAAATAAAAGCCAAGCAGTGCAGTCTGACCTTTCACCTCAGTACTATTAGGGCAGGATTTCTCAAGTGCGCACTACTGTCATTTGGGACAGGACAACTCTGTTGTGGGGGCCGACATGCACACTGCAGGATGGGTAACAGCATCCTTGGCCTCCACCCACTAGACGCCAGGAGCTCCCTCCCTCAAGAAATGTTTCCAGACACGCCCCATGTCCCCTGGGGACAAAATTTCCCACCTCCACTGATGACCACTCCTCTAGGAAGAAAGGTGGCTGGAAAGCAGGCTTGGGCCTCCCTGCGCTCCTGGCCACATACCATCTTAAAGCACCCAAACCTCACCTTTAACAACAGGGCTCTTCCTCTGCTGCACAAAATTAGCGTTTGCATGCCTTCTGCTTATAAAGAAATGAGGTTATACTGAGTCACATAAAAAGAAATTCAAAGCATTCCACCTTTCTGTATTCAGAGGAACATGGTGCAGGGTAAATCAGGACCTAAGTTCCACTAGTCTAGAGATGACATCTGTTTTAAGGTCATGTTCTCAGAACCTACTTTGATATCTGGTCGGCCTATAAAAGTATTTGCTGAATGAATGAATGAATATAAATACATGTCTGATTCAGGAACAAAGGGGTATTAAATGTGTGTGTGTGTGTGTGTGTGTGTCCACGTAACCAGCAAATACCACTGAATGATAACAAAGAGGCTTACTTCCTCGAAGTTCAAAAATCTCCCCAATCAACATGAAGCATGGTTCAGCCAAGGCGTCTTTCCTTCCATCCACATCATCACCGTAATCTGACAGGTCACTGTCCTCCTCTGCCTCCTCCTGGGGGAACAGCAAAGTCACAGGAGGCAGATCACTCACCCAGGGACAGTGGTAGAGTTCTTCAAGTGTAAATTCCCAAACATGTGCTCACATTTCAATCTCACAGAACCCTCCAACTTTCCTAGATGCAGAAATCTACATTTTCAAAAAAAAAGCCAAAGTGTAGGTAACCTCAGGGAAAAGCTTGATCCTAAAACCCTATTCAAGGTCTAAAATAATTCTGAAAAACTTGTCACTGTATTAATGAGGAATGAATTAGTAGTAACAAAATAGTTTTCTAACCATTTTGAGTTTTCAATGTAAGGCTTTTTAACTTGAATGATTTAAACTGTTTTTTTAAAAATATATATATATATTTGGAAGTAATTTAGTTATTTAAAACTCTGATTCAAAAACAAACAAAAAAAAACTAACTCTGATTCAAGCTTTTATTCTGTACTTGAGCTAGTCTCATTTCCTGATCTGCATATCAGCAAATTCCAGCTGAAAGCTCATTCTATGCCAGGCCCCAGGCTCGTGCAAATGAGCAAGAGGTGGGGGGAGGCTTGGAGCCGCCACAGCTCGGGCGGAAGGCCAGCGGAGCGTGGCTGAAACAGGGGCAGAGCTTTCAAGGGCAGCCCAGAGAGGTCAGCGCGGGCTGCAGACCGGCAGCAGCTGAAGCTGCGGGACCACGCGGTGGTCTACTGCCAGGGCTCTGCGGGGCGAGAGGAGCCGAGGAGAGGGCTGAGAAGTCACAGAAGCAGGAGGCGCCCCCGGGCCTCACGGCTATACTAGTGGCCTAGCCACACCAACTACTGCGGAGGAGGGAGCACCGCAGACTGGGAGGAGGGAGCACTGAGGGCTGGGAGGAGGGAGCACTGAGGGCTGGGAGGAGGCACTGTCGGTGTAAATCCCAAGAGGCTCAGGGACAAACGGCGGCGATGGGGGTGGGCTGGCCGGTGCAGCCAGACGCGGCACGTGTGGCTGAGAAGGAAGAGGTGGCAGAGACGCTGGGGAGGGAAGCGGGTTCACCCGTGCCCTGAGCGCGGGGGTCCGGACACTTGGACTCCTGCTTCCGCTCAGGGCGCAGTGAAGTAGAGGATCCTTTTCATCGTCAAACTGTTTAAACCAATTCTCGTGAAGGGACAGTGGCAGGTGGCACTAAACTAAGGAGACACCAGATTTCCAAGACAGGCTCGTGCAACCAGCGGCCTCGCCCCAGGTGGGGAAGCCCAAGGTACTGGCACCACAGTCTCGGTCTGTTGATCCTTTACCCGCATGGGCCACTTGCTAGGTGAGTCTTGCTTCAGAATATTCCATGGCTTTCCAGCCCATGAGAACAAAATCTAAACGCCTCAGCCTGGCGTGGCCATGCCCCCTCCTCCACTCTCCGCCTTATCTCTGTCCACCTGCGATAGAAGCCCCACCCCCTCCCTGCCGGGTCCCAAGGCCCCTGACTTCCCCAAATGCATCTTTCTCTCCTGAACCTTCCGTATTAGCTCCGACCCCTCCATGATGACAGCCCCCATCCTGGGGACAGGCCAGTCCACCTTTTCCCTTCTGTAGAGGGTCTCCTACAGAACCTCCCATCCACATGTCACTTACCTAGCTTGGAATTAACCTTGTCCCAAAATATGACAGCAAGCATCACTGAATGTACTTGCTTTCCCCTCATTCGTAGCAGGCTTTCAACAAGTGTCTGCTACTTCAAACCGCCTTCAAGAAGACATCTGCTTAAATATGCTTCAAAAACAGTACAGCCTTCAGAGAGCTCACCTCCTGATGGGAGAAGAAGTCACGCGGGAGTCTTTCCAAAAATGAGGATAATGAAAAAGTGGATTTTTTCCCCTGCACATCAATAACCTTGAGGTAGTCAGGAGAAGGGCTCAAAAAGGCATAAAGTGCTTCACTCTGACACAGTCTCTCATCTGAAAGCAGACTCTGTGGAAGAAAGAGGATTAATTCCTTCTCATGGGGGGAATACGTGAGCCATGAGCCACCAGGAGTAAAGTCATCCAACGGGGGGATGACTGTCGGGAAATTTACTTTCATCGTAATTCTGAACATAAAACCACTTCCCCTTCCCCTTGAAATAAAATGTATTAGATCAATTCTCAATTACCTTAATGGCCAACAGTCCTCTCTAGGTTACCCAAAGCACCCTCATCACTCGGCTGGTGGGAGACACCATGCAGACAACAGAACTCACCCGCTCAGGGCAACATAAAATTCTCACTGTGCCCAGTGCCTGCAGACCCCGGGGCCACCGCCTTTCCAGTCCAGTTAAGTTTCACTCATCTGTGTTTGACCAACGTACACATCTGCACATGAACCCAAGGATCCCACTCAACCACCCTTTAAAGGCCACGTGCAGACTTTGTACATCAGCTGAAAAAAGGGCTCTGGGTCATCACATGGTGGTACTGTCTGCCAGGCAGCAGTTTTCTGTCCCTGTGCTGCCCCTTCCACGGGCAGCGTGTATTTACATCCTTATTAACTGTTGCTACTGGCCCATAAACTGGAAACTTCCTGGGGTTCTCTATGTACTTATCCCGCCCTAAGAGAGAGGAAAATTTAAACCATTATTTCCTGACTTACAATCCTTTTGATTAAAAGACAGGTATGCTGACATACAAGCAAGGGGTACTGACAAGACAGTGAAGTTAACCACATGACCACAAGAATGTGTAAATGCCTCGTATTCAGAGATACAGGGTTTAGGAAGGAATGAACCAATGAGAAATACTGCCCCAGGTACGATGTTGCCCCCTTGGGGGACGGAACAATGCGGTTCTGATGACAGAAACTGGGGTGGGAGAAGAGGTTACGTTCTAGTCCCAGAGGAACTGGTCCATGATGTTAACACTGTATTTGTGAACGATCAAGCATGAAATCTAATAAACCCTATAGTTTTTCCCAGAAAAGCACCTCTGTGAGGGCCCAGTCGTGCCACACTGGGCACTGGTGTCCTGGCCTGAAGATGGAGGTTCTGTCTCAGACTAAGGGGATGGGCGGCTGGTGTCACTACTGCCTTCTCCGGCCCCTGAGCATTCACTCCCTTTATGGAACATTAAATGTTCAGCTGTGAGGCTGGATCAGGAGTGAGATATTCTCCTTCTGCCTTGATTTCCATTAGCTAATCTACTCCAACGCTATTTTATAAAATAGTAGGAAATGATAACTAATGGTAAATCTCAAACAATACAATTAATATAAATAAGGAAATCATTAAGGATAATAAGTCCTTGGACTGTTACATTGTGTTTTGATGGAAAATAACCAATTTAAATATGTATGAAAATTCTGTCTGTGGGGCAAGGTATAATAGGGATTTTATCATTTTTAAGCTGAGAGTGGAACCCTATTTCCACTTCCTCCCTCTTCAGCGCTTAGAGCATGTTGTCCTGCTCCGACAGAGATCTAAGGGGCTGTTTCATGGAGGACGGAGAAGGCTGTAAAGCATTCCGGGAGAGTGAACAGCACGTGCAGCCCCAGACATGGGCACCACACTGCTGGGGGCACAGCCGGAGCAAGAGGTGTGTGTGTGAGGAACAGGGAACACGGCATGTAGGAGTGAAGTCGGGGAGAAGTGATGTCACGGCCAAGGAGGAGTAGCTAGGTTATTAAATATCTGTCATCAGAATGCTTCACTAGGGAACCATGTGTCATACATGAACATTCACGTAAACATACACTCAGTGGAATCCTTTTTCTGGAAGATCCTATGAAAAACCTAATAATACCTGCCTCTCAGACCAAACATTTTCCATCTTGCTTTTCTTGCGTGCAGTTGGTGGGATAGTATTTTGAAATTACAGTGTGTTGTGTAATCTACCTAAATATATTAGTTAGTGAGCACTTTCAAAGAAAGTCTTTGAGGAAATGAGAAACAATTTAAACCATTACTTCCTGACTTACAATTCTTTTGATTAAAAGACAAATGGCCACTTGTGAGGACCAGGTCACCTGTTTGGGCAGATTATTCCTGCCCCAGCCACGCCCGCGCCACCTCCCAGCAGTGCACACGTTCCCTGCGGCCAAAGGCAGAACTCACTACCCTGTTTTCATCACCATTAACCCGACGGGGGCACCAATGGCCCCTCGCCGCATCCCCAAAAGTACAAAAGGGACCGTCATCTCTGCAGCACAAACAGGACAGGCGGCTGAAGGGCTGGAAGCACCAAACAAGCCGAGCCCCTCCCGTCCCCAACAGCAGAGGCTAGAAGGAAACCGAAGCCTCAGCTGGAAGATCCCAGAGCTACAGGCAGGGGGCTCAACAAGCTTGGATTCTGAATAAATACGTATTCATTTCTCAGACAAGACCTTCAGTTCACCTGAATGATTTAGTCAGCTACCATGCCTGAGTGGGCTTAATTATTTCCTAGACATTCTGAATCCACAATAAGATGGTAATATTGCAGTTTTAAAGTCTCTCCTGTAAGAGCAGTTAAACATTAAAGATTCTCCACCCCAGGTCTGCCATATTTAAACTCAGAGGGTGTTTCTAAGGTGCAATTATTGTATTTCTTGAGGGAAATTCAAATACATATACATATATATGAATATAGTCATATATGTGAATATATATGCACATATTTATTCATACATATTTTAGAAATGAATATATGAGAGAAAAAGAGACTGAAAACACTTGCAAAGCAACTCTGGCGTCAATGTACCTACTTTAACCATGATTTGTACTTCTGACTCACTGCATATACTTTCATAGAACCTTTACTAAACTTTGACAGCATCCATTATTAAGCCTCAGGACCTCCAGCTGCACAGCCAAGAAGTGTTTTATGGGACAAAGGTCCATGTCCCCCAAGAACTACAAGGGCTCTGGGGTCCACGGTTTCAGTAACTTACCCACACTCTGAATACAGAGGCCCCACCCAGCTAAGGAAAAGATAAATGGGGTTGCTCCTGGAGATGGGGTGCCTTTGTCCAGTCTTCTCTAAACATAGACTGAAGGGAAACAATTAAGTGCTTAGAGGAAATTAGGGGACTATCTTTAGGAACCTGGAGCAGGCAAAGATTTCTTCACAGCACAAAAAGTATTAACCATAAAAAGAAAGAAGAAGTGATAAATTGGACTAAATTAAAACTGAGAAATTATGCTCATTAAAAAGACTCATTAAGAGAGTGAAAAAGCAACCTACAGAAAGAGAGAGGATATCTGACAAGAGACTCACAACCGAAACGCATCCAAAACTCCCGCAAAGTGATTCAGAGGAAGACAGGCAACGGGACAGAGAGGCAGACACACTAACTTCACAGAAGAAACCATCCGGGGCTGGGGGGGAGGGTCAGAGCCCCGCGCACCACTGGTGAGAGCCTACAAGCTGCTGCGACCGCTCTGAAAACCTGAAAAGCTCAAACCCCGGGGATTACCCAGCAGCTGTTCACCAAAAGCCAAGAGCTGGACGTGCAGACACACCCGTCGTAACGACCTCCACCTGGAGACCCTCCAAACGCTCACAGACGACGGCGTCAACAGGCTCTGGTACACCCATGGAGGGGTCCCCCCGACAATGAAACGGACACAAAATCAGAGCGACCTGCAACTGAAACAGCACCGGGGGAGACTCTAGGAACACGTCCGCGTGAGGAAGTCCCACAGAAGGAGGTCCTCGCCCTGACAGTCCCCCCACGGGACGGTCAGACAGCTGTCACTGTGCGGTCGGAAGCCGGGATCCAGGTCACCCGGGGTCAAGCTGGCAGGCCTGGCAGTATTGTCTCCAGGACTTGGTGCCAGCTATAAACTGGAGAAAGTTGTACACATAGTATGTACACTTTCTGTATGTACAGTATATACTTCAGTTACCCAACCCTCCCCCCCAAACCCAAAACCGAAGATGTTTTGAGGATCTGGCACCACTGGTGAGAGAAGGAAGCAAACAGGCAAACTCAGAATGATGACAGTTTCCCTCCAAATAACTAATTCTCCCTCCCAGATCCACAATTTTTCAGTTGCTTACCTGTAGAAACTTATTTAGTTGATTCTTTGACTTTTCCATAAATTTTTGATCTATAGATTTGAAAGGCAGCTTGCTAAGAGAAGGCAACTGGACTTTTTTTAAAGAAGGGAAACACTGTGAAGGGAAAAGAAATTAAATGTTAGTATATTAAAATTACATTTTAATCTTTAAAAATTTAGATTTTTAATAAGAACAAGCCACGTATCTTCCTCCCGTACTTGGTTCCTCCGGGATTTAAGACCTTGAAAACCTGCCTGTTCTAATGAGGCTCAAGGAATCTGGAGGAAAAGCACATCTGATGGAAAAAGCTAATGCTTATCTCTCAGCTTACAAACGCCCGGAAGCTGGAGATCCCAGACCCGGGCTGACAAGACGCGTTTGCACAACGTGCACGGAGCACATGTGCTGGGAAAGGGCACCTGGCTCATGGCAGGGGAGTTTTTCTCTTAGAATATGTTTGTTTTACAGCATCTCTGTAAAGTTATCAAGGTTGGCAAAAGAAGATGGTGGAAAACAAGAACTTGTGTTGTAACTTTATTACTGCCTTTCAAGGGCAAAGTGCAGAATATAAATATATTAATAATAGTAAAACATGTTATGTAAATAATACCAATAGACGTCCCTTTGCAGATTAAGCCCGACATCCTGCCAGACACTGTGCTGGGAGCTTGGCAGGCGGAACAGCTCTGAGTCACCCCTGTTTTCCATATGAGACAGCTGAGGCTCAAGATTAAAACCCAGATCCGTCTGACTCTGAAGTCTGAGCCTAGTGCCAAAGCTCAGGGGACACTGCCAGTCTGCCCCTCAGACCTAGGAAGACAGCAGGTTCCAAGTGCTCAGACTCTTCCTTAAGGCACTGGGACACTGGAAAAGGCAGGAAAAAATCAACTCGTGCTGGAAAGTAAGTGAGGAGTCTACCTACCAGCTTCTCCTGCGGCTGGCATCATCAGAGTCACAGCAGCCCCGCCAGCCTGGCCACAGCAAGGATGGCAGGTGGCAAGTTGCTTGCAACAAGGGCGTATCAGCGCCTCAGGTGGTGGGAAAGGGAACACCGGCAGCCCAGCACGCACCTCAGGTACAGGGGCGCTTACCCGAGAAAGGTATTGAGGTGCAGGCTCAGGATAAAAATATTTTGGAGAAATGAAACAGGCAGTGAGAGGCAGAAGGGAAGACTGAAGTCACTTAGCACCTGAAAAGGCATTTCCAGTCACAGCTGTCAACGGGAAGAGTTCCTTCAAAAATGAACTCAAAAAAGGAAAGAAAAGAAAAGAAAATTCTGTCACAAGACAGAAAATATCAAGGGTGAGAGAAGGTGGCGGTCATCAGGCCCCAGATGAAGAAAGGTAACGAGATGAAAGGACAGATGAGAAATTTTATAAGCTTTGCTTCCCCTAATGCTTCAGTGTGACTTGTTTTTGACAGAAGTCAGTGATTTAAAGAATCATCCTAGGAGAAAAGGTGAAAGGAAACTGACATTTCATTTGCAAAAGAGGGGTCTGAGAGGTGAGCATAGCATTTTACCAGCATCAGTTCATTCTGAGCAAGAGAAAAATGGACTTAAATGAAGGTAGAAATGATCAAAGAACTCTGATTGCTGAGGTAAAGGGCAATTAGCTCCAGTAGGTGGGGAGTTAGAAAAGATGCAATTCCTGAGAAAAATGGAAAAATAATGAATGGAAAGTAAGATGACCTGGATTCTAGTTCTGGTTTGGCCCTTATGTATACATCCTACGAAAAGTCAAACTCTCTGGGACCAGTTTCCCTCACCTGTTGAGTAAAAGAACTGACCTAGATTAGTGGCTTCCAAACATTTTAAACTAAAACCTATAGTAGGAAACACATGCCACATTGCAGCCCACAAAGTGTGTGCAGATATACACATCCATACATATAACACACACACCCACACTATAATAAACACCCACACTATAATACACACCCATACATATAATACAATCCATACATACAATACACACACTCTTATATAATACACATATCCATATATAATATACACACCAATATATATTAAACACATAAAACTGAAGCAAAAGTTGCATGAAACAAGGTTCGTTACGACGACTACTGTAACTACCAACAAATAACGTTTACTGTGAGCAGCACATTCATCCAAACACTCTGCACGCTTACTGCCTTCCTTCCCACAGCAGCTCGGGGGGACAGGTGAGGGAGGCACTACCAATATTCATATTTCACTCGCGAGGAAAAAGAGGCACAGAGAGAGTGACAGGTCCCAGGCCACAGAGCCAATAAATAGTAAAGTGAGGATCCAAACTGGATCCTAACTCGGGCGGCCTGGCTCCCGAGTCTGTGCTTTCAACCACGACACCTGACTGATTCCTTCATGTGCTGAAATGCACTGCAGTCCATTCTCTTTCCACGGCTGCAACCCATAACTGATCCTACACCCACTAATGGGTCACAACTGGCAGCTTCGAAACCACTGGCTGGAAATGATCCCCAGTTCAAGATCTTCCAGCTCTGGGGTTCTGTGGGGTTCAACAGACGTCAGACGATTACCCATCCTGAGGGCTTCAGACTAGACTAGACGGTTGATCTATGAGTAAATTTCCAAATGTCAGGTCCAAAATGCCACTTGGCCAGTATCAACAGCAAAGGAGAAAGATGAATCAGTTCCCTTGTGTGTAAAAATTGAAATGAGTTCTTAAATCTCTTCTTGCTCAGTAACTAAATTCGTGTCCACAAGTATTCATACCTCACTAAGTTTCCGGTGTAAATTCTGAAACTCACTGAGCCTTCTGGGGACTGTCCAGTTCTTCGTTTCAACTCCTCCAACTTCTTGTAAGCTTACCATGACAAAGTAACAGGGCATCTGTTCACCATTCTCTTCTGTAACCTTGGAAAAACGACAAACACAACAGCAGCAAAAAGCATGGTGAGCAGATTCGGTAGGCAAGATTTTTAAGCGTCCCTGACGATCTCCCTCTCACTGGTGTCCGTGCCCCACATCGTCCCCAGGACCTGACGATGACCGGGCCTGTTCTGGCAATTAGGTAACGTTACATGCACAGCTGACTTTAAACTAGGACGACTGTCTGGGTGCGTCTACCCTAATCACACGAGCCCTTTCAAAGCAGAGGGATTTCTCTGGCGAGTAGTGGAAGAGGAACCAGAGGAAGCACATGGGCCTGGTGCGTTGTGCCAGCTTAAAGACGGAGAGGGCCATGGGGAAAGGAGCCGGGAGAACTTCGAGGAATTAAGAATAACCCTCCACTGACTGCAGAAACACAGAGACCTCAGTTCCGCAACCACGGGGAACTGAATTCTGCCAACAACCTGAGTGAACCTGCAAGTGGACTTTCCCCCAGATTCTTCAGACGGGAACACAGTCTGGCCAACAGCCTGATTTCAGTGTCATGATACAGTGGGTAGAGAACACAGTCACACAGAGGTGGACTTTAAACCCACAGAACTGTGAGCTAATAAATGGTGTTCTGAGTCATGAAATGTGTGGTAATTCGTTGTGCATCAAAAGAAAATGAACACAGCAGACTTAACATCTTTATTGTGTTTCCTGGAAGAAGCAAATTAACAGCAAGCAAACAGGTGTGACAGACCAAAACTTCTCTCAAAGAAGGATGAGGGCTTTCCCAGTTTCTTACAGGATTCAACAAACCTTGATTTCCATTTTTATGAAATTTTACACTGGAAGACATGTCTTCTTCCTCTCAACTTGGATAATTCTTAAACACTTACACACATACCCTGTTATAATTCAGAATAGGCCACTGTTGTTCTCAATGTAAATGGAGAAGAGAAGAAACAAAAAGAAAATACATCGAGTTTAAGTCTGACTTGGTTTCATGAATTGAATTGGTGAGTGAACAGAAAGGCAAAGGAAGGAGATGCAAGCCTCACAAGGGGCGGCTGAGCCCCCCGGGGGGGACGACGATCCACCCTCTGCGGGGATGCGGAGGCGAGGGGGCAACAGGCCGCGGACGGTGCCAGGGCCACCCAGCATGCAGGTAGCTCAGCCAGTCTCAAGCCGGGGGGTTTGGCGTGATGTAAACACCCCCCCCCACGTGGGGCTGCCTTGTGAACTCTCGGCAGCCAGGGACCCCTCCGTGTCCATTTCCATTATCTTTTTGGGGCTCAAGGACACAGCAGACCCCTGAGGAACCACTAATTACCAGGGCAAAGTGCCTTGTGAGGGTTCTTCCTCCTTCTCCCTCCCCCTCTCTCAGTTGTTGCCTTTGGAAGATTATTTTAATAAACTGTGAAATGTCAGAGGCAGCTCTGGCAAAACTGAGGATGTGACAGAATGTGTGTTCTTTCCCTTCCAACGGCCTCCTCGATTACCTTTTGACATTTCGTAGCCCTGAGCCTACCCCCCTCCTAGACCTTCACCCTAAAGAAAATTCCACCTGCGGTTATCAAGCGTCTCTACACAGAACTCCAAGGTCCGGTGCAACCTTCCCCAGCCCACTGCCCCCACCTCCCCTCACAGAAGGCACACTGCCCCGCAGCTCACCTTACCGCGAGCGCCAACAAGTGCCAAAGGCTCATCAGGGGCACTTGGTCAAGCTCTCACGTCACGAGTGTGCTGTCAGGCTGGCTCTCGGAGAACATGCGTTGTTTTACTATCTAAACTAGAAGTGAATTTAAGACTGTGAATTTTAAGCTCTTCTGCCAGTAAGAATGTCCAGCCACTGAGTTGATGGGAAAAGCAGGGAAGGACCAAGGTAGGCTGGGCAGCCAGGCCCTTGCAAATCTCAGGAGCTGAGTATTTGACAAGCCATTTGAAACAACGACGGGGCCAGTCACACTACCTTCCCCAGGATCTTGTCCTGTGTGTGTGCTGTATGACAGACCTGCCTTTTAACCCCAGGTTTCCATAGTTGGCTAGGTGAGAAGGCAGGAGTCGTCAACACTAACACTGTGCCTATAAGCATCCTTCCTTTAAACAAAATTACTTATACAGACGAAAGAAAAGGGATACGGTGTATTCTGAAAACTACTATCCCATATCTCTCAGAGAATAGCAAATGTTTTTCCAATACAAGGGAAAAATAGTCATTATTAAAGATCTTAGAGCTGCTGACATTTGAGCCCCTGAAGTCAGCAGGATGGATCGATCAGAAACACTTAACATCTGTAATGTTTCAGCCGCAAATTTCAAGTAGTCCTTTCCATTTTTTCAACGCTCAATGGCAAAGTATATTGGTAATTCAAGGACATTCAGTGTCACGATTCCGGCGAACAAGGACGCTGAACTGGAGGGAGATCAGATCTACACCAGGCAGCCTAGTGACAGCTCCCAGTCACAGGCAAACCAGACTGAAAACGTGGGGTACGGAAAGCAGGACAAACGCAGTCTAGAAGAGCGGATGAAGTTTTATTCATATTTTATTTATAATTCTCTGGGACAAAATCTTGTCTGATAAAGTCAAACGCAGAAGTTTGGGAATAAATACCTAATAAACTGGGAAGACAAGCAGTCACACCTACCTCTCCACTGGTGATGGAGGCCTTCCACATGCCCAGGTTCTCACACCACCAATCTGTCCTTGCCATGTGCAGCTGAAGGTCCGTGCGTTCTTTCTCCATTAGAATTATCTCCTCCTTCAACTTAGAAACAATCTGCCACAGGGAAAACATCCCGGGAGTCATGAGACCATTTAAAACACTATGCAATTTAGCTGAGTAGCAGGATACAAAATCAACACACAAAAATCAGCTGTGTTTCTATGCACCAAGAATGGATAACCCCAAAAGGAAATTAAGAAAACAATTCCATTTACAATAGCATAAAAATAACAAAATATTTAAGAATTAACTTGAGAAAGGAGGTAAAAGACTCCTACTATGAAAACTATAAAACACGGATGAAAGAAGTTAAAGACATAAATGAATGGAAAGGTGACCCATGTTCATGGGTTGGAAAGACTAAATATTGCTAAGATGTTAATGCTACCCAATGCAATCTACAGATTCAGTGTGATCCCTATCAAAATTCCAACGATGTTTTGGCATAAATGGAAAAATCCATCCTGAAATTACTATGAAATCTCAAGGGAGACTGAAGAGTCAAAACAACCTTGAAGAAGAACCACGAAGTTGGAGGACTCACCCTCTCTGATTTCAGAACTTACTGCAAAGCTACACTAATCAAGATGGTATCATACCAGCAAAAAGACAGACATACAGACCAATGGAACAGACTAGAGAGCCAAGAAATAAACCCTTGCATATATGGTCAAGTGACTTTCGACAAAGGTGCCAAGACCATCAATGGCAAAAGGGCAGTCTTTTCAACAAATGGTGCTGAGAAAACTGGATCATCATCCACATGTAAAATAATGAAGCTGGGCCCTTACCTAATACCTACAACAATTAACTCAAAGTAGAACAAAGGACTAACTATAAGGCTAAAACTACAAAATCCTCAGAAGAAAACGTGGGGGAGCTGCATGACATGGGATTGCTAATGCTCTTGGCTGTGACACCAAAGGCACAGGCAACGAGAGGAAATATAGGCAAACTGGACTTCATAAATTTTAAAAACTTTTGGGCAAAGAACACTATCAACACAGTAAAACGGCAACTCACAGAATGTGAGAAACTATTTAGAAATCACATATTTGATAGGGAATTAATATCCAGAATATACAGAGAACTCCTAAAACCCAACAACAACAAAAAAACAAAAAGCCTAATTCAAAAATGGGCAAAGTACTTGAATAGACATTTCTCCAAAGAAAACAGTCAAAAAGCACATAAAAAGATGCTCAACGTTACTAATCATGAGGGAAATGCAAATCAAAACCACAGTGAGGTACCACCTCACACCCATCAGGATGACTGCTATCAAACATCAGAGAGTAACAAGTGCTGGTGAGGATACAGAGAAACTGGAGCCTTTCTGTGCTGCTGGCGAGAAGCTAAAATGGGGCAGCCGCTATGGAAACCAGTAGGGAGATTCCTCAAGAAATTAAAAACAATTACTATATGACCCAGCGATTCGACTTCTAGGTATATACGCACAAAGAGCTGAAAGAAGGGTCTTGAAAAGATACTTATACATCCAGGTTCGTGGCGGCATTTTTCACAATAGCCAAAATGTGGAAGCAAGCCAAGTGGCCACCAATGGACAGATGTATAAACAAAATGTTGTATAAACATGCAGTTGAATATTAGCCTTTAAAAGGAATGAAATGCTGACACATGCTACCACAGGGATGAATCTTGAGTACATTATGCTGAACCTCAAATACATTATGCTAAGTGAAATAACCCAGTCACAAAACAACAAATACTGTATGATTCCACTCATAGGGGGTAATCAGAGTGGTTAAATTCATAAGCGACAAAGAGAGAAGGGTGGTTGCCAGGGGCTGGGGAAAAGGGAATGAGGAGTTATTGTCTCATGGGCACAGAGTTTCAGTTTTTCAAGATGAAAAGGATTCTGGAGAAGGATGGCGGTCATGGTTGCATAACAATGTAAACGCCCTTAATGCCAGTGAATTGTACACATGGAAAATTTTAATGTTAGTATATTTTGCCACAATTTTTAAAAATAAATGTTTAAAACATTCTATGCTCACCATCTCCCTGGATCTCTTTAATGAGAAAACCTATAGGGTTATGTAACTCTGAGTCTGAGGACAGCAGCTGTGCCTCAAAACATTCCTGAATGTGCAGCGGACAAGGACCCTTTGCCTCCTCTGCAAGCCTGCCAGAAGCACTCGCCGCCTCTGCCCTCATGCGCATCTTACTGTCAGTAAGGACTGAAGCTACCCGCTGCGTTTCGGTGGGTGTGTGTTTGGTTCCACAGTCAGCACGTCTGCTCCCTAAGGGCAGGGGTTAGACTCCACTTCAGTGACCAGCACAGTCTCCTGCATTTCCTCATCACTTAGCCTCTGAATACACATTCAGAAAGTGCCAGGGGAGATCAATTTGGCAAAACAAAGAGCTCCGGCCATTACATTAGGGAAACCTGCCTGTTGGGCTCCAAAGATGTATGAACACAAAGCAAAAAGCCTCACCACGTCCTGGGTTTGAGGAATGCCAATTAGTGAGATGCTGTTTACATTTTTTAAACTTTCAAACTGTGTTGGCTTTTAGCAGAACAATTTCTTTCTTGAATAATTCTGTGACATGCTCTAAACTGTACTTGCAAAATTTGAAAGAAAAAAAAATTTAAGATTGTCCTTGCATAGTTAGCTCACTTCCAGAAATGACTGGAAGCTCCACCCCTTCCGTAAAGGCACTGGAGGCAAGTCGGATAAAAGACACAGTAACAGCTGATGGAAGGGACCCCGCGTCGTAAAACGTAAAAGACAAATGCCTTTCTAATCCTATACTAGACGCCAAAAAATAACAATGCAACTTACAGTTAAAATTCTTTAAGAAACTGTGACACTCGTCAACATAAACAGAAAACTATACTACATATCAAACTGAAAACAGAAACTTTTAAAGACAACTTTGAAAACAAGAGTTACCTTTTTGTCAGGTTTTGGCGCATTTTGTATAGAATTTAGGGCTTGCCTCTTATATTCAAGTTTCTCATTTAGTTCTCGTAGTTTGTTTACAGCAAAACTGGCTTGTTCATTAATCCGACTGGTACCTTCATCCACAGCCTCCTCACCAGCCTCACCTCCTGGGCCCTGGGAGAAGATGGCACGTGAACCACCGCCTTTATAATGACGGACTATTCAGTGCATGTCGCCTGCAGAACAGAGTCGACGTCATGACAACACACTGTTCCAAAGCACTGGGTTCCACTAGGGAAAGAATCCTTGGTAGGAAGCCTAGAAGTAGACTGCTTTTTCTCAGCAAAGTGAAAAATCAAAGTATTTACAACCAAAGTAACTGGTATTTGGAATTGCGGTGAAAAAAGAAACACAGCCTAGAGAAAGGAGAAAAAATTCCACACCATTATTCCCCACATGGTACACTCAAGAAAACCCACACAGAACAAGGGAACGCAACACGAATGTTCTGCACCTAAACTTTGACATAAAAACACTGAGACCTGGCTTCCTTTTGGTCTTTTAAGAATATTACGAAAAACTCATGCAAGTCCCTTTAAAATTTTCAAATTCCTATTGGTCAAGGTATTTTCGGTATACCCTTTGCTCGGTCCTTCTTTTAATGATATAGTTTACTAGCCAACAGATTATTCTACAAGTAAAATACTTAGCATTTGAAAGTGACTTAAGATTCATGAAGAACGAGATAACTTGAAAAACTCTAAACAGCTTATCAACAAACAGCATGTGATGATTAGACCTGTGACCTGCAACAGTATGAAAAGAACTGCAGGGAACTGTCTTCTGGTTCGTTTACTCCTTAACGTGCTTCCAGATCTTTTTCTTCTAATTTTTATTAATTGTAACAAACAGTAATGTAATTTTTTTTGAAGAAACATAAATTATTAATAATCAGAGAACACCAAGCTGTTTCATGTTTTCTGTTTTCTAATCCTTGTCCATGAATGTATCCTGCCTTTTTCATACAATATTCAACATGCGTATTTTGAGGGTAATTGCTATGGCTGCCCAGAAGTCTATGAGCTGATAATATATTGAGGCATGTTCCTATTGCTGCTCCTGCTATGGGCTGATTTTGCTTTTTCTGCTATCCCAGATGTACTAAAACAAACTCCACTGTGCACAAACTTTTTTCCCTAAATTTTAGTTATTTTCATAGAATAAGTTTCTAGAAGTGGGGCCCCTGGAACAGAGAGTGGGAGCTTTCAAAAGATCAGTAATACGTATTACCCTTCTTCAGATCCTAGGGGAAGTTTGACATTTCTTCCCCTTTGTTTACTATTTATTACCTTTCATATCAACTGTCAGTTCAAGTCCTTATTCAATTTAACTGTTAGGCATTAATGTTTTTCTTGATTTGAATACACTTTTCACAACATTTGCATATTAACCATTTTAATTTTTGAGGTACAGAGATAGATCAGTTTGTTTTAGCTGTGCTATCCGAAAAATAAAATGCAATGAGTAATGAGTTTTGGACCAATCAGTTTAGTGATTTTAAAAACTGAAAATGTAAAGAACCAAGTAACAAAACTTACAAAAAAAAAGTCTGAATGAATGAGTTTAACAACAGTTCAGAGACGTCAGCTTCTAATACCACCATAAACAAGCACCCGATTCCTCAGGGCTCGAGATACAGTGAACTGGACAGAAAGAAAGAATCTAAATTATAATTTTTCCATGTAAGGTGACTTTACTACGTAAGGTGCTTCTTCTTTGTGCCTTCAAAACCTTCAAGCTCTTAAGTCATTAATAGGAGACTGCAACTGGAGCGATTCAAAATGATCCAGGGCACTAGTAAGACAATTAGACTTCGGGTATGGCTGGGGCAAGGTTTCCTTCAAAACATCTTAATTTCGTCTGGTTTTGCTTTTTTTTTTTAAATTCCAAAGTGTTTCCTGCAACTCTTCCTGTATGCTCTACTTCTCCTCATTTTCCCTCATCCTTCTTGTCTGTTCTCAGGCTGGACTGTCATGCCACTGACTCTCGAACCTGGCCTAAGTCACAAATGTTCCATCCCACAGACGTCCTGCCCTCACTTTCCAGGAGACAGACCCAGGTGTGTCTCAGGCAGACAGAGCAGGGAGGTCTCTGACTGAACCCTGGTGGTGGTACCCAGCTGGTCAGAGGGACAGAGAAAGAAGCACGTAAGACCACAAGCAGCAACAAGGCGCTTCAACTTAAAGTTCCACTCAAAGTCCTGTACATTAAAAGATGAGGGTGTACGCCAAATTCGGCTCACACAACCTGTGCCCACCTAGTCATACCCAGAGCTTATGCAATCAAAAGGGAGCAGGAAGTTAAACGTGACTCACCATTTCATCTCTGTTGGAAATCAGCTGTGAGGCATGTTTTTCTTCCTCTTTTATCATCAGTTTCTCATACAGGTCACTGACAATAAATGAAGGGTAATATCTATCCTTCAAGGTCTCATAAACATCTCCCTGGATTTTGCAGAACACTTCAATTCCTTTATTTCCCACAAGACACTGCTGGATTTCTTTGTAAAGTGATTTTTCCACAGGTATTTCTTTGCTCTCCACAAAGAAATTCTGGTAAATTTCACCAACCAATTGTGGGATTTCATTCTGAAAAGACAGGAAGGTGAAGAAAGAGAAAGGAAGAAATACCATCTCTGAGAAAAACTATTTTCTTCTGAATTCTCTGCATTTTAAGGGTGGAAGGAAGTCATTTAGAAGATGGGATGAGTGCGGGGTTTGGGCCTTTGTGTGAACATTCACGGCCAAGGGGTAAGCGTCAGACCTTGAAAAAAACAACCGGTTCCTTAAAATGAACACATTACGTTAAACAGTTAACAAATGTAATTTCTTTTAAATGCTGGAAGGAAAAAAAGAGAATGAGAACAGTTCTCTTGCAATGGATTCCTTCTCATAAATCTGGATTCCTCAGGAATACAGTTTATCAGCTAAATTCTATTTGACTTTTTCATCTAACATAAATAATCAGAAATGAGAATTCCTCACTCTAGAAAAAAGTCAATAACTGTGTAATTTAAGAAAGCAAGAGAAACAGCCTTCAGAATGATGACTTACTTTACTGTAATCAAGCTTATATTAGACAGCTTGGTCTTAAACATTACACTTAGGTCACTGCTGGTCTACTTCGGAAATGCAAACATCTCTTCTGATTAACATAATCTTCATGTTTCCACTAGAGATAACTTATTAACTCTAGGAATGTTATGCAAAGTCTTCAACATTAGCAAGAAGTGAAAACAACTTAATGAACATTATGAATATGAAAAGTATTTCAGAACTTCTACATCCAAATCAACGTTGCTAACTCAAAATATAGCTACTCAAGGAAGCTATATCCTCTTATTCCACTGACATTTTTCAACTTGTTTTCAGTAGGTTAGGAAAATTTTTTAGATTGTGTTTTACAAAATTCCCTTGAGAGTGGCCAAAAGTCAAGTTTGAAGTCACGTCTGGTAAATAAAACATGTAATAAAACTGGCAAATACAATATTGAGAAAAATGAAGTAATTTGTGGCTTATAAATTGATAATAAAAGGCATTCCTAAAAGATTTTAAAATACTATGACTGGATTTAGCTCCTTAACCAATGTAGTGGGTGATTTCTGATGGATTTTAAGTTGTTTGGCTCTAGCAATGCTCACACGAAGTGCAAATGAGGAACTCAGTGTACACTGCGCTACCTGTGCTTATTTTAATAAGCCTCTCAAGACACGTGTGTTATATATTATTTTCCATCTTCCTTATTAACATAATCATATTTTTAATGAAATAAAAAAAGGTATAAAATATACACACTGTGGTATTAAAAACACACACTGTGGTATTAAAATAACAAGGTCATGAGATTGAGGTGTAGGTGAAAAGACCAAATTTACTGTAATAGCAATGTGGGTACGTGTATGCCTTTTTATAATGGGTTAAAAAATAACTACCTGAAACTAAATTCAATATTTGGGTACATTTGTAAATATATTTTCCTTGACTACACATATAAAAACAAAATCTAATTTTATGTACCATTATGGGCTAGAACATAATGCCAATAATGTATCTGGCCTAAAATATTCTTTGAACGTATACTTATCTTACAGCTTTACTGAGAAACACAGATGCGCTGCCCAATACACAGGTTTTCACCAGCTAATGATTAATACTGCTTTGAGCCTATATATCCTACCTTGTTAGCATTCTTCAGACATTCCACAGACTCCCAGAAACGAATCAGAGCTCTCTTATCCATCCTTTCCATGTATGTTCTAAAATGCTCTCGGTAAAAAGGACTGGCCAAGATGTCTTCGAATTGAAGAATCTATTAAGGGAATTTAAGAAAAAGTTTTTCAAAACCAAATTTTAGAACTCAGATTTTCATTTTCTTTTTCAGTCAGTTTTGGTGATTTGTGTAGTCAGTCTAATTTAAATTGTGAAATTTATTGGCTTCAAGTTGTTCATAATATTCTTTTGCTATCCTTTTAATGCATGTAGGATCTATAGTGATATTCCCTCTCTCGTTCCTAATATTTGTAATTTGTGTCTTTTTTTTCTTGGTCAGTTTAACTAGAGTGTATAAATGTTGATCTTTTAAAATAAGGACCTTCAATTTCATTGATTTCTCTGTTTTTCTGTCCTCTATTTCACTGATTTCTGTTGCTATATAATTTCCTTCCTTCTAGTTATTTTAGTTTTAATTTGCATCTTAAGGTGGAAGATCACTGATTTTACACAGTTCTACCTTCTGGCTTTGAGGCCCTTCCCCCTCATCCAAGGCCCCGTCCTCTTGCTGGTCGTAGGCGGGGCCTCCCAGGATTCTGATCCTCTTCTCACACTGCTTCTTCGCCACAGTCAGCTGGTTAATGTACCTTTTCATGTTCCTGGCCCTCAGGAGATCAGCCTTCATGGCAGCGGTTTCTTTACCTTAAAGGAGATGGACGGACAGTACCTGGTTAGAGGACAAGGTACAAGAGAGGAAGCAGTACAGCTCTGGACCAGACCAGTGTCTGACGTGTACATTCTGAACAACAGTGGGCACTGAAGAGCAGCCACTATGGATGGGAACCAGGATGGAGGTTCCTCAAAAAATTAAAAATAGAACTGCCATATGATCTAGCACCAGTGACACTTGGGGTGGATAAGTCTCTGCTGCAGGGCTGTCCTGTATACATATTGGGTGATTTTTAGCAGCATCCTAGCCTCCACCACTAGATGCCAGCACCATCCCTCCCCACTGATGTAACATCCAAAATTGCCTCCTGATCTTGTCAAATGCCCCCTGTCCTTTGGTGGGCAAACTGTACCCCACCCCACTGAGAAGTTCTAATAAGAGGTAGAGCCTCTGTGCGGGGGGGAAAGAGCAAGGCTGCACTCTCCCCAGCCCCCAGTGCCCCCAGCACATGGCTCTACTCCCCAGGACACACAGGCCTCCTCACGCCCCCCAACCCCAAGCAATCAAGGGAAGGGATTAAGGGGGGTTCTCACTAGATGTCGGGCCTCCACTCCTCAGCCTGTACCCACACTGATGGACTAGCGAACCTCTGAATCTTTCCTGTACATTTAGATGGAAGTTTCAGTAAGCCTCCCTGAGAATCTCTGAGAAGAGGGTTCATGAAACAGGAATGTATTTATTTAGGTACCAGTCAGATTTCAAAATGGGAAATGGTGCTCCACACTTCTCAACATGAGACTGAGTTACTGATTGGCACACACTCCTTCAAAGTTACCTGAAAATCAACTCAGAAGCCGCCCAGGAACTACAACCATATTTACCTTGCTTTTCAACTTGAGATAAGTATGCTATTTAAAAGAAGCGGGGGGGGGGGAGGGGGAAAGAGGAGGAGGGGAGAAAGAGGAGGAGGAGGAGGAGAAGGGGGAGGAGGGGGAGGAGGAGGAGAAGAAGGAGAAGCAGCAGAAGCAGAAGCAGCAGCAGCAGCAGGGGGAGGAAGAGGAGAAGGAGGAGAAGAAGGAGGAGAAGGAGAAGAATTCTCTTCTCACACCAAACACCTGCAATTTCACTATCTAAAGTGTCTCCACTTTAGCAGAGAGCATATTTGAGGAATAAGCAGCGATCGTGGCAGGAGCCGACAGCGGGGCCTCTCACGGTACCGGAGACCTTGCAGCCTAGCACGGCTGTCAGGGTGCCTGCAGCCACATCTTATTTCCTTCCTTTAAACGTCTCAAGTGCTGACACTTCCAGCACTTCCTTTGGTTTGAGGTCCTCCAACGTACTTGAAATACATTTGCAAAGTCATAATGTCATGTCAGTTAAATCCACACATTAAATTACCAGGAGAACCCTGCTCGCAAATTGGAACCACGACTCGAAGAGGTAGGAGAAAGACACGCAGAACACAGATCTGGCCCATATAATTTCTAAGTTCTGAGCATGACTCTTGTAACACCTACCTGCATGAGTGAGGAGTGGAGTGAGATGGGTCCAGGACAGGTGGGTTCAAGTTCCAGATCAGGGTGTGACTAGGACCTGTTTAACATCTCTGGACCTGAGCTATTTGTATAAACGCAGGCCTTAGAATGTAGGATGACTGAAGTTTCCTTGGGGGAGACAGGTGGGAGCAGGGTTGGATATAAACCTGTGAGCCTACAGAGAGTGTGACCGAAGTGCCCTGAGCTCTCAGTCCCTCGAGGCAGAGAAAGGACGGGAGCTGGGCCAGATGAAGGGGCTGCAGGAGCTGGAGGCCGCAGCGCTGAGGGCATGAGGGCTGGGCAGGAAGAAACTGGCAACGGCCCTGCAGCAACAGACTGGTGTTTTGTAAGTTTAGGTCATTCATAAATTAGAAGCTGAGTCCAATTACTGCAATGCTAGAAAATCAGATCACATCGATCATGAGAAAGCACTCTGGGAAGCCCTCCAGCGTCTCTAGATCAGCTCCTTCTTTCAGGCAGGGACACCTTTAAATCCCGAATCAGGTAAGAAATATTATTTAAAAAATTCCTGATGGGGATCAACATCTGTGTGTGTTTACATTCATATTCAATCTATTCTGAAGTTCTTCTACAGTTTTGCTTGATATATTCAATTCCAGAACTCTTTATTTATATTCTAAACAAGACACAATTTTTCGAATGCCTCCTAGTCTATACAATGGGCACGTCACTCCCCAGTGCGCAGTATTTATACACAGCAGTTTCTGCCTGCTTCAAATCAACATCATGTCCTTCGTCGTCGTCAGCTGAATAAATACCACTCTCGAATCACCTTAACTATTCTTGATAACATTTCAGGATCCTGAACAGCCGGTGGGGGGGGGTACTTTAAAGGGAGCTGAAGCACTGGGCTTATTTTCATCCATAAGGACAAATCAGCATATGTTCCATGACTACCAGAATTCCTACACTTGGCCCGTGTCTTAGTGCGTTCAGACAGCTATAACCAAATGCCACAGACGGGGTGGCTATAAACAACAGACATTTATTTCTCAGTCTGGAGACTGGAAATCCAAGCCTAGGGCACCAGCGTGGGGTGTTCCGGAGAAGGCCTGCGTGTCGGCCGTAGATGGCCACCATCTTGCCGTGTCCTCACGTGGTGGGAGGGGCTGGGGACCTCTCTGCCGCCTCTTTTATAAATCACTTAGTCTGTCCATGAGGGCTCCACCCTCAGGACTTAAGCACCTCCCAAAGGCCTCACCTAATACCATCACACTTGGGTGTTAGGATTTCAACAAAAAAAAAAACGGGGAGGGGGGGCACACACATATTCAGACCACAGCAGCCAGCTAATTTAATAGACCATTTCTCAACTACTTGGGCTGTTCTAACTGTAAATAAAAAGCTAGAGGGCTGGGCACTGAAACGGAGACGTGAATACATCAATGGCTCTACAGCAGTGGTTCTCAAAGTGTGGTTCCTGGAGAAGCAGCACCAGCATGTCTAGGGAGCCCTGGGTCACGAACACTCTCAGGGCCCACGCCAGACCCACAGAATCAGAAACTTTGGGGCTGGGCCCAGCAACCCACAATTTAACAAGCCCTCCAGGTGATTCTGATGCACACTACACTTTGAGAACCACTGGTCTACAGGATTAAGTCCAAACTTCTCAGGACAGCTCACAAGGCCCCTTAGGATCGGCCCCTGTCTTCCTGTCAAGCCTCACCTCTCCGTTACATGCCAAGAATCAGCGGAGTGTCTCACCTGACAGGACCCAGACACAATCAGGTAATTTCTCCCAACCTGCTACACGGCATTTTTTTCCTTTAAATCCTCAAAATGTTTTCATAATTGCATATTCTTTCTTAATCATCAACAATTATAATTGAAAAAGACTTGCCCGAAACATATGTAGCAACAAATGGACATTTTAGCACATATATACTACTTTCATAAAGTTCCCATCTCTAGTTTGAATCATAAATATTCTTAGGATCTTCCATCTGTTCAGTTTTTTTTAAACTTCTTCAGTTTCCCACTCACAAAAAGAATGTGGAAATAAGGAGAAACAACATTGGAAATGAAATTGCTTACAACTGCACCCACAACCTGGTAGCATCACTACATGGTCACTCTGAGACACGAATGGGCACAGCCCGCCCAGTTTTCCAGGTGTAAGGAAACAGAGCAGACAGGTGGGGCCAGTGACAGGAGGTTAACATACAGACTGAGGCTTTTCCCAGATTCTTTGCCCGATGGTATTTTCGCTAGATTGTACCATCTCTAAAATGCAGAGATCTCCAAAAATAACAGTTCTATTCTGGGGAAGCCTTTAATGTAAAAAAAAAAAAAAATCAAAATTTCCTTAATGACTTTCACAAAGAGGAAAAAACATATATATTTCTCTGGAAATAGAGATAAATTTGAGAAAGAATGAAATAAAGTAACCTTTCATTTGACAGCTGTACATCGAAATTCCAAAGGTCACAGAGAAGTAAGAACTGCTTCCTATAATAACATGTTGCTGGATATTCAATTAAAAGAAAAAGAACAATAGAGAATTCTCAATTTGACCATCCCTTTAATTAAAAAAAAATCTGCACTTAAATTATAACAACCTAATTATTTAGAATTGAAACCACCCACACAGGAACTTCAATGGTGAGACAGCAGATGGCATTATTTATGAAGGAAGTCATTACAGACTGTTAATACACTGTTCTCCTCTAATAATGTGCTGTGTGAAGATACACGGGGACTTGGGGACAGCAGAAGCAGGAGACTATCAGCCATCACCTCCATGCTGGCAACTTCCAAATACTTCTCTTCAGGGCAGCTCTCTCACGACAGGGTGAGAAACGGCAGACGCGCACCCTTCCATTCGCCTGTCGTCCCGGGACCACTGAGCGCTCACAACCCTGAATCAGTCCCCCTTATACGTTCTGTGTCTTTCAAAGTCTTCACTGAAAAACGCTTTCTAATCATCTGGACCAAGCAATCGGAAGACTGAAGAAACTGGGTTCTAGAGAAATGAAGGACGTGCCCAGGTTTCAACAGGAAGCTGGCAGGAGAACCAAGGTGTCCAACACCAGCTCCAGCACTTTTTTCTGCACCCCAAACTTCACCTCACCGGCCGAAAGCCACGGGACGTAACAGGAGCAGTGGAACAGCAGCAGACTAGGAGTTATGACCTCAGACGAGTGAGTTCATTGACCTTCTCCGGACAGCCGTGTCCTCACCTGTGAAGTCAGCAGGCTGTCCCAGCACCGTAACGTCCCACCATCTGATTCACCCCAAACCCAGTGAGTCACTGACCAGGCCACCTTTCCCTCACAGCCTCCCTTACCAATCCCTTCCTTTTTGCCACCGTCACCAGCGCCTACACTGCCGTCCTTCATTCCCAGACACCGCATCACCCTCCCCATGCGAATGCCTCAAAAATATTTTTAAAGATTTCATAGCTAATCGACTTTCACATTTTTCTATTTCCATTTTCCATTTCCATATGTGACTGTGCCTTACAGTGTTAGGGCTAAAAGGTCCATCCAGCGGCACTGCACCGAAATGTTTTATTATAAAAATATGAACATAAATAGGCTTGAATCATAACTACATCATAACCATACCTGAAAAAATTAGAAGTCAACTTTTGAAATTACTTTTGTCAAAAACTACTTGTATATGGTTTTAAACATCTAATAACACAAATAACTTATGAAAAATACTGAACACTTTTTGGATGGAATTACTTGATAAAAAATATAATGTCAATGTTATACCAAAACATCCTAGTAATGTAACACACTAAAGTGGAAAGTTAATTGTAAAAGTCTTTGGTCACACTCACATCTCCACATTTATCTGTCACATGGGGCTACAGAAAACATAAGAGCTAGCTTTGTGAAGTAATACCAAAGCTGGTTCCCCCAAAGGGCTTCAGCACACATTCTGTATCTACTGAACGGTCAAAGGGAGACAGAAAAGCTCACACCATGTGACAAATACCCAGTCACCTTTACTGTTCTCCTGCAAAGGCTTGTCTGATTTATTCCAAGCTCGAGATTCTTATCCCTAAATGAAGGACCTTTAGGGGCCCAAATAAGCCCCTGCGGTGCTAGTTTACATTAGGGTGGGATCTCTGATCTTCACAGAAGCAAATCAGTCAGAACCTCTGAACCCGACATGAAGTCCCCGGGCATGGAAATCCCTCCTCCCCCACTCTAAGCCTGTTAGGTTGTTTCAAGCTAGTTTTGCAGACACGAGTGTTAGAGCCCTACACTTTAAGAAAGGAAGAGATCCTCTGGCTCAAAGTCAAACCAAACAAACCAGGACGACTGACTTAGAATTTAAAGTAGGACTTAAAATGAGAAATATATTCGATCGAAGAACTTTTATAAAATAGGACTTTACTTATTATTTAAGTTCAACTTTACTAAGTACCCACACGCCAGAAATGAGGCTAGACACTTGAATACGGTATTACATGCAGTCACTGAATAAATACTAAAGACCCCTAGAAATTCCCAATTACTTCCTGTATTATCCAGTATGGCAGCCACTAGCCACATGCTGAAGCTAGTTTTGCCAGAAAATGAAATTTTCAGTCTCCATCTTCTCATTCTTTTCTTTATAAAATAGCTTTACTGAAATATAATTCACACACTATGGATTCTACCCTTTTACCACATACAATTCAAAGTTTTTTAGCATATTCAGAGTTATGCAGCCAACACCATAATCTAAACATAGAACACTTTCCTCACCCCCAAAAGGAAACCTGTACCCAGTAATAGTCAACTCCTCATTTCCCATCTTATCTCACTTCCACCCTGGCAGCCCTAGGTAACTGCTCATCTATTTTCAGTCTCTATGGATTTGCCTATTCTGGGCATTTCATTTAAATGAAATCATCCGACATGTGGTCTTTTGTAACTGGTTTCTTTCATTTAGCATAGTGTTTGCAAGGTCCATCCATGCTGGAGCATGTTCACCACTCCCTCCCTTTACCGCTGGATCCAGGTTCACTGCATGCACAGGTCACCACTGGTTGACGGCCATTTGGGTTGTTCTCACTTTTTGGTTATTCTAAATAAAATGCTACTACAAACATTCAAGAACAAGCTTTCTTGGACACGTTTTCATTTCTCTTAGGCAGATACTTAGGAGTGGAACCACTACACCTCATGGTAATTCTATGTTTAATATTCTGAGGAGGTGCCAGACTTTCCCGTTTTCACCAGCTGTGTGCGAGGGCTGCAACTTTTCCACATCCTTATCAACACGGGTTATTACCTGTTTCTTATTTTAGCCACTCTAGTGGGTGAGGAATGGTATCTCATATTAGTTTTGATTTCCATTTCCCTAATGTCTAGTGATGCAGGGCACGTCTTCATTCACTTATTAGCCATTTGTATATCTTTGGACAAGTGGCTACACAAATCCTCTGTCCATTTTTCAATGGATTACTTGCCTTTTGATTACTGAGCTGTCTGAGTTCTTCAGCTATTCTGCATACAAGCTCTGTATCATATACATGATTTGCAAATATTTTACTTCATTCTGTGGGTTGTCTTTTTACTTTCTTGCGGCAGACACAAGTTTTTCACTTTTGATGAAATGCAATTTGCTTTTTTCAGTCACTTGTGCTTCCCCCCATTCTTACGCAGACCCACACAATTTGAGAGAGCACTAATTCCCGGAACCTGTCTTTGTTCTGGACATGAAGACACACTGTGGCCGAAGTCACCTATGTGGTTTTAGCTACCCTACTTTTTTCTGAGATTTTACTCCTTACTTTGAGCCCCATTATAAACTTGAGACAAATTTAGAAAAAGCTAACTACTGGTAACAGAATTAACCCAAAAGGAGAGTAATGGAGCAAATCTTAATGTGGTTATACAGCTTACTGAAATTAAATGCTTCTAGCATTTTCACAGGAAAGAAACTACAGTGCTACCTTGAACTTACCAGTTATAATGTTGTGGGCTAAACTATGTTCCCACAAAAGACATGCTGAAGCCCTAAACCTTGGTACCCGTGAATGTGAACTTATTTGGAAATAGGGTCTTTGCAGAAATACTCGAGTTCAGATGAGCTCATCTTAGGGTGCACCTTAATCCAGTATGACTGGGGTCCTTGTAAGAATAAGAAATTCAGACACAGACATGCACAGAGGGAAGACAGTGTGAAGACACAGGAAGAAGACAGCTGTCTACAAGCCAAGAAGAGAGACTTGAAACAGATTCTTCCATCACTGCCCTCAAAAGGAACCAAGCCTGCCAACACCTCGACCTCAGACCTGAGACTCCAGAACTATGAGAAAATGAGCTTCTGTTGTTGAAACCACTCACTCTGTGGCACGCTATTGTGGCAGACCTAGCAAACTAACACAATTACACAAAGTAAGAAAGATATGTTTCTGACTAAATTCATGTAACAAGGAGATGCACTGAGAAAAGACAATGGTGGCAACAAGAAATCCCTCCCTAGTATTCTCCTTAAAACCTGTCAAACTATCTGAAAATACAGCATCTTCTCTGCAGGAACAATGAGAAAAGGAAAGGAACTGAGCTCACACTCTTATAGGAATTCACATCTCCTTTGCTCAAAAGCCTTCGAAGACTTCCCTCCTCATTCAGAGTAAAAGCCGTAGCCCCTACTGTACAAGTAAGGCCCTTCGTGCTAGGGTCTCCTGTCACCTCTGACTTCCGGATTCTCTCCCGACTCAGCCCTTTCCAGCCATACAGGCTGCCTCAGGTAAGCCCTGTGTGCTTCTGTCTCAGAATTCTACACCCTTCCTTCCCCAGACACCCCGCCCCCGGGCCCTGGGGCTTTGCTCACAGGTCACCACCTTGGCGAGGTCTCCCCAAATCACCCTGTCCAAGTGCAAAATCCTCCCCTTCCAGCTGAACCAACATTCCTCACCACATACCTCCCCGCACAGTTAAACAAGAATGTCTAATTTGTTTTTCTCGAAAGCACATCTCATTGTCTGAAATACCGTGTATTTTATTTGTTAATTGTCTGACTGCCCCCCAGCCTAGTTCAGGAACTAGATGAATGCAGAGATTCCTTGTGTTCACTATTGAATCATAATCGCCTGGTCAGTGTTCAGTAAACACTTTAAAATGAACACATTTGCACAATTTTCCTTGCTGGGCTGAGATTAAGAATTAGTGCCTCTTCAGAGTCTATACCCTCATCTCTCTCTCTCTCTCTCTTTTAATATGGCTCCTACCTTCTGGCAGTGATCCAGAGAGACGAGTACAAGTCCCCAACCCCAGTGTCCCTTTGCCTCTGTGTGCTGATTGGAACCCCGGGCACACGTCAAAGTCTCTGCCCAAGTCGTCCTTGTCCTCCCGGCACTCCACCCCCAGACAGGAAGCTGAGGGGCCGGACAGTTCTGTGGGATGTCCAGCCCATGAGGCAGCAGTGTCTGCTGCCTGTCACTGCGAATCCAGACCTGCCCTGGAGACAAAACTCGACCTACAACTTCCATACATGAAGCGCTGGACAAACCATCAGGGAGCTGGGAGCCTACTTCAAACCCTGATTCCTCCTCAGGATCAAACAGCCCTTCATTTGAAGAAAAACAAACAGGAAAAAATATATATTTATATAGATACATATATTTTAAATCTGCAAGAGTAGGAGGAGGAAAGTTGTTCACAATACAAATGCTTAACTCGAGGAAAAGATTAAATTATGAAACGTCAACTCATAGAAGTCATTTATGTGACTATCAAGATTATGCTTCAATATAAAAAAATTAATGAATATTAAGATCAAACTGTAATATGAGAAAAAATTATGAAACCATGTTTAGTTTAAACACAGAAGTACTATATACCCAATGATGTTAATCTTCTAAAAGTTATGACTGCAGATGAATAAAGTTTATAAGTGTACACAGAAATACAAAGATTTTTGTTAGGATGAAATTACACTTACTTTCTCTTATGCTGTTACACCATCATTTTAACAAATTTGAAATATTTACACGCAGTGTTCATACCTGCCAAAGCTCTGACGGGAGAGGGAAGGCTGGGGCTAGATCTGGACCCTTCGGGTGTATAACCGAAGAAAACAAACTTGTTCTTACCCTTGTGCCGCTTCAGCTGGGGGAAGCTGCTAATTGTAGTTGCTTGAATTATTTCCACTACAATTTGATACCTGAGTTTTAAAAAGAGAGAACAGGAAAGATTGAATAGGAAGGAAATACTGCTTTCAGAGGTATTTTTAGGCTGTGTTTGTACTAAGCAACTATAACACAGGAACTGCAGGTCCTGCCCAAGTGTCATCAAAAGCGTCCAACACCGACCAAGCACAGCGGGCTGGGCGCCGTGCCAGGAGCTACTCATTTCTGAGACCTGAATGTCGGGGTGCTGGACTGACTCCCTGACTGTCATTCCTGTGCCGGAGGCATCACTACCTGCCCCCTCACTGAAGGTAGAAACTTCGAGGTTACGATCAACTCATCCCACTCTTCACCCTCACCACTGCCCTCCTCTCCCGCCAGCAGTAACCAGAGCCTACTGACTGGCCATTCCTCTCTGAAGCTTCTTAGATTCCTCTTGTCTACAGGGTGAAACACTTGCTCCCACTCACTTCTTCAGCTCTTCATACGCTACTTCTGGTCTGAGTAGCCTGCTTCATATTTAGCTATTTATACCCACAAGGGTCTCCAATGCTGGACAACAAACACCTCGACGGCAGGGGAAAGATCCGAAGGATCCAATTCATCTTTACAAACACCAGACCCTCCCCCACATGGTGCTTCGCACATGGGAAGCATCTGAAGATGATCACTGAATCTGCAGAATTCACCTTCACTTGATACCAAAAGGCAAAGTAGGAAATGAGGGACAAAACCATACAACACACATATCCAAATGCTGGCCATCCTAGATGGCACAGGCTCTCAAGTCCCCCAGGGAGCTGTCCAGGGTCCCTGGCGCTCGCCCGGCCTTCCCCCTCCAGAGGACGGCATGACCCTGCTGGTGTCCAGTTTGGTTCCACCATCAGGAGGACTAATATTTGTAAACATTGTCTTAATCAGAAGAGCAGAGACTATTAGTACGTGTTTCTCCAAAATGATAATCTAAACTCAAGTCTTATGAGGAAGCAGCCTAACAAGAATTCAGCTCTTTTCCAGTTCTGGCAAGACCCTGCCCACAGCACCCCCTGTCTCAAGGGGAAGGAAAAAGTCTCACAAAGCCACCTGCTCTGAGTCTTCACCTTCACCTCTGTCTGGTTTTATACACTTAGCTAAATTAATAAAGACTTCGAGCAAGACTTTTTATGAATGCTTCCCACCAATCTTAACCTCGCCTGAAAGCTAGACAGGCCTTCAAAATGATCCCCTCAGAAACCGACACCTCTTACTGTCAATTTTACTGTCAGTTGTCAAAGCTTTGGGACTCTACTAGAACTGATTTCAAAGTTATTTAGCAGCCAAACCAAAAAAGAAAATTCGTCTCTTCATTTCATTAGGCACAACTTACACAGATTTTTTTTTTAAGCATTACTTTAGAGCTATCTTGGGTGTGCACATGCTGGAATATCTTAGGAGAGTTAAAGGCTGGACAAATCCTAGCCGAGGTGTACAACATGGTAAATGGTCTGAAATACTGTTTTATGTCAAAATTAGCAAGGATCTGTAGTGCAACAGAATACCATATACATACAAACGTTCAAGAAAAAATCAGAAATTTAAAAATAATGTTTCAGAGTTGCACCAGGCTACTTTGTACTAGGCAAGCAGTAATGTTTTCATTAAAGGGACTTCAATTAAAGCGTTTAAGAAATGAAGCCATGGTGTTTCAGCCAGCTAAGCTGAAGCTGTTTCCCACATCCACGGCATTACTGAAAGGGTCCGTCGGATAATTTAGGAAGTGGATCAGAGAAGTGAAGCACACGCGCTCTGGCACCAGATGGCCTGTTTCAAATGCTGCTTTCAGCACTTACTGTGTCACCCTGGGAAATTATTTAAGCTTTCTAAAACTCAAGAGTCTTCATCTGTAAAAAGAGGAATGAAGAACAGTAGTTTTCCTTATAGGGTTACTATGAAGATTAAATGAGAAAACATCTTTAAAGTATCTGGAACACTGCCTGCCCCACAGTGAGAGCTTAACGACTGTTAACAATTACTGTTCCTTAACACTGCTGTTGACTCTTTAGATCTGTGCTGTTTAGTGCATGTGTGTGTGCGTTTATAAAACATACCTAAAACCAGTTTTTCCCTGACTTATTATAAAAGTGTCTCAGCCTGATCAACTGAAGACCCCCAGGTTCACTATAGTACAACAAAATCAGGTTCACTGACCCACTGCCAGGAGCAAGAGGAACCAAGGGGCAGCTCCCCAGACAAAGGAAAACATCTAGTTACTACAGGATTCTGGGGAAGGGGGGTGCAGATGAAATTTAAATGAAGCAGCATTGTGACAGGCTCAAAACAGGGCTTGTAAACAGGTCAATTTCAGATGGATCCAGGGTCCCACTGCCTCAGAAACAAACTACAAAGTTAAGATACATGTGGGATGCTGAGCCCGGAAACCCCTTATCTGCAGCTCTGCGACTGGGTTATGAGCGAGGCTGCTTCAAAGTGACTGAAACCCCCCAGGCAAGAGTAGGATGTGTTGTTCTTACTGACAGAATTTCACACAGTGAAGTCTCTGATTGCATTTAGAGGGCAATGTTTCTCAGTGCATGAGAAAGGACTAGTCACTCAGAGGAGCCTTACATTTGATGACATTTTACAGCCACTGCCTGTGTCTGGAAGAAATACCATCTCCTGCTAACTTTGTAGCTGGCTTTAGTGTCTGTTAGCCCAGCCTGGTAAATGGATGGGCAGATTTTACTTTCTCAGTCTGAGCCAATTTTTACTTTCTCTAAAGTAACACATGTTCTTTGAAGAAAATGGGAAAATACAAAAAGGACAACAAAGTTAACTACTATTAACATGTGTATCTTTATGATCTTTTTTCTATGCAAACATAAAATTCTGTTTCATAAGACTGATAAATTTTAATTTATCAGTTTATAAATTTTAACTTATCAGTTTTATCAGGTTATTTTCTAATTTTTTTTTAAAAATTGGAGGGGGAGGTAATTAGGTTTATTGTATTTGTTTTATTTTTAACGGAGGTACTGGAGATTGAACCCAGGACCTTGTGCATGCTAAGCACATGCTCTACCACTGAGCTACACCCTCCCCCCTCTAATATTATTAAATATTCTGATGCAACACCATCGTTACATGGCAGTCTATTGTACAGATGAGCCAAAAATTTTTAACCACTTACATGTTTGACATTTTGATAATTTCAAGCTTTTTTCTACTTAAATAAAACTTACAAGAAACATTTTCAGAGAAATCTTCCCCTATATTCATGATTATTTCCTTAAGATAAATTCTTACAAATAACAACTGCATCAAAAAGAAGGCACATGTTGTGATGCGTTATTCAGATTATAAAAACTGTGTAATGGAAAGGTAATAATTTTTACTCCTACAAGTAGGACATGAAGTTGTCTATTTTCCTATGTTCTTGCCAACACTAGGGGTCAAATTTTTAATCTTCACTAATATTATGAACAAAGAAAAGTATGTCGTTTCAGTCTTTATGTCTGAGCCCTACTGAGTATAGCAACAAGGGCCTGAGCTCTCTCTGCACGAGGCACATGCAATGGTGCTCAGCAGTGAGTGCCAGGGAGCTGGACTGCAAGCAGGGGGCATATTTTCAGTTAGGGCTCGGAGAAGTAAGAGGCTCTTTCCACTAAAAGGGCTTTTAAACCTCCTTTCCGCTTTTCTAGTATGCAGAAGGTGGCTGATTCCACAGGAAATCTAAGGCACGCTTCCCAACCTCAATCCATGCATGGCGCACACAGCAACTGGCAACATCTGATCAGAACACTGGGGTGACCAGTCATCCCGACCCTACTCGGCCACCTTGTGGGCTAAGGAGACCATCTCCACTCACCTATTTGAGTTACACCAGCTAGAAAGTTCTGCACCAGCGCAGCCTGAGGAATTCTGAATGTATGTAAACACACACATACAATTCATGTTATATTTACAAAAAATAATCCAGATATATACATACCAAGTATTTAGTTTTTATCTACATACAGGAAATGATTTCTACTTTCTTAATCTTGTTTGTATCTTTTAATCTTCCTAAAATAACGACCATATATTCATTTTCTAGTTCTCAGAGCCTGCAGAAATCACATGTTACAGAAGCAGCCGAAGCTCTGTCACCACTGGCTAGCTGGTGCCCCTCAAGTAACCTCAGGAGAGCCCAACCCTTCTCCCTGCGCCTGTATCTAGTCTCTACCAGCGTCCCTCACGCTTCCATGTGGGCTCTTAGTATCACTGTACGGTATTTATCTATAGACGCGTGTACAGCACCACTGCTCTGTGTCCCACTCTCAATTCTTACATAAAGCATTTCCATCAGAATGTTTACTGAATATCATCTTTAGTCACCTGGTTTTATGTTCTGTTGAAAATGTCCAAATGACTTCTTACACATTTTGAATGAAGTTTTTCTGAAATAAGATTATGATGCTGCCTCAGCTCATACAGTAATCTGATTCAAGCCAGGACTTGAGAATGTTGTTGCCTCCTCCTGACAGCTGTTATTTTTTCAGCTCTTACTGGGAGCCGAGGGCGTCCTGAGAACTGGGCTGCTGCGTTACATGCATTATTTCATTTAATTGTCCCAACAATCCTAAGCAAGAGGAACTATTTTCTCTGTTTCACAGTGAAAACCGAGGCTCAGGATGTAAATGACCTGCCTCAGGTCCTGCAGTTTGCACAGCGCAAACCGGTTCTCGAGCCCATGTTCGTGGCCAGGGTCTGCCTTAGATGCTCAATCCATCACTAGTCATTAAAAGTTGATTTCTTGTGTTGTGAACCTTCATCTACCTGTGGAAGAACTGCATTTCTGTCAAGTGCAGGGGAATCAAAAGACAGCGCACGTGGCCGCTTCTCAGTGTGGTGCTGGAGTCAGCTTGTGAGGCTTTTGCCGGCTCACGAGTGCTGGCTGTTGAATTTCAGAAATTAAACCTATCATTGTTAAAACTAAATTATATAAGCCTACAAATAAATTATGTTTTAAAGATAAGAGTTCTCAAAACTCATCATTTCCTAATAATTTCATTCATTTTACTATTACCTCCGTTGGAGGTTATGTTCGTCTGTTGTCTCAGTGTGGTGGAGGTGCTACATGTGTGTATGATGGTGTGCTGTGCAAGTGTCTTCCCAGCTTCACATTCAGCGATGTCACACTGGTGGCTTTAGACTGGCCACAGTGGGAGAACTAACAGCAGAGAAATCGGCAAATGCTACCGGTCAGGTGGTCTCACTCCTCCCCGACCAAAGCCAGTTGTTAAAAATCACTTCCACCATCCTGTCCTGCCCTGTGAATCATAAAGTTCTTTTCTGTTGAGTAGGGACTTAGCACCACAATTTTTGCCTTTGTTTTTTTAAAGAAACAAGCACTATACCCATCGATTCTGCCCCACCCTCAACTCTTGATGTTTCAGTAAGTAGAAGAAGGGTCTTTCCACCTCTCAACTCACCCCTCTCCTCTCCTCCCTAGAGAGGAAGAGGGTTTTAATCTGACACAGAGGAGGAGGAACTGGGCGTGTAAAGCACAGCCCTCTTATTCGTCCTCTTACTGGCATGTGTTCTCTGCCTCCAAGCGCAGCCAGCAAGTGGACCGTGCACCTGCCTGGGAGACGGGGAGGAAGGAGAAGCAAGGATGGGAGGCATCTGGTCTAGCAGTGCGAGGTAGGAAAGACTGTGCAGTTCTGAAACTCAGCTTCAGAAAGTACACTGCTTGCATATATAAAACACATTCTGCATGGTCTGTTAGTAATAAGATGGACACTGTGGTCTTCATTTGCCTTATTCCTTGGCCCTACGATGGGTCAGACTTCAGGATGGAGAGAGGATCATTGCTATTTACTGGGCCTCCTCAAACCCCAAAACAAAACACTGCTTTCCAGTGGGCCACTAATGACCAATCAGCCTTCACAATGAAATAAAATCTATTTGCAATCCTTGGTCTAATGATTATAACAACAACAGTAGTAGTAACGATTAGAAATACGCAGATCCTGGACTAAGTGCTTCACAGAAACTGACGCATGGTCCTAACTGTCATTCTTAAAGCAGATAACACCTTACCCACAGCTCCAGGGCTGCTCCAAATATAAGCACATGATGAATCCTTCAATTTCAGAGACTTCATAAACCTCCTCATACCAAAACTTCCCCTTCTCCTATCAAATTTTACACTGCTGCCAACACTTATCTTACCTCCTAAATGAGAATAATTCGTGTTCTCTGTTACATTTAACTCCCACCTCTGTGCCCTCTGTATTCCTCAGATACCAGAAGGAATTACATTCTCAAGTCAACATACTTACATTTTTCATAAAACTGAAAGATCTTTTAGAACATTTTTTCCATAGGCAGCCTTGCATTTTAATGCATTTTTTAAAACTAAGTTTCTATTCATTTATTCTTTTCATAATAATTTGCCAGGCTTCTCTTTGTTTTACACTTTACGAATCTTCATCTCTCTGTCCACCCACACTAACCTCCCGTAGCAGTTTCCACGTGCTCACTGATTTCTGACACGCTGCAGTAGCTTGTCTCACGTATGCATGATTTCTCTTTTCCTCTTCTCTATTATAACCCTATTTCTTGCTCAAGACTCACATTTTCAGAATCTGTACAAAACACTGAACATTCAAATAATCTAAATTCTTCTACACAGAATCATGCAGTTTAAGACGCTTAATGTTTTCAATATATTATCTTCATATATAAATGCACCTAAATTAATGTGGAGCTGAAAATCCATCCCCTTGTGATATCTAAGGAAGAAACATTCCGCAAATGCGCTCAGTCGCCCACTCCATCATGCCCACTGCCTCTTGCTTTATTTTAGTAAAACAGAAAACGCCACATCAGTCTCAGCATGTGCTAGATAAAGTTTCCTTCTCTTCTCCAAGCTAAATAATCCTTAATCTCTTTAATTTTAAACCTTTCATTATTAAAATTTCCTCTCTACTATTTTTAGATTCTCCACATTGCTTTTTAAATGAGGGTCAGAAATAAACAAATACAGAACCGAAAAATCTAATAAAGCTGGGTTGGCGGTAAATGAGATTACGGCGGTGACAGGCTGCTCTGATTTTCTATATTACTACTTCTTCCTCTGGCAGTCTGCCACCGTCGTAATAAAAGATGGTACTTCTGTTGGTATCATCCTTCATGCAAGGGTTTATGCCTTCAAAGACTCCTGGACAGTAAAGAGCTATCTCCATGCTTGCAGGAAATCCCAAAGGGTTGGGGCCATGTGTCACTGCTGATTTCTGCCCACCTGGCTACCAAGTTACCCGGCTTCACACACGGGGTCTGAAGTCAGACAACCTGAGTTCAAATCCCAGCTCTGTTACAAGCTGTGTGATCCAAAGCAAGTCATTTTACTTTCTTAAACCACAAAAGGAGAATCACAGGACCTACTTTACACAGTTGTTTTAATGATCAAATGATGATTATAAAGAACTTGGCGTTGTGCTTGTTACATATTAGATATTCAACAATTGGTAGCTTAAGAACAAAGACAGTTTTCCCCTCCTGAGCATTTGCTTGGCATCTCTCTAATCCGGCAAATGTCCAGTCCAGGAAAGGAGCACTCTCGCAGTGCCTGGGTGGGAAGTGGTGCCGTCCTGCCTCACGTGACTGGATAACACGCAGTACTTAAGCAAAAGCGGCTATTTGTCTATTCCGCACCCACTCGTTTTTCTTCTGTAGTAACAGAATTCTCCATTTTTAACTAAACCTAGGGTACCCAGAATAAGACTACTTGTTTTCTCTTAACTGTTTTGACCAACAAAATATAAGCAAAAATGTCGTGTAGCAGCTTCCAGAAATATCCTTAAAAGCCAGCCAGTGCATGACCTCCACCACCACCTTTCCCTGCCTTCGCTCCGCTTCCTGGGATTAGGGTTGGGATGTAAAGGATGGCGATCCAAGCACACCCGGAGCCCTGAGGCTCGGGGAACAGGACGGCAGAGCAGTGAGCGAGAAGGAGCCTGGGTCCTTGAGGAGGGTGGAGCCCCTGAACCAGTCCTGGGCTGCCCGCTCCAGACCTCTTCTATGTGAGGAAGAAAACAGCTTTGGAAAGTCATCATTACTTTGTGGCTTTTCTGTAACATTCAGCTGAATGTAATCCTCACTAATATAATCACAGTATCTCCAAAGTGTTCCTGGGGTCACAGTGGCTCTTACGCTGGGACAATTTTGGCCCCTAGAGGATATCTGACAGTGTCTGGAGAGATTTTCGGTTGTCACGGCTGTGGGGGTGCCACTGTCATTCAGTGGACAGAGGCTAGGGATGCTGCTAGTGTTCTATGATAAACAGAACAACCCCCACATCAAAGACTTAGCCAGTCTCAAATGTTACGTTTGCCAAGGGCTGAGAAATCTGTCAAACACGTCTCTCAGGAAGGTCAGTGGTAAAACGCCCCTTGTTCATTACAGTAAACATGGCAGAAGAATGATGTGTCTTAATTAATCAATATTGTCCTCAACAGAGTTACTATATATCTCAAACAGTAATAAACAGTTTTCAAAGAACCACAATATAATGAATTATATGACACGACACCTAGCCAAGACTTCAGACTGGTCGCATGAGAAAGGATATTGCATTTAAAAGAGATACTCAGTATATTAATTGCATTTCATAACCACCTGGGAGCTTTTAAAAAATACCGATGCCCAGGTTCCACTCCAGACCAAGTACATTAAAGCTCCTGGCAGTGACGCCCAGGCATCTGTGTTTTCCACGGAGGAGCAAGTAAGGGTCATTAGAGTACTTATCGCAAATACACTGAAGAATTACAAAACACAGGCGGCCCTGGACGCACCAGATTCCCAGGCCACAATCTGCCTACTTCTTTACAAGGGGTTCTGTCAGGGCAGAACCCTTCATTTCTCCTCTGCTTAATGCTCACTCTGACGCCCACTTTATCTTCAAAGTAAAGGAACACACAGTCCTGTCTCTAAGGTTGTGACTGTCGAGTTCCACTACAGGATGCATCTTTGCTCTGAACCTGGCTTGCCTTCCTTGTGGGTGGTGGCCAGTATCCCATAACCCCACCAGCAGCGGGAATCTATTCAGCTGCCCCTTAACATCCTGCATCAACATGACATTCAGATTCCTGGCTCCTGTTTTGTTAGCAGAGTTGATCACTGCACCTCCTAGAAGATCCTGGAAAATTCAAAATATTTTACCAGTCTAGCCATCACATCCTCACTTGGACATCTTGGATGCCTGAAAAGAAGAAAAAGGAAGCAGCTACAAACGGACATCAGGATACCAAACTGTAACTTTTTCAGAGCCTAGCAGACGCTCATATATGGCCAGGGTTAAAAACGACTAATTTAGTATACCTAAAAGGCGCACTTCCAGCCCGACAATCCTGCTGTGAAAGCATCTCATGCTGACTCAGAAAAAAGCGAACTACCACAGTACTACAAATAGTATCTTCAAGGGCTTTTTTTTCTTATTTGTTTTTAATGCATTCCAGCCTGGCAGAGCTGAATGACGATTTCCTTTAGAAAACACTCATCTCGCACCCAAGTATGTATGAAATAAAGGTGGATGGTTTCTCTTAGTCTAAATAAGACATATTCCCTGCCTTAGGTGGCCTACCCCAAATTTTACTGAGAGCAATTTGAAGATAATGACCTAAAACGCTAATAAAGTCAGCCTCTAACTATACCGGGAAAACACCAGAATACTTGGGACTATGACTGAAGAAAGCAGCTCCATTAGTGCCACGTGGCTGATAAGCCCCATCGATGAGAGTTTTAGACAGGAGTCTGATAAAAAGCAATTCTGCCCATCAATAAGAGGGAGCAGAATCGCCCCTTAAACAGAGGGCCAATTTTTTTTTATCAGATGAACAGTAAGTAGCTAAGTAACAAGATCATTTATGCAGCATCGCCATTTTTGAGCAAAAAGATCAATCTCTGCCATCACAAAGTTGTTCCCGGCAGCCTTTCTAGTGCAAGAAGCAGGGAATAAAAATCAGTCCTCAGGTCTGTTCCCCAGATACAACGAACAGGGACAACCTCCTGGTGGACAGAAGATATTGTATCAGTGCCACATCAAGGGGAACAAGCGGACATTCCACAACACGGCAAAGCCCAAGGAGCTGTCTCGTGGTCTTGGGTCTGGGGAAGATGCACAGGATAATGGAGGATTTACACAAGCACACAGAAAGCAACTCTGGCTGTGTGTGCCTGTCACTGACAAAAATGCTCTTCGCACTGTTCTCTCCTAAGGTTCTGTGTCAAGCTTGCTGGGGGGACTATGATGTCTTCACGTGCATGTGACTCTACCAAGAAGTCTACACCTCTGTTACAAGAGAATTTTGCAGACCTTCTAGAGGGAGTTATTAACATATTTCCCAAGATTTACATGAAGTACTGAAAGCTTATAAAGGGATGGATTTCAGAATAGGTCATTCCACTTGGACTCAGTCTTTATATCAACTTAATAAATAAGCACCTTACAGGCTAGTCAAGATTATACATAGAAAGAGAAACATAATTAAAATCTTCAGAGACTATATTCCATAAGAATTAAATTCCTTGTAAGCAAAGCCATACAATCAAACCCATCATTATACATGTGCGGGACCTACGTTAACACCCAGCACAGTTTACAAGGACACAGTGTCATCTACGGTGTATGCTTCTTACAGCATGTATTATTCAGATTAGAAAATTAAGCAGCAAAACTCAGTTAAATGTTGACCCTTGTTCAGGGGCAAATGTGGCAAGTCTAAAATCCTCAAATAGTTCAAAGACCCAATATCAGCCAATACTTTACTACTCCATCAATGATCTACAAAAATTACTTGTCAGAAGCAAAACTGACAGACCAGAGTTTCATTTCTTCCCATGTGTGCTCATTTGGGGACACTAAAATGAAAGGTAACTAGATAAACAGAAGGCTAGAAAATCCACCAACTACACAGTACTATATAATCATACTGTATATGCATGTACAATATTAAAGAAT
The DNA here is from genome assembly GCF_048564905.1 of Vicugna pacos. Classification (NCBI taxonomy): domain Eukaryota; kingdom Metazoa; phylum Chordata; class Mammalia; order Artiodactyla; family Camelidae; genus Vicugna; species Vicugna pacos. Next base: position 19,590,805 of record NC_133012.1, read on the forward strand.
AAAAAATAAACACACTCACCCCTAAAATATCTCAAGCACAATAAGGGAGATTGAACATTCCTATAAATCAGACTTCCGGGGTATATACTTCAAAAGTGTTTTTGCAAAACAATTAGTCAAGAGCCCTTTATTCCCAAACGTGTGCCTCTGGATTTTCTAAGAAAAATGAAAATCAACACAATGTTCTACACTGTAATTTTAAAAACACAGCCTTCACTTCCACTGCTTTTCCAAGGCAAGCATTTGAGCAGCTGCACAGTTCTAACAACTGAACAGCCTTCTATCTACTCTAACCTCGTTATTTGATAAACATGATACTCTGAACAAACGAATTCCACTGCTAAGGGAGAAGCTGGGTAAATTCGGTTGTCACTGATTAATAAGATTTATGGACTTCCTTTATTTCTGCTTCCCTGACAACCATTTTTTTCACCTAACTAGGCAGAGGAAGGTAATTAGCAACTATTGTCACGCTATAATTAAACACAAGTACCTTAGCTGCTTCAAGAACTCAACATCAGAGTTGCTGTTGATAAGCTTGATGAACTCTTCATAAGAGGGAGCATATGTGTAGGCTCTCTTGTGGTGCTCATTCATCTGCTCTCTGCGCTCCAGCTGGGCAAGCAACATTTGGTTAATGTAATCTGGATTACTGAGTAACTCCACCACTGGCTTTAAGACTGTGGGACACAGAAGAAAGCATCACTGAAAAGGATCTTCTTTAAAGGAACTGTTTCCACATTATATAATTGAAACTACATTTGGGAAGTATTTTAAAACTACCCAATGGGCCGCAGACACACACATGCACACACACACGAGCACGTGCACACACAGCTACCCATCCCCCTGGGTTTGCTACCAGCAATGGCTACAACCAACCAAGTGGTCGTTTTAACAAACGAGTTACATGTAAATTTATTAATTAATAATAAAAGAAGATCGTTTGGAACCCAAGTTGTTAACAAGGTCATCAAAATTAAGTACACTCATTTTCCCCTTTTATTGCGTCCACAAAGCTCAGTATGCTTTGTCTGCCAAAAGATGAGAGTCAACACTCTCCCAACTGGTGAAAGCAGACCTCAGGGAGGAAGTTGTTAGAAAGTTAATGACACTATGACAGATTTATCCTCCTAACTTTAGGTCAAAAAGTTCCCCTTTTCTCTGTGGTTGGCTGTATCAGCTGACAGGCACAGCTGGCTAATCCTGAGATAATAAATGAGACGGTCAATCATTGCATATCCAATACAGCCTTATCTGTTTGAGATTCTGAGATAGGAGAAGTCTTAGATCATACAGTCTTCCATTTTCCTCACCCTGGCTAAGCATTTCCGTGGATATACTTTTGTCTAGTAATCACATTATATTGCAGCATAGTTCCTTTTTTTATTTATTCTAAGTTATATACAGGCATAATCAATGAATACTTCAGCAAAGATGTTTTAAGTAAACACATACTCCAGTTTGAGTATAGATATTCTTTCACTAGTGTATAATTGGCCTGGGTAACTCAAAAGCTATCCCAAATGAATGCCTCCCTGTTGAGAGCATAAGGACTAGTTATCTGTTACAAACAACAGGACGGACTACATATCTGGCAATATGTTGCATAAAAAATTTGTCTCACGTATGGACAAGTGATGCCCTCTTTGAATGACATTTAAACTTGACATTTTGAAAATGATTTAATGCTCGTACGTCCCACAGTATACAAGTCTGCACAGGTGTCATATGAAGCGTTATCACATTAGTATGTAGCACGTTAGTTTGCACAAGTATCGCATTAGTAACAGCAATTACTTATAAAAAGTCTACCTTTTGTTGTGAGAATTTCTGCAAGCATTATGCGTAAGCTGAGAGACTGGACATCCTTTGAGGGGAGGAGACAAAACACCAGAACCCGAGAACATGTTTGCAGGAATCTTCCTTCATCGTCTGAGTTCCTCAAGCATGCGTGCAACACAAAAGGCCTCGGCTGTTCTTCGTGTCTGCAAAAATACATGACGAGAGGGAAAAGGAAGGAAAGAAATTTCCAGAAACAATTTGGTTATGTACCGTTAGGTTAAAAAAATATTTCAAATGGGCAACACATCAGTTTTAATAACTGTGTCTACTCTGACAACATTAACAGCCAACAATTTTCTCAACCACAGACTAATCTATGAAAACCTGAATGCAGGGCCTTTTGAGATTTCCGATCTTAAGTAGCATCAATAGGTAAACACAACTCCCAAATCACAGCAACAATCCAGAAAGAGATGAGTATCTCTTTACATATTTTTAAGTCTCCTAGATCTCTTCTTCAGTGTGATCTATGGCTTCATTGTGCAGGAAAAAAATCTATCAAAGCATAAACCTGGGTCACCAGGCAGCTTTCCTGACAGGGTGATTCTAGGATAAAAAAAAATGGATGGGAATTTCTACTAAGGAGAGGCTCCATGACTGACGCTTCATTATTTGATGACTAACTACCTTCTGCGTGGCTCCCAAGTATTTCCCCAGCCAGCCTTACCAACCCAGGTCACAGATTCCCTGTCAGCCCTGACCCCATCCCATCCCAGGACCATTAATTTCAAGGATATGAGTGAAGAGAGGGGAAAGCAGAACGCTCCATACCTCCTTGTCCCACAGTATCTGGATAGCAATTCAAGAAAGACTGGGAAGCTAATTTTTCTAATATCTTCCAAGCAAGAGGCAGTTTATGGGCTTCTTATAGTAACTAGCAGCCAACAGTTGGAAAAAATTCCAAACCAAAACACTAAACAGAGGGGGAAGAAGCACAGTAAGTACCACACAGGAAATGAAACAAATAAATGCATAATGCTGCCTTTATGACCAGTGACCATTTTGAAGAGTAAAACTTTACTTTAAAATATATATTTGGTTAATATTTATTGGGGGAAGTCGTCCCCCACCCTCCAGATCCACTTTAACAAAAGAGCCTTCTTTATAAAATATCAAAATCGCTCTCCAGGCCCCTTCTCTACCCCAGTGGAGGGGAGATAATAAATGGAGCCTGGTCCTCAGACTTCCAGGAGTTCCCCTTCTTCCTGGACAGTGAGGGGAAAACCTTCCGAGTGAACCAAAGGCCAGATGGCTGGTCAAACAACCTTGATGCAGGAAGAAAGGAAAGGTGAATGCTTCCCTGGAATCCTCCACTAACTCTAAGAAGGGTACTCCTGTGATGCCCGCTAGTAAGTGGAGACTTTAGAAGTCTAGAAAGGAACATAAGGCACATGGTTCCTCCTGAGCCAGGTCCCTCTAGTGTTCTGGTGGACTGCAGCCTCAGTCCTGGCAGCAACCTCTGTCAGTGCAGACTGTTTACTGCAACTCCAACTCCTCACTTCTGGGTTCTCACGCCTTGAGTGAGCAAAAGGACACTGACCTTCCGTAAATTTCGTATGTGCAATGTTACTTAATCTTCCCATGTACACCCAGAAGCAGATATCACCATCACTACTTCATAGATGAGAATATTAAAGATCTGAATTGTTACGTGAATAGGTCAAAGTCACAGAGATAATAAATGGTAGAAATAACTTTCAAGTCCTTTTCTGACTCTCAAGTCCAGACTCTTTAAAACTACACCATAATCAAAGATTGCTAAGATGAAAGTAAAAAAGAAAATTCAGAGATAAAAAAAGAAAATATATGAATAAAAACATTATTTTTTTCCTTAAACAGCATGCCAGTGCTTGACTGGTAAACAGAACAGAGACTGTAAAAAGAAGGCTGTGAAATTAAAGATGCTATTGATTTAACAACATAAAAACAATCATTTTTAGATTTTCCTGAAACATGCTGGAACAAGACAGATGGGGCAAAGGAAGAGGAAGCAGAGGCAAGAATTAAGTGGGATCTGGATTGGCTTAAAGCGGCCAACAGAATGCCGGCTGGGAAATAAATACAGGCTGATCGGAAAGCTGCCTCCACACAATTACCTAACAGTCAACCAGAGGATGTGTTGCTTTTATTAATGCAATTTATTATGCTCTAGTCTGACAGTGGCCAATTCAACTGGGTGCTTCCCTGGCTGCCAAAGTCATTCTGCACCCAATGGAAATCTGCACAGCAACGGCAATTTCAGGACGAGGGCACTGTTCACCTGGAGTAGGCAAGTACAGAGATAACCATCAAACCTAATTGCATTTCTGCCAGTCCCATTACGTGATCTGTAGAAGATGACGCACAGTCAGATATTAGATCCCCAGCATTCACCTCCAGGGCACCATCATCCATATGCAAAACACCACTGACCTACCAGCATTTTTCCAAATATCCATAATCTCAGAAAATAGTGGTAGATTTTTTTTCTTTAATAAGAATCATCAGCTAGCGCTCCTAGGCATAGCCTAGACAGCAAGACAATACATCTGCCCTTGGCCCAAGCAAACCAGAAGTCCAAAGAGGAGGACTTTCTAAAATGGAATCAATCTCTGTTTCTATTATTCTGATGCTTGTCCATAATATCTTCATATTATCCACAGAAGCAGTAATTTCAGAAGCTGGTAAACAAATGTCTCAATGAAAAATATATTCTCATGCTGAAATTAGATAATCATAAAAACACCAAAATTTGTCTAACCACCTGCTCTTCCCCCAAACCTAAATGAATCAGTCTTTTAACTAGAATAAAACAATGATCTAAAATGCTGTCCTATACTGAACCGTAATTTAAACATTTCACTTTAAAATGAGCCTCCACTGAATTGAAGTAAGTCTTTTCCACCAGGCAGAATTCTGGAGTGCCTTATTCAGCGGAAGCCACAGCCAGTTGGTAGGTGCTGCACAGGGTTGCTGAACACTCAGGAGAGGCTGAAGCTTTCTGGACTCCAGGGAGGTAAACCAAGAGTCCTATTTCTCTTCTTTCCTTATAAGTTCACATACCTCCTTACTGGAAGTTACTTTCTCTATAAACAGTGGCTATCAAAGGGTGGCCTGGAAGCCCCTGTGTGTCCCCAAGACCCTTTCAGGAGGTCTGTGAGGTTGAAACCACATTCACAGCAATAGAAAAAGGCCATGTGTCTTTCACTCTTCACAGGTTTGTGGAATTTTCCAGAGGCTACATGACGTGATGACATTGTCACTTTGATGGTGAGTGGAAAGAGTACTGTGTAGTCCTATAGTTTAAAATTTTCTTAGTTTAGAATCTAATATGGTAAATATTGACAAGATATGATGAGTGGTAAGCTGGTAAATGTTTAACACCTGGCTCTCCAAGGGAAGAAAAGCTCTGATTTGTAGATTTGCCCATATCATGGTGTAAATACTCCCACCATGGCCAATTATGAGCCAGGAACCCGATTATCGCCGACCTCAGAGCTGGGAAGAGATGTGCACAGTCAGCTCTTGCAAACCAGCACAAGTCAGCCCCCGGACATCACGAGCTGTGACCCACATAAACAAAAAGCTCTTTCAGGTTCTCAGCAACTTTTAAGAGCGTAGAGGGATTCTGAGACCATGAAACCTGATAATTGCTGCTCTACAGTAATTTTTTCAAATCATAGGCTGTGACCCACGAGGAACAAAATAAAATTTAGTCTCAAACACCTTTTAAATGTTAAAGAACAAAAAAAAATTTCAAAGTTATCACAGGTAATGAGCAGTATTAGATGAAACTAATCACAATAGTTTCACAATATAAAATGTATTTCTTACTGTGGGTTGGTCACAGGTTTTAAAAAGGTTGCAGAACACTGGGGGTAGCAAACTGAAAAGTAGCAGGCATATGGTGGCTCTGCAGCTTCCGTCCTCAGGGGCCAGAGCCAGGCAGACACGAGGAGAGAGGATGACTCACGGGAAAAGGCAGCGTAGCCAAGGATGGAGCTCTGATGTTGCGCAACAACCTGAAGCACCCAGGTCCCTGAGGGCCTCCCAGGCCGGAGCAGGGAGTGCCTTCTGACAGAGCCGCAGCACAACAGGGCTTCTCAGAAGGGTGTGAGTTACTGCCTGCCAGGTGAGGATGCGGATGCTTACATATTTTGCAAATACTTTGTCTCTTCCCTGACAGCAGAGGAAGAGGAGAATCAGCGAGAAGAGGCCGCATTAACTGCAGGGAGCTCCCCCTCCTACTCCAACTGAGTCCGCCTCCAATCAGGCAGAAGGCCACTCGTAACAGTAAGACTGCCTCTTACGCCCAAGTCAGAGGTGCTATGTGACTCACTCTCTCACTCCCGCAAGAGTGAGACCTACATTTAAGATCTGGTCAGCAAACTAAGAAAGTAAGAATTTGTTATCAGCCTAGAAATGGCCTTGTGGAAGTCTTCTTCCAAAGGCAGAATCATCTCACAGGCACAAACCTTTCCCCTGTTAACAGCACAAAAGGCTACAAAGCCTAAATATTAGCAATTTTCACACGGAAACACCCTCTCTAATTACAGCCCACACATTCCAACATTAAGGTCCTTTTAAAAATTGATTCCCAGGATATTATGATGCTATAGAGCTCTTAACACAAGACTCACAAAAAGAAACATGAACTTTTTTAAAACTTTTCTGATAATTGATAACTCACTGACATTCTTCAGAGTTTCAAACACTACATTAACATTTTCTGTTTCTAGGTACCCCATTCTAAGAAGTTCATGATACTGCTGGCTCCGTAAAATCTGTTTCACTGTTTCAGTTACTTACAAAATCAAACAAGTCTATAAAGTGGTTTTCTACTAAAAAATAATTTTTAAAAATTTACTCTGTCATAACATTATGATTTCCCCCAAGTATGCCTACATTTCCAGCCAAGGGCCAGCAAGAAGATAAACGTGCTAGAGTTTTGTCTTGACTTCGACCCCTTTCTCAGTAAGAAAGATATATTAATGTGAATTAAGCTGGGGGCGGGAGAGAGCTGGTGAGAGGTTGTTTCCATTTTAACGGTTACCTGGAATTCGCCGCCTTCAGGTCACAGAAGTGAGTGAGCAAAGCTCTCACGATGTCATTGCAGACGACTTTGACCACATCCACGTGGCTCAGCCTGTGGCGCAGCTGTCGGGCGATTTCCCAAAAGTCCTCTGACAGCAGATGGTAGAGCTGTCCCTCATCTCTGCTGAGGCTTCTGTACCAGGACAGGATGTAGTCTCTGTAACTGTAGTCAAACACTACCAGGAACAGACAAAGCATCACGTAAAACTTGGGTGAAAGCAGCAGACACCGAGACAGCTTTCCTACTGGAATCTGGTCACCTGCTATTTAATAGTCACTGTTTAAAATACAAAAAGAGTAGAAAACAAAACAAGGCAAAACATGCTTTTTCCTAAAACCTTTCAAAACGAGAGGTTCTCATCTATCTAAAATTTTGAGGATGTGGTGACCATAGGTCCTGGATTTTCTTGGATAGCCCAATTTTTAAATATTCTATCTTGGTATGAAACTCTGTTTTTTTTTTGTGATTGAGCATCTGACACAGTAAAACATACTTGTGGAGTGTGTCAGTTATCAACTCAATTGTCTCTTAGCTCCAATTCACAATTTTTTGCCCTGCTTTATGATACTGGAGCTGAACCCAGTAAACATTTTTTCTTTGCCGACTGGCAGACTGTTGAGATTAGTCAACAGAGGATGCTGGCGGGGGGACACTGGAAGAGGAAGGGGCTTCCTTCCTGGTTCCTGTGAGCTCTTCTCTCACCATTCCTGCAACACGCAGCTGACAGCAGCTCGCGGGGCACTGAACAGCGTGCATCCCCAGCAAGCTCCTAGGACCCAGAGAGCAGTCTTCTGGAGAATTCTGCTGGCACCCTGCTGGTGGCTTCCCCTAGCCCATGGTATCTCTTGAACATCTTAGCTCTGGGGTGGAGAAGGAACGTACAAATAGGGCCAATGAGTGGAAAATACAAGGAAGTTGTTTTTTCTGTTCAACATAAAGAGGAAGTGAATAAAAACATTCAAGCTATTCAAGAGGTTGCCACAGTAGATGAGGAATGTTCCATCATTCCATCATAAGAAGCTTTTAAACAAGATGGATATCTAATTGACAAGGAAGACATGGAAAAAACTACTTTCTGAGATGGCAAGCTGGATTACTGAACTCCAAGGGTCGTCTGCAAGGCCTTTATTGTCCTTTTATCCTCCTTCTGGGAATCCCAATGCCAAGCAACAAGAGCATGAGGGGAGCCACCTTGCCAATAAAACACTGTTAATTTGCTCATGTGCAATTCTTTCTTACTCTTTTATTAAACTAGAAGTTTTCATGCCTAGAGTTTTTAACTAGTAGCAAACAAATCTGAAAACTAAAACATTTGGAAAATAGAACAATTTTCCCTTTCATTAAAATTTAACTTCAAATTAAAGCAGGAAATTACGTGCAATTATAAGAGACAGTATCTAAAAATAAGATCTTTTTAACATGGTAAAGGATTTATGTGATGGGTGTGTTCACCTCCATAATGTCTCATTACATTTAACCACACTGCAAATTCTAATTATTACAGCTCCAAAATACTCCTCTGATAATACACTTTGGTTAGAAATTGATAAAAATTAATACTGGCAAAGCCTGTACTCAGTAATAGAGATATGTGTGAGCCACACGTTTATCTTCTATCAATAGCTCATCAGCATCTCTCCTCAAACTAAGTATCATAAAAAGACAACAAATGTTAAATGTACAAAACAAAGCCATGATTCTAAGTATGCATTACATAACTACATATACTCATTTATATCAGTACACATATAAAAATATTTTAAAGTATACCTTTTGGGTCAATTCAAGGAGACAAGAGAAATTCATGTCATAAAATCATTTTATGGTCTTCATTAAGGAATAAGTGTAAGTAATGTAACAAACCACAGTGAGACATAAAAGAACACTTATTCTCACTGCCAAGCAGAGAGTTTTTCTTCTAAAGACATAGTAACAGCCAAGAAAAATTCAGGTGCCATTATCACTCAAATACATTTATTTTCTAGGACGGCTCTCAAAGAAATACGTTGGTAAAAGGGAATCACTGGGAATTACAGAGAATGGAATAACATGATTAGAACCTTAGTTTTAGTCAGATTAATCTGAAAAGAAGATTTAGAGTAACAAAGTAGAGAAATACGAGAGGTGAGAGAACCATAAGGGGAAAGAATATGAAAAAGAATATATATATATACACACATATATATGCATAACTGAATCACTTTGCTGTACACCAGAAACTAACACAACATTGTAAATCAACTATATTTCAATTAAAAAAATTACTTCAGCCTTGACAAATGTCCCTATTATTTGTATTTTGCAAGCATACCAAGACATCCTCAATTTTATCAATTCAAGTTTATTATAACTAGCTAATAACACTTGAATTTCAATCAAATATACTGGTGCCAGAGTTTAGAAATGTTAATTGAAATACTCCAGAGATGCAAATTATAATCATTATAGATTTTCTAAATTCTTATGGAACCTCTTAGCCTTCTCAACATACATTTCCAGATTCTAATTCCACATTAAATTAAATGTCCAAATTTTTAGAAGGCAGTTTTGGTTTTAGTTTGCTGTTGTTTTTCTTTAACAACAACTACTGCCAAATGCATAAATTTTATTTCCAATAACCAATTTTATAGTAGCCTATAGTGCTCCTTTTGGTAGATGATATAATGTTCATCTTCCTTGGAAATCATTTTGCTTAAAAAAATGGACAGGAAATTGTAAACATTAAGAATATGGTAAAAATAAAAGGAAAGAAAAATTAACTGTATCAAAGTGTAATCAACTAAAGCTCTTACCCAAAAGCTTTGGATAAAATTTTCTTTTCAAAATAAATCATTCACAGAAATTAGCCTGAGGATAATGTTTTGTTTTTATGTTGTGTTTTGGTTTTTGCCAACTAAGCCTGTCCTTATCCCGTCTTTCTCTTTTCATAAATATTTCTGGAACAAGTTGGTCCATGCTAGATAAGCATGCCACGTCTAAGTGCAGAGTAATTTCTACGTCTTAAAAAATTAAAAAGAGACACCCATGTTCACAGCAGCACTATTCACAACAGCCAGAAGGCGGAGGCAACCCAAGTACCTACTGATGGATAAACAGATACACAGAAGATGGAATATACATAAAATGCAATATTAATCAGCCTTAAAAAGGAGGGAAATTCTGACACATGCTGCAAAATGGCTGAACTCTGATGACATTATGCTAAGTAAATAAGCTAAACGTTTAACAAAAGAACACACACTATATGATTCCACTTATACAAGGTACCTAGAGTTAAATTCATAGAGCACAAAGCAGAATGGTGGTTATGAGGGGTGTGGGAATCATTGTTGAATAGGTATAGAGTTTCAGCTTTGCAAGATGAAAAGAGTTTTCTAAAAGAAAAAAAAAATTCCTGTTACCTACTTTAGGTAACAGAACAGATCCTTGCTTCACATGGTAGAACTAGCTCCCTGGCTAGCTTCATGTGACCTGCAAACTCCTACTTAATCAACGTTTAAATCTCATCCATTCAATTCAAACATGGATGTGTTTATTTAGTCCTCAAGTAAAAATTCATGAAGGAAAAATCCTAATGCTACACAAAGACAAGGAGGATAGATATATTTGTTAGAAATTACCATTTTCCTTATAGGACATAACAAATTGCTTCACATGGTAATTATGCATCCTCATTTAATCCTTACCTTCTTTCAGAGCTTTGTCCATATTATGAGAAATTACTACCCTTCTAGACTGAACTGACTCATGTGAGTTTCCATACATAGGACTCTGAAATGTAAGAGGAAAAAAAAACATATTATTGAATGAATAAATCATAAATAAAAATAAATCTAAAAGGTATGAAATACCCTTTAAACAGGCATTAAAATATTACTTAACAGATCATAAAGTTCTTCTGGAATGCTTACGGTTAAGAAATGTTTTAAAAAGAAGAATTAAGGAAGGATTTTCCCTACTAGATATCAAAACAGTATTATGCCAGTGTTGGAATAAAAAAATCAACAGAATGGTAGACAGTATAAAAATATCTATATACAGATGCATATATATAAATATATGAGAATTAGTAAGAAAGAATTTGAAATCTGTAAGGAAAACACAGACTAGTCAATAAATGGTGTTGAGATAATTTGATGTGTGGGGAAAAAAGGTTAGAGTCTTACCCCACAATTCATACATAAATAACTCCAAACTGACTAAAGAGCTAAATTTTTTTTTAACTGAAAAAAGTATTTAAAGGAAACAAGGGAGATGCTGTGTGTAATCTTGGGATGGAGAAGATCTCCCTAGAATAAGACACAAAACCTAATAGTTATAAAGGAAAAAAAAAACTGACAAATATGACTACAAAAATAGAAAATTCCTATTTGACAAAAGATCCTATAAAATACAAATGACAAACTAGCAGACAATACCTGCAGCATATATAACAAAGGACTATTATTTAATAAGAAAACTATTATTTAAAACAAGAAAAATAAAAGAAAATCAAGCAAGGAATTGAAAGAGCAATCATAAAGAATAAATACCAATAAATGTATGAAAAAATGCAACCTCCTTTTTTAATTAGAGAAATGCAAATTTGAGCCATGAGATACCATCAGACTGCCAAAGCAGCGGGAAAGAATCCTAATAGCTAATGATGGCAAAGATATGTAGAAATGGTCATTTTTCACACACTATTGGGGGAAATGTCTATTTCTACAAGCTTTTAAGAAAGCAACTGAGCCACACATAAAAATTTAAATATCTATCTTTTCATTCAGCAAGTCTTTGCCTAGGAATCTAGCCAACAGAAATAATTGCACATTGCACAACAGTTTATACACCAAGAATTTCACTGCTATATTGATTACAAAGGCAAAAAATGGAAATAACTTCAATGTATATCAATAGTCAAAGATTTAAATTATGATACATTCATATTTTAGACTATAATACAACCATTAAAAAGAACGAATTAGGGATACATATACCTTCATGGAAAGTTTTCCATGATGGAAAATGTTTGGAAGCACATACACCAAACCATTAAAAGCAGTTTTCTCTAGGCAAGGGCATAGGATTTTAACTTTTCCATATATGCTTATTTAACAGTATATTTTAAAAACTGTGTAACAGTATAAATTCTTTTTAATTTTTAAAGGATACTAGCTGGCAAGAACCAAAAACAGAGAGGCAATGTACAGGATTTAAATCCCACTGTTTGGCCAGTAAGACTACATTAAAGAAAATTTTTTAATTGATCACATACCAAAGTAATCAGAAGTATGTATAATGTAACTGGGCCTACTTATTGGTTTTGGAGGAGAAAAAGAAAGTAATATTAGTGTAATGCAGAGTACTTTTTGTGCACAGGAAATAAGTGCTTGATGAGCACTTTGACGTCACTCAGGAGATCTAAATGGCTAACGTTAGTATGACCCTCCGCCAGCAAACACGCACAAGGAAATCCCCGTGTTCAGGCAGGCCACCTCAACACAACTGCAATCAACCCCGTGGCCCTGGACCACCCAACCAGAACCAGAAGTGGAAAATTTCCAGTCCTTTGCTTAGCTTCACACTACCCACGGGTCAAATGCCAAGAGTGTCATCCGTTTTCATGATCAGTTATTAAAAAACAAAAGCCAAAGTCTTAAGATTTCTTAGTTGAAATACTTTTAAAAGCCTTAAGATGTATGAGTTACTCAGAAAAGAATTCCTCTTTGTCATAAATTAATATTCAACACTTTCCCAAGGAATCATAAAAAAAAGTAGATAACCATAATCCTTACACAAAAGCCATTTAATGCCTAAAAGGAATACACTCTCAACTGTTTAAAACTATTTTCTAGTCTCTGAGTAGCTTGCTATAAAATTAATCTACACATTTCATTGTAATTTTTAAAATTTTATTTCATAAGAGAAAAAAATTGAAGAAACGAGAGGAATTTTAAAATGCTAGTGCTTTTCAGCACATCAGGCAGATATTTAAACAACTTAGATTTTTGGACAATCTCTTAATTGACTTAATACTTTTAGAGCACTATACTGATAAATAACCTTAATCACAATTTCTCAGGCTTCTGGCCAACAGTCTGGTATAGCTTCCCAAATACAGGTGTGGTCGTTTTCACACACAACACTAACCGAATGATGAAACTACAGCCAAACAATACTTACTCGAGAAGTTTCTGAATTTGGGTTCTTAAAATGGAAACTGTTTTGAAGGGCCGGGAGAGTAGCAAGTATGAACCAGGCCGAAAGGCAGGGCATGGTATTTATGCATATTCTGTGCTTTGTGTCTGTCATTACCACTTCCTACGAAACTTGATTTTATTCTTACCTTCTACCTTTTTTGGTCTCCCTAGTTTGGCTATATTACTTCTTGCCGTCTGCCTGCATCTTTCTTTTCTCTCTCCGCTTCATATTGAGATGTAATACCTACAGTAAGTGTATGTCTGTCATTACTGACTGTATCTGAATTAGGTCTTTACTCTCTCTAATTTAGATAGAAAGCTTAGGAGAATAACGTTTTCTATGTTGGCTCTTTATGTAGAAGCTCTACTATTTTTTCAATCTGATTTTCCATTCTGGTCCTGGATTTCCCTGCACCCCATCTCCCAGGGGTCACTGGCCTTTGTTAGAAAGAATTTTCAAAGTTTTTCATCCCTATCCCATCAGGGCAGCCTGATGAAGTCTGTAAGGAGGAGAACCGGAAGATAAAAGAAAACATCATGGGCCAAAAATAACTGGGTAACCATGCATGGAGATTTCTTTTTTAAGGATTTAATATTTATGGAGGCAGAATCTCCTCATGACTAAATCACTACCCGAGTGTAAATCAGTCACTACACGGAGGGAGGGAGGGAGGGAGGGGAGCAGAGGAGGAGAGAAAGCGGGCAGCTAAACACATGCACACATTCCTGTGGCCCAGAGGACAGTTGAACAAAAATCGTCTTCATTCTCCTTCTATTTATAGGTTTGAAAAAAGAAATTCCACACAACAAACTTCCCCACAAGATGCGTTAAAGCCAATGCTGACTCTCCCTCCCTGCAGCACGCAGGTCCCACTCCTCAGGGAAAGCCCGCCTCCTCCGGACAGTCACTTTCCTAATAATGCTGGTTCTAGGGAAGGTGGGAGAAAACCGTGTGTCCTTTTTCCTCCGTCACAAAGGATAAGTGACAGACATCCTCACTACCCGAATCCAGAAATAAGGACTTCGAATGTAGTCTGACCAGTCAGCTCTCCTTAGAAGTTTTGTATCCACATCCCGGTATGAACACAGAAGAGCTTTTGGTGAACCAGGACCCCTGCCATGTAAAAAACAGATCTTATTTTTAATTTAGTAAAAATAAATGAAATCCATCTTCATTTTCAGATTTAAACCTAGCTTGAAACCAACATATCGAGATCATTCTTAGTCACTCAGTGAGTTCCTGGAGAGAGAAGCGAGAGGTCTCAACGTAAAACTGCTCATTTTGAAAATGTCTTCCAAGGACAGGGCAAAACCTGAAAGCTTTTCTCTGACATATGTAACTAGATGCTCAGCATCAAGGAGTAGCTGCCTCATGAACAAACCCTTTCCCGAGTACATGTCAGCTTTCTGTTTACTCCTGAAGATCAGCTCTTAGTCTACAGCCATAATACACTCAAATTGTCTGTGTCAGAGGTAAGACACGCCATCCCGAGGAAACAACATCTGCAGAGAATCCACACAGACAGACCTGGGTTACTCTGACACCATCAGCAGCTAAACAAGGAGCAACCTGGAATGCAGCCAGGACGTACACTTCATTTTCCATTGTTTACAAGTAAGATGTTGCTTACTGTGTTGCTTCCTGCGGGAGCCGAGAAGGGGCTAGGACAGCCAGCCCATGACCTGTAAATCCTTTTCTGCCTATTTCCTGGAATACGCAAATAATCACATGTCTCTCTCCTGCACTATATACTTGTACATTAAAAAAATTTTTTTAATGTATTTTGATTTTAAAAAGAAAAACAGTTGTACAGAGTTAAAGGAATGATGGGTATAATTTCCTGTAAAGCTCCTGAAATAGTGATTTATCTGAGGAAAACAAACACAAGTCCCCAATCATCATTAGCCACATGGAGCTGTCACATGGCCAAGTCTTTTCAAGTATTTTCAGCATCTGACAACCTACTGAGATCCCATGACTAATATTCTCATTCTTAAACTATGCGATTCTCAAAACCATGGCTCCTTTCAAACCAATCATATTCTGCCTCATCCTCAAAAAATAATTTATTTAAAACCAAAGAAACAAAGAACCCACACATACCCCTCCTCAGGAAGACTAAGACACTAGAAAGGCCATCTGATGTGACAAAGAGCCTGACAAAAGACTGTGACGTGCCCGGCACAGGAGCTGAGTGGCAGCACTGAAGAGCTGTGAGGGGGACAGAGCAGAAAGAACAGGGGCTCCCAAGTCCAGCAGGACTTCCTGCTAACGGTAGGTCCTTGACCCAGACACTGCCTCTCCAGCTTAAGTGGGCTTATAATGCCACAGAGGATTAAACACCTAATATCACGGGTCCAAGAAAGAAGCCAGACCACAGGAGCCTGGCAAGGAAAATAAACTGAGATAAGGGGATTGCCAGGGGTTCCAATTCTTCTCGACAACAACAACAAAATGGAAATCAAGAATTTTAGATGATATCTCCAAGTAATTCATTTTATTCCAAACACTGTGGGCTTATGCTCTTTGGGTCAAACCCGGAGCCACATTCAAACCCTGGGCGTCTCGTCTGTAATTGCTGGCTCACAGAAAGCATTGAGCAGAATGCCTGGCACAGAGTAGCAGAGCACAGCTATTATCACTAATAAAACTCAAAATGTTACCAACTTTCAACAAATTGAGGCTAATCAGTTGGTTGGTTCAATGGCTGACGGGCTGGTTTTCTGAAGGGAAAGGAATAGTGGAAATGAAAGTAAGAAAGAAGGGCTGAAACGCTAAGCCACCAAAGTTAAGACAATAATAGAACATACTGTTACTGAAGTATTTTTGCCTTTGAGGCTGTATTTTCCACAGAGGAAAGTGTCTGTTTACTGGAGATGTTCTATTGTGTATGTGCCTTTACACGTTCTATTATTGGTGAAGTATTTAGTACTCCAGCAAAACCTGGTTTGATCAGGTCCTGGATTGTGCTTTACAATGTTTAATCATGAAATAAAGAAGGTCTTGTTCTCCTTATCGATAAAAGGAAATTGTCAAACATATACTGAGAGGTTATCAGTTAGGGAGACTGTACTGATAGAAAGTGGTGGTTATGTCTCCCTCCCCAGTCAAGTATAATTTGTTTTAGGTATAAGAAAGAAAAGATACTCTTCAAAATTCAAACCTACAGATGTTCTCATGTTGTTTTTCTAGATTCCAAACATGCTTCAATTTTTAAAAATGCTATTGCCAATTATATCAAGACCAGAGACACATTCTATATTATAGATTGAAAGAATTAAACCAATCTACACCACCATTATCCAGAGATAACAGCTATTGGTCTATTTTGGTCTATTTCCTCCTAGTCAGTGACTCCAAACCTTACTATTTAACTCTGGACAACTTACTTTTCTGTACCTCGATTTCCTCATCTGTAAAACAAAGGTAACAACAGTACCTACCTCTTAGGGTTCATATAAGCATTAACTGAGTTAATACACATGAAGCGCTTAAAACGATGCCTGGCAACACATTATTAATTATAAATTCCTATTCGTATTTTTTTATTTTCATACACCTTTAAAGAAATTAGGATCACGGTATTCACATAGTTCTGCATCTGGCTTTTTACACTCAGTATTTTACCATGAGCATCTTTTATGTAATAAAAGATTTGGAATATATTGTTTTGAATGACTTATACCATAATTTAACTATTCTCTTATTACTGTATATTTACATATCCTCACCATTTTTTTCTATTTTAAAGGAAAAATATTTTCATATCTATGCTGTTGATCTAAGTGTAGCATCACCAAAAATGTTCCAAAGAATACTGAGCGTCTATGAAATACACGGTGGATTTGGACTCTGACTTCAAAGGACTGTGCGCCTCAAGAATTTTACTGTGCTTTAAGGAGAGTCTTCTACTAGCTAAGAAGAAAATGAAGGAACAAGAGGACATGGAGGATAGAGGACACTCTGTAGCACAAACTACGCTAAAGTGAATGGGAAAAGTTCTTTTCCAGCCTCTTCAACCAACACTAACCAACACCAATCTATGCATCTTGAAAGCCCAACACTACAGGTATTTCCAGGTGGGGAAACGAGTAACAGACAAGAGAGGCAGGGCCAGGTCAGAGCCTTCTCTACCTTGGGGACACTTCAGGCACTGAAGAAAACCAGCTTGGCCTCCAGAAGCATAAATCATTATCATGATTTTACCTGAAATGAACTAGGCAACAGAAGAAAAGCTGATTACATCATCAGTAGCTCCTGCCACTTACCACACCAGTTATCAAAGTATTGTTGTGTTCGGGCTAAAGACCAACCCTGCCAGCAAGCAAATATAGGAATCAAGGTTCTGTTTTTATTTCTACAACGAGAGATAATCATCAGTCAGGACAGATCCTGAGACTAGACCCTATGACTGGGTATGAAACCAGATCTTTTCTCTGAACAAATATGAAACTCAAATGTGCTTCAGGCTGGGGCACAATTCTGCTATTATTACCTGGCAAAAACACAGACATCACATGATAGTGGCAAGAGCACTTGAGACCCAGAAAAAAGTAGGCTGCATTTGATCCTTTGCCATTTTCTTTCTACAATGAACATGTCCATTTCTGAGATTCAGTTTAATTTAAATAATGCCTGCCATATTTAGATTACAGTGTTATTATGCATCTCAAGAAGGCGAATGCCTGTGAAAGCGTTTTTAAAATTACAAAGCAGTATACAAATATAGGTTGTTATTATGGTGCCAAAAGTCATAGTCTAAATATTTTTTACAATATTGACTTCCTTCCTGAAGAATGATTATAGTTGTATTGCATGTGATTAGTATTATGACCTATCATATTTTCAGAGTTTACTGTCACAAGCAGATTCCTTTAGTAATGTTTCTTGGTTATTAATCTGCTTTCTAAGAGAAAATCAGTCTTAATGCAAAGGCAAAATCTCTATTAGCTGATCAACAGAGGTAGGTTTTGAGAAAGGTTAATATACAAAGGACTGTTTTTCTATTCAGTTGGAAGGATTAGACTCATGGAAAGAAAAAATGTACTTTATTTCTAATGTCAAGGACTCAAATCTGAAAATCCCTAGAAAAAACACTCCACTTGATTATGAAAAATTTAAGTATATTTCAAGCCAGACACAAGTTTGGAAACTGAAATTATAACTGTGCACTTGAAAGTACACAGGCAGACAGCAGTTTGCCTAAACTGACAAGCATAGAACAGAGACTAGGGCTGGAGGAGAATAATGAAGAAAAAGCAAATTGGCTTAGGAAAGGTAACTGAAAACCTGCATTAGCTTTTTGCATTCCTGCAAAGGTCTGTGTAATAAAAATTCTGTAGCCATTTTATCACTGGCTTCCATTGTAAATTTAAGCTCATAAGGGAAATCAAAGGTTTCAGGGATATGAATCCCATTTCCATCAGCTCATTCAATCCTCTAACACGTACTGAGGACTCTGTGTGTCTGCCACTTCGTTGGGTACCAGAGACAAAGGTAAATAAATGATATTCTCTGTGCTCAAGGGGCTTAATTTACTCTTGATGGAAGCTCATAATAGAGTAACTAATGAGCGATAGCACCATGGGAGGCTGTGCTTAGGAATTCTAATATTCTGCCTATCCTGGAATCTTCTCCACAATTCGCTCTCCAGCCCAGGTCATGGAAGTAAAATTACTCAAATATACACTCAGTCCATGAGATTATTTCATAATAGTCTTGAAATTCATACATATTAAAGTAAATTACAAAAATGATTCTCATTTCAGAAGTGTTCTCACTGAAACCACTGAATATAAATGAAGAAGGTGCCAAAGTGGCTGCCCCCTTCAAAGCTGCCATGTAACTAACTCAACAATTGGATGAGTCACACAGAACTGAGATCTTTTTTTTTTCACGGAGATCTTTAGTAATAAAAGCAATCATTTTTTTTAACTCCATTACTGTTCTAGAATACCATAATACCATTCTTCTTAAATTTGTTGACTGGCTTTTAAATGAAAATCAGTGATAAAATATATAGGACCTGGTTGGAAAAATATCACACTGGTAATTGGATTCAGTGAGATTTCTATTTCCATAGTTCCCTTGAAGTGAAAAGCTGAGGTCCAGGCAGTGGCCCAGATAACATACATGTACAAGATATTGGGATGAGTGAGATGGATTAGTGCCATAAAAATATTAGTTGTGAAAAACTGAAAATTCAGTTCAACTGAATCTACTCAAAAAAGGCTGACTTGTACATCCCTTCTAACAGAAGAGTAAAAATTATCTGCCCCAGCCTAGATCTAGATCATCAAAATTCTTTCCTCCATTTCTATCTAAAATAAATGTGTTGAAATTCCAATAAAAACCCCCCTTATGAGAAAGGTGGTCTTAAAGACAAGCCCTAGCGCAGCAGCCACTCTACCTCTGAGCAGAGAGGAGGGGAAATGCACCTCCGCCTCCACCAGCATTGTGCCCTGAACCCTATACCACAAGCTTCCCTGCTCTCGTGAGGCAGCAGAGCACAAAGTCTAAGGCGGCTGCCTCCCATGCAGAAAGAGCCTGGGTCCCTTGTTCACCACCTCTGCCACCTGTGACAAGTCCCTGGGCCTCTTTAAAACTGTTTCCTAGATAACCTATGGACTGGAAGAAAGTATTTGTAAATGATATGACTTTGTCGACAAGGGCTTAATTTCCACAATATACAAATAGCTCATACAACTCAACAAAAAAACCAAACCACCCAATCAAAAATGGGCAGAAGACCTAAACAGACATTTCTCCAATGAAGACATACAAATGGCCAACAGGTATATGAAAAAATGTTCAGTATCGCTTATTATTAGAGAAATGCAAGTCAAAACTACAATGAGGTTATCACCTCATACCAGTCAGAATGGTCATTATTCAAAAGTCCACACATGATAAATGCTGGAGAGGCTGTGGAGAAAAGGGAACCCTCCTAACACTGCTGGTGGGAATGTAAATTGGTGCAGCCATTATGGAAATGGTATGGAGATTCCCTAAAACCTAAGAACAAACTTACTATATGATCCAGCATTCCCATTCTTGGGCATATATCTGGAGGGAACTCTAATTCGAAAAGACACATGCATCCCAATGTTCACAGCAGCACTATTTACACTAACCAAGACATGGAAACAGACTAAATCTCCATTGACAGATGACTGGATAAAGCTGTGGTATATTTATACAATGGACTACCACTCAGTTATAAAAAAAGAATAAAATTATGCCATTTGCAGCAACATGGATGGACCTAGAAATTGTCATACTAAGTGAAGCCAGCCAGAAAGAGAAGGAAAAATACCATATGAGAGCACTTATATGTGGAATCTAAAAAAAAAAAAAAGACACAAATGAATTTACTTACAAAACAGAAACAGACTCATAGACATAAAAAGCAACTTATGGTTACCAGAGAGGAAAAGGAGTAGGGAGGGATAAACTGGAAGTTCGGAATTTGCAGATACTAACTACTATATATAAAATACATCAACAATAAAGTTCTACTGTACAGCACAGGGAGCTATATTCAATACCTTGTAATAGCCTATATGAAAAATACAAAAAGGAATATATATATATATAACTGAATCACTATGCTGTACACCAGAAACTAGCAACATTGTAAATCAACTATACTTCAATTAAAAAAAAATTCCCCTCCCCCAAAAAAATTTCCTGAGCCATAACACGGGGATAATAGTAGCTATCTCATGGGGTCACAGTAAGGATTAAATGAGGATGTACTCAGTACACAGTAAGGGCTCAGTAACTGCTTCTGCTGTTGTTCTCATTATTTTTTTCAGAACCTTTTACCACCTCTCTTAAAACTACCCTCAACACGTCATCCTCCTCAACATCAGCAATCAATTTTGCCTCCCACTTACCAAGAAAGTCGAGGCAACCCAGCCTGAAATATCTCAATTCCCCGCCACCTCCCACAGGCGTCCCTCTCTGTGTGCTCCCATTTTTCCTTTTCCCCTTAGTCTCAAGCCAAAATGCTCCTCCTGCACTCTGATCCTGTCTGCTGGACCCTGCTCCAGCAATCATCCTCTGAAATGCTCAGGCCCTTCCTCTCTACTTCTCCCGATTTCTTTCACCCAGAAATGGGATTAAGTCTCTCCCCTCAACCACAGAAACTCCCAGGACACACACACCTGTAGCCGCTGCCTCCTCACCCTCTCGGCCAGGCTTCCAGAGGGCACCGCGCACCCGCTGTCTCTGCTCCCTCCCCTCCCCATTGCCCTTCACCTCAGAGAATAAGCACCACGTCTATCCGCCCTCCTGGGACACCCCCAGCACCGTCTCCAGTGTCAAATCGGGGACACTTCCCAGCCTTTCTCCTGGCCCACCCTGCACACCTGACGCCGCTGCCCCCTGCCTGCTCTGGGCTTCCTCTCCCCTTCACTGTCTCCAGTGTTCTTCATCGCACTCCTCTGCCTCCTGCCCTTCCGCTCGCTGCTTGTCAGCCATTACAGGCTGCCCTCGGCAGTCTCACTGGCCCTGTAGTTTTAATTACCACGTGCACACTGACCACCAACAGATCTGATTCTCCGATCTTTTGCCCTCAAATCGCAAAGCTGTAAACCTTCCTGCAGGCTGAACGTATCCACAGGCATCTCAAAATCCACATGGTCAAAACTTCCTTCTTCGCCTCCCACCATGCCCAGCCTGCACACGTGGATGGTCTCCATTCAAGCACCCAAGCCAGAAACCTGGAATTCACTAGACTTCTCTCTCTCCTCCCTCCACGAATGTTTACTGGGCAGTTGACAGAATGGAAGGGCACTGACCTGGGCTGTTAACAAGAACTGAATGTGTAGATATGAGGGCAGAGGCCTCCCCAGGAGCAACAGATGCAACACATACACCCATGAAGGTAAATTCAGGGACAGAGAGAAGGTTCCTTAAGGTGAAGAGTGAATGAAGGTGTGAAAAACAGGCTACGAGGGGAGGTCGGTCCTAGTCAGGAGAACCTGTGATGTGCAGTGCAACGTTCACTGTGTTGACTCCACTGCTTCCTTGCGCTCGGTAGGACCGGCTGGGCCAATCACAGAAATCATGTCCCCGTGGGACGTGAGGAGTGGTACCTGCCCAAACCTGGCCAAGATGATGAGAACACCGCCACGGCACTTCTAAGAACGTTTTCCTCATTCCAGAAAGGGCCTTCCCTCCTCTGGCTCTCATCCTGTGTGGCTGTGAAACTCCTGCAGCCACCTGGCCAATAGCCTGAGAGTCAGTCCCACTCACGGGGAGGGCAGAGCCAAGAAAGATACAGAGAGATGCTTCTGGAGGCTTGGCGTTCCCACATGGGCCTGTCCTACCTCTAGGTTACATGTTATTTCTTAAGATAATAAATCTCTTTATTGTTTAAAAAAGGTGGTGGGGGAGGGGGGTACAGGGCTCAGTCATATTTAGAAAATACAGGGTTAAAAAACAGCTGACCAGCTTCCTTTACTAGGATTTCTCAGACTATTAATATAACAATGGCAGGTGGGTCTCATGCTCTGTGTCAACTCTAATACACTTTTAGTGGCTGTCTGGAATGCTACATTGAAAGGGATTCTGAGGCCTCATCCTGACTCAGCCATGGGGGAAAAAAAGCAGCCTTACTTGATTAGCAATAATTGTCATGAGCACAGAAGGGGCAGCTGTGACATCACTCTGAGACCTCTCAAGTGACACTAATTCCTAAACAGATCCTAGAACCATCCCAAGGATTCTTACGTTTTTTAAAACCCGAATCAGTCCAGGTAATAAAGTGGTTAAGGGTACAGGCTGCAAAGTAAGGGACCTGGGTTAAATTCTTAGTTCTTCCACTTGCTCTGGGCACATCATTTAGCCTCTCTAAACCTGTTTTCCCATCTGTAAAATGAGGTTAACAGTCCCTACCTCACATGGGAGATACAAAAATTAAATTAGGTAACACATATATGTACCTGCATACAGTAAATGCAATAAATATTAAGTTTACTATGGCAATTACTGAGGCATTCACTTTATGACATTCACATTATGACTCCTGGAGTACACGTATTTGTCCACTGTATTCACAGCCACTGATTAGAGTAAAATGAATCAAACTGAGGGCACAGAAACCATATTCCTGGACTCATTAGCAATGTCAGCTTATAGGCTACAATAAGCAAATGGCAAAGATGACTGCAAAGCGCTGTTCAAAATAAGGGTTACTTGCCTTTAAGAAGACACAGAATATATAAATCTAACTACTGAGTGATTATTCTCTGCAAAAGACAGATCTCATACACATTTTTTCCAATCTCTCCATAGGGAAGGCCAAGACGCGATGAGCAAACCAATAGTGGTGAGTCCCCCACTCCCTTCAGGGCACAGGACTTTCAGTGCTAGGACCAAGACAGGGCTGAGCAAACCAGGACAGCTGGTCACCCTACTTACAAACGAGCAGGTAAAGTCCCAGCAGCTGCTTCTGAGTCTGGCTGTGCTGCTCGGAACTGAGACAGAACAAGTTCCTGAAATACCATTTCCCCTTAAAAGAAATCAAGGCTCTTTTTGGAGAAATGGCTAATTCCAGGTGTGAGAAAAGAAAAAATGGTCAAATTGAATATGAAATAGCTTATTATCCCAGATAGCAAGAAAACTCTCGGACCAGCAGGGTCATATCAAAAGGACTCAGGAGCCAGTTTGAAAAGGCTCCCACTGGCCAAAGATGGAATTGCAAAAGCTTCAAGAAAGGTAATAATTACAACTGGCTGAAACCCAGCAAGTACATTCAAATCCATGAGTTCATATTTTTAAAAACAAAACTAATTGGTCACCTTCAGAGGATGACAGGGAACCAACTCATTATCTTGGAAACTGATAATGGGAAAGAATCTATCATTTATCCAGCTTTTCCATATGAACTGTACCACAGTGTAACCAAATAGTAGATGACAGAGAAGTGTATCCTTTTAAAAATGAAAATGAAAGACAAATGACAGGATTAAAACATCCCTATTTGTCACCCCAACAAATTCATAGGTCCAAGTATTGAGCATCAACAGCTACTAATCTAACTAAAGGAAAGACAATCAGAGGTTATGTGCCTCCTGATGAACGATCACATCACCTAGTCCTGCCAAAAGGATCAAACACAAGTTTGGCACGAGGTCCGCGCCAATTCGCAGGACGTACAAAGGAGAGAGGACCATGCTGAGCTGTATTATTCATATGCAGTCAGCAAAATCCAGACTATAGGACAAATGCTCCAGATTCTTCAACAGATAACCTATAGGGAAAATAAAAGAATACAGGGAAAACTCAATTTTTGAAAATGGGCAAGACTAAACTAAAATGTCCATGGATGCACATTTGAGCGATAAAACCATAATGACAAGCAAACGAAGTGGTTATTATTGGGTCAAGACGGCATTAGCTAGGACGGAAGGGGCTGACACTGGAGATATAGAGGGGCTTCTGGAAGTTACAGGAGTATTGTCTTCATAATCTCTCATCCAACTATACATTTATTTTGTGTGATTTTTTTTCTGAATCTACATCTTTAATCTTGTAAGTTTTCTAAAAAGATAAAAGTGTAAAATCTACCATTTAACATCTTCTAATTCAAAGCACTTTTACAAATACCGGTATTTTTATTTTCAAATACTATCACATTATTCCAAACAACTCTTGAAGGTATTCACTATCTCCACTTTTCTGATAAGGAGACCAAAACGTAGAAATCTGAAGTAAGTTGCCCATTATCAGAGTTATTAAGGCAGAGCCAGGATTCCAATTCAAATGACTGGTTGACTCCAAAACCATTCTCTTAATGCTTGTGCTCTACTGATTCCCAGTTATTCACTCCCTCAAGAAATATTTATTGCTTACCTACTTAATCATGCTGGGTGTTAAAGATACAGCGGGGAGTTTCTGCCTTCATGGAGTTCAAAGGTTAATGAGAAAGTGGGGCAAGGAATCGTCCAAGATTAAAACTACAGTTGTAAGTACAATGGAGGAAAGGTATACAGTGTGGCTGGCAGAAAGGGGAAGCTCCTCTGCAAAAGTGACAGCCGAGGCCTGAGGAAGAGAAGTTAACTAGGTAAGGGGGCATCAGGGGACTCAAGGCAGAGCAAGCGTTATTCAAAGTCACCAAGGACAGAGAAGGGTCAGCACTTTGGGGGCTGAAGAGGAAGCATGGGGAGTGAAGGTAATTATGACAGGAGAGATGCTGGAAACTTGGGAGAACAGGAAGCTGCTGGCGGCTTTTAATTAAATATGTTGCATAAGAGGATTAAACTGGGTTTGCATTTTTAAGAGAATGAACTGGAGAGGCCAACAGGGAGGCAGAGATATGAATTGAGAGGCTACTGCAGTCATCTAGGTGGCACATGATGGTAGCTGGGACCAAGAAGGAGAAATGGAAAGAAGTAGATGGATGCAAGATACTCAAGAGGCAAGGAGACAAGGATGCACTGCATCTGGGGAGCGAAGAGAGGAGACGGCAGGAAGGACTCAGGCTCCAGGATGTGGGACTTTCGGAGGTGCCAGTCACTGACACCAGGAGCAATGGGAGAGGGACAGGGATACTTGGACCTGTGCAGTTTCAGGCACCGCTGAGAGTACCAAGTGGAAGTGTCAAGTTAAGCAGTTGAATAAGCGAGTCTGAACTAGAGGAATAAATTTCTAACCCTCAGCGTAGACAAGGTTATTGTAGAGGGCCCCAGAGTGAGACTGCCTGAGAGAGAGAGAGAATTTAAAAAACGGGACCTCAAGAATGATCAAAATTCAAGTCTAGAAAACAAAGCAACTTCCTGAGCATATCAAGGGGCTGCGATCTCAAAGGTTTAGTAAAACAGGAAAAAAAAAACCAGAAGGAAAAATATGAGATTAACAACTGTGCCTCAGGAAAAACACAGTGAAATTTCTGGAATGTTAAGATGTTAATTTCAAGTCTAACAAGTTGGCAGAGTCTGCACGTGGCCCTCAGGTGTATAATTTGTAAGAGTATATTTGCATGGGAGGAAGAGGTCATTCGGGAGGTGGCTTGTGTGCAGTGCCTCAGGGTTGGGTGGGGACCACAGAAGGCTTTGGAGCTGGGAGAGACACCCCTAGCTTGACCTCAGGGGCTGCTCTGAGGAGCCAGACATAAGGGATGGGGCTGTCTTTACAGGAAATGCAAATAGGGACACAGCTTCTCAGCTTCTATAAGAACGTAAAAAAAAATTTTTTTAAGCATAACTGAGTGAGAGAAACAGGGCTATATCTCCACCTTCTATAAAGCACATATTGTGGCTTTGGCTCAGAAAAAAAATAGAAGGACCAAGCACTCCTGGATATCAAGTTTTATGAGACCAAAATAGTAGTAGCGCAACAAGAAATATGCTTTTTCATAGAGTAGCACAGAGAAGCCTCTCTGAAATGTTTTGCAGGCACCAGGAACGGCAGAACATAAGTGAATGTATTCATAAATACATAAATATTGCCTGTGGACTCGCAGGTATGGGGGGTGGGGTACAGGATGAGGTCCTGCATGAACAGACAGGAGCAAACCCTACACCATCTGAGTTACTACTATTAACGTACCCTCACTCAAACATACAAGGTGGGTGAGAACTGCAGAATTTTAGATCACTTTACAACTGAGTGTTCATTAAAAAATGTATCCAGTTTTCCAAGAGCTGCATTCTACACTAAAATAGGAAGGTTACTAAGTAGATCCTAGTGACCTTTCTAAATGAGTTCCAATGTCTTACCCTAAAAATGCACAATTCATTCCAGTTTCCCCCTTGGCCTCAGAGGCTTTATACCTGGAGTTACCATATTCATTTTTCTTTATATCCAGCTCACGGTTGTTCACGTATGGAAACCCCAAGGGCCAGCCCCAAGGATAAAGCCAGCACACCCCATGCTCCTAACTACATTCTCCCAAAGCAGCATCTGAGCTGAGAAGTCTACCAAAATGCAACCAACCCCCAACGGGCTTTCTCGAAGGCTCCACTCTGTTTGGAGAAACTACATAAGCAAACAGCCCAGGACTAAAGGAGAGTGTAGAAACAACTGACTGAACCCAAGCCCTGGCCCCAGGTACCCAGCAGAGCCCCTGAGAAGGCTGCCTGTCTACTCCTGCCACATCAGTCACCTCCACCCAGACGACCGACCCTCGTTTAGAAAGTAACCTGACAGTAAAGGGTGAAAATAGAAGTTTCAGGTTTCCAAGGTTTTCTTTCAAAAGCAAAGATGCAATTAAAAAAAAAAAGGCAACTTTGTATGCCATCATTTTAATACTAATAACCTTGCACAGACACTATTCCTTTTTTAAAGCCTAAACCCTCGGCTCTAAGTTTGCTGAGTCACCTTTTTTAGTACAATTGTGTGTACCATTCTGACTACACAAGGGCTCATAAATGCTAAGGAATCTAGGGCACTTCCTACATGCAAAATGATAAGGTTGGGAAATGAAACTGGAGATATATTTAAGAAGGCAACACTCAGTTACTAAGGTGATATCATAGCCTGCTCCCAAAGCAAGAGCAGTTTAAGATTCAAGGGAGTGAGAAACAAACCTCCTGAGAATGACCAGGACTGAGGCTCCTAGTAGAACATTCAAGCTTGGAGGCTTTGGTCGTCACATCTGTGAATAAACAGTAGGACCCTTTGGTCTGAGGATGGATTTATTAAAGAGAATGTTAGGATACTCTTGAGAAGACTCTTGAACCAATCTGTAATGATAACTACTGATAATTAACATCAAAGAAACATCTTTCTCACTCTTGAATTTACAGCCTCCTGTCTCCATTCACACAGCTTCATTAATTCTCACTTTTCATCACTGCAACTGACTGGGGTTTCTCCTCCTGAGTCCCTCCCAATCACAATTCCACGTAACATTTCTAAAGCCCAGCTCTGATGCCACTCCAGTGCTCAGAAGCTTGAGTAGGTGCCATGTCTACAGGCTAAAATCCAGTCCTCCTCTCTCAGTTGAGGACTCCCATACCTGGCCCAAACTAGGATTCATCTCTCATACTCACCAGCAACTCAGATCCCAAATAGTAAATGGACTCCGTCTCTACAACAGTTTGCTTGGCTTTTTATGTTTTCATACAAATTACAAAAATATGTATTGCCTCCTTCAGACAGTTGTGCTAAACTGAAAAACACAACGTTCATCATTTCTTAGGATACATTTCCTGGTTCTGATCAGCATTTTTTTTATGTTCTAAGTCTAACTGCGAATATTATCTACCTACTTTGAAGTTATCACTAGTCATATATAACTTCTTATGCTATGTTCACTAACCCTAGAACTAGTTCCTTCATAATAAAGATACAGAAAATAAATAATTATTCCTTTATGAGTAATCACTGTTTATATATCAAGAGATTATAAGTATCAAAAGCTCCTCTTTTTGAATACATATTTGTACTTGCTCATATATGCATAACATACCTCAGAGAATAATCTGTTAATAATGGCTGCCTGTAAGGAAAGGAGATTTTGTTTTCAACCACATACCCTTTTACTTTTTTTTTTACTAAAGCCATGTGATTGTACAACCTGTATAAAAATTAAATTTAAAAATGACGAATAGGATAAACTTAAAGTAGAACAACCTTGCACCACAGAGTTACGCAGATTTAAGGGGGTCTCAAAAGCCATCTTCCTCAAAAACATTTTTCCCACTAGCCAACATGGCTTAAATCCCCCAGTTAAAATACAAACAAATATTCTGAAGACACTAAGTGTATTATGCCACTATCCACATCAAATTATTGAGGATTAGTTTATCACATTAGCATAATAAAGGGAAGTCACAAAGAGGCTGTGTATAGTCTCCCTAAGTCTTGTTTCTTTTCCTTTTTCCCTCAAGTAACTAAATCAAGTTTGTTTTACTCAAAAGAACTTTTGTATTAGTAATAGTGAAAGAACTATTTAGGGATTCTAGAAGTCCTACCCAAGCCAAGCGGCGCCATGGATTGCTGTGTGAATGTCTCCACTGTATAAACACCTGCCCTCCCATTCAGTCTTCTGTATCTCTAACCTACTTAGCGGGAGAGGGCAGGGACAGGGAGCATCTTGTTCATCTTTGAATCCTCCCCAACACTAAAAACACTGCCATGCACTTCACAGAAAGCCACTATCCAAGCTCTTAGTGACACCTATTGCAAGACTATGAGCCCTTCTCTAGGGAACTATGGTGGAAATCGGAAATCTGAAAATGTCAGTTGGATACTCAAGTCTGTTCTCATCTCAAACAATAATCCATTCATTCAGGGGGGAAAAAATCCATCTATGGAGAACCTACTACGTGCCTGGCACTGACACTCAGCAACTAACTAGGCCATAAATGATCTCACGAGGTAAGAAGAGCAGATACGCAGCAGATAGTAAATGCTTACTAGAGCTGATGAACTTCTTGAACTTTTCTATCTGTCTAAACTTGGAGAAGTCTTTCATTAATGTTTTCTTTACAAGGCAGTGGACTTTAGTTTCCCATATGCACCTGACTTTTGTGGACTTTCTTGTATCAGCTCTCCAATCCACATTAGCTAACTGCTTATTTTTGAACCCATAGGTTGTAAATCAAGAAGTATTTAATAAATTACAATGTAAAAAAAGAAAAAAAGTCTGTAACTATGTGAATAACTGAAATTTAAAGAAGTTATTCCCTTTTATCTTTCAATCATCAAAATGCAAGAAATAATTTACCTTTTTTCCATTACATGAAGATGTACTTTGTACTGCTGGTCCAGTAATGAAATAAGCTTTCTAAACTACTAAATTCACTATTCCCAGATTTTTCTTGCTGTTGCCTTGGTTAGATCATTGCTAGGGTCAAGTAACCGCAGCTGTGAACCTGAGTTCTTGGTCAACGTGAGTTAACTGGCCTGGCACGAGACCAAACTACAACCTCAGAGGAGGAACACCACACTCTGATAGCCTACTTAGCAGAGCTGGGCTGACAGCTGTTACTCCAGGAGCAGGCCAGCCCCAGAGCATCACAGCTCCAGTTGGCTGGCCTGCAACAAAATCCAAGTTTTTCTAGAGTGGGGCCCAGATAGCAATTGTCGAGACTTCAGTGTCAACCTTCCTGACCTTACAAAGCTTACCACCTGAGTATATCACTGGATATTATTTCTAACCAAGATGAAACTTAGTTTTACCACTTTAATCAGCCCTTATTCCCACCCAAGGAAAATCAAAATCCTTGCACATTGGAGATGCCCAGTAAATACTAGATTAATCGAAGAGGGAAAGCCCTGTATTAGTGACCAAAAACAGACATAATTTTCTTCATTATCATCAGCAAACACTTCTGGAGCTCCTACAAGGTACAAAGGATAACAAAAGGGGTCAATCATGGGTCCTAATCATATGGAGTTGACAGCCAGGAATGACACTGTGAAGCATGCAGGAACATTTGAACACTCCCAGCCATGAAAACACCTTTCCCCTTTTAGTGTGGGCTTCTCTGGTTGCCTACTTGTAACAGTACATGCATTTTTTTTTTTTTTTGCTCTATAGAAGGCAGCCAAGAAGAAAAAAAAGAGGAAGAAAGGAAGGATAGACAGATAGGATAGATCCCAACGTCTGGCATGTCTAGCTAACACCAGAAAAATCCAAAATGTATAAAAAAAAATGAGAATTCTTTTCTGAATGCTGAATCAAAACTTCTGTAGTAGTCACTGAATCTTAACAGGCACCATTTGGTTCACTACGAAACAGCCTCCCCCTTCACATATGTTCGATGACCCGTGTGGTCCAGCTCCTACCCCCACAGAACTGACAGGTATTTTGTACTTCACCACATGCTTATGTTCCATTCATAACATTAAATAAAACTTTAAGCATAAATTATTGGAAATACAGCACAACTTAAGGCCAGAGTAAACTGCACTGGTACTATCAATATATATGTAATTTTATGTGAATAACACACATTTCAATTCTAAGTAACATAACGTAGAAAATAAACTTCCTAATGTGCTTACTT
Organism: Vicugna pacos; assembly: GCF_048564905.1. Taxonomy (NCBI): domain Eukaryota; kingdom Metazoa; phylum Chordata; class Mammalia; order Artiodactyla; family Camelidae; genus Vicugna; species Vicugna pacos. Next base: position 19,621,873 of record NC_133012.1, read on the forward strand.
TCTTATTTAACACTATCATAAGAAACTGAATTAAAAAAAAAAAGACCTATAACCTACCTTCCTTAAATTACACTTCACCTCTTCTACTGCCCGAAATCTTTGGGTAGTATACATGAGAGATGACATGTGCTGCTTCATTTTCTGCCACTTAAAGTACTGTTTTCTCTAATTCCTCCACTAAAGTGTCTTTCTGGATGATAACCCAACTTTTGTCAGAGGTACAAATGAGCTGGGAGGTTTGAGGGAATATTCCCGGAAATAGGGAGGTCACCCACAACATGAGGCTTCCAGGCCCTGAAAGTGGACTGCAGTACTGAGGCTTGGACCCTGACCCCACCTGCCCCACAGACCAGGCACTCTTAATCACATAATTCTGAGTTACTTTTTGTTTGGTAAGCATTTATCACTATCCTAAAGGACCTTATTTATTTGTTTATTGTCTGATCCCCCATAAGAATATAATCTCCAGAAAGCAGGGCTTTTATCTGTCTTGTTGATTCAACCCCAGCTTCCAGATAAATACCTGGCTTGTATAAAACACTCGATAAATATGTACTAAATAAATTATAACCTCTTACAATACTCTAAAGAACTGCATTATCACTCAGATCAATAAACCAACTAGTAAAATCTTGGGATCCTTATTTTTTAACCATTATAAAGAAAAAGCAAGAGGAAAAATATACCTACTCATCAACTCTTGCTAAATTAGATATGAAAAAAATGGATAGCGGAGTGAAGGTTTTTAAGAGAAATAAATACAACTTCAGATGACTTATGAAAACAGAAGTTCTCGTTCCTTAATATACTGAATTGCTGCTCAACTTACAGAATGAGGATGCCTGACTCCTTTACCTACAACCCTTCAGCCAATATCTCAGTTCTGCATTCTGAACTGACACACTCAGGAAAGGGTACTTTTGGTGAAGAGTGGGATGCTTTTTACAAAAAGGCAAGCAGATCATATAACAAACAAATGCAAAACCCAGGAGGTAACGATGCTTCCAACAAATATTCTTGGGAAGTGAGCCACTGCCACTTCTCTTACCCCAAAGTGCTTGGTCAATTTCAGTTTAATGACAGTATCAGTCAGTCAAGCAGTGCCAATCTACGACAGAATCAAGTTTCATTTAAAGGGTTATAGGATAGAAGCTGGGAGGCAGATAAAGTAGTGGTTTAACACTAAGGAAGCGTACATTTAAAATACTGTTATTTCCCATATCCCCATCCCTCACTGATGATAGCCTCCTTTTGTTACAACTACAGTGATTTCGGGCATCTACTTTCTAAATCACAGGAACTGCGATATTCATCAACATGGTGGAAGACGGGACAGTGTGGTAGAAAGTGTACACAGGCTTGGGCACGGTGACCGGCTGGGTGACCTAAGCCAAGTTGGCCCCTCTGAGCCAAGTTCCTCGTCGTCAAGGGGCATAAAGTTGCCTCTCACAGAGAAAGGTTACCAGAACCCCACGTAATGACCAGCACAGGGCGCAGCGCCTGCGTACAGTGCACGCCGTGCTCCCCTTTCTCCCACCCGCCAACTGCAGAGCAACATCGAAGGTCTGGAAAGATTAGTCAGCTACCGAGGCTGTGGCTGAAGACCGCTGCCGAGCAACTACATCGCCTACTAAAGCGCATCTCGGCAAACCCCACGGAGTCGGAGCCCGCTCCCCGCGGGGGCCGAGGGGACGCGAGCGTCTCCCCGCCCGGTCCGCCAACCCCAGCCGGGTTTGTGTCCGGGGTCCAGGGCCGCGGCGGGAAGCCGGGCCGAGAGCACGGGCCCGCCGCGACCCCCGGCTCTCCCGGAGCGGGCGGCGGGCGCCGGAAGCGGGCGGGCCGGGGGAGGCCGCGGGTGGGCGCGCGCGCGGCGGCGACGAGACCGGTACTCACCCCCAGCTCGCGGCGGGCTACCGCGGCCCGCCGTCTCCAGGCGGCGGCGAAGTCGGGCGGCGGGGCTCGCCGGCTCCGGCAGACCAGGGAGAACAGGGACCCCAAGAACAAGGCGCCCAAGGCGCAGCCCACGTACAGGCTGAGGCAGAGCACAACGGTGCCCGGCCTCGCGCCTTCCGCCGCCAGCCAGCAGCCGTACCCCAGCCAGGAGACGAACACGGCGGCGAGTGCGGCCACGGCCACCGACCCCCACCAGCTCCCGCCATCAGGGCCCCGTGGGGCCGCCGCGTCCTCCCGGGGCTCCGGCCGCAGCTCGCCCCGGGCGCCCGTGAGGCCGGCGCCGCTGCTGTCGGTGGCATCGGGGTGCATGCTGCTTCCTGGGCCGCTAAGGACAGGCACATCTCCCGCCTTGCTGTTCCCCGGCGCTGCCCTGGACGGTGGCCTCCGCGCGGCGCCTCCTCCCCTCGCCGCTCCCGCCGCTCCCGAGGCAGAGGAAGTCCGCGCTCATGCCCTCGCCGGCGGCCCACCGAGGGAACGGCTCCCACAGACGCCGCCGAGCTCCCCTCGGCCACCCCTCAGCGCCGCCAGCCGGCGCGGGGCCCGCAGCTGCCCGGCTGGGCTTCCCCAGGTAGCCGGACCCGCTGTGACCAAAGCGGGCGAAGCCTGGGGCTGAGCGGGGGCGGCCCCGGAGTGCGCGTCGAGGGGCGGAGAGCCACCACGCCGGCTGAGTGACAGTTGGGAGGTGCCCGGCCCCGCCCCACCCGGCCGCCCACCCGCGGCGCGGGGGCGGGGTCCGACCCGCCGCTGCCCCCCAGGAAGGGGCCGCCACCAATCCCGGCGAAAACTGCTCTTCCCTGAGCTCCTCCCCGCCCCTCCCCGAGGATACCGTCTGTGGATGGAAAATTTTGCTGCAGGTGTCAGAAGCATTTGTAATTCTCGAGCTCAGGGGATCCCTTAATCCTTGTCCCGCACGCTCATCACTGACAAGTAACTTCCTCACCTGCTTACAGCCCGCAAAATTTCTGCCTTGTTTGCACCTGCTATTTAGATTAAATAGCCAACCGTTCCCGATCCTCACTTTTAACACAGTTCCCCCAACAACTTTCCCTTTCCCACCCAGCCGCCTCAGGGAAGGCATCAGGCAAATGTGGGCAGTAAATGAAGCCTGCAATTCCTAGTTACGGAAAGGCCCAAATAAGTGCCTGGTGCCAGAGGGTGTGCACAGCTGCCATCATCACTTTGGCTCCAAGTCCCTGTATTTTTGTCGCCAACAATTCAGTACAAATGCTATTACCTACGCAAGTGAAAGTGGTCCAGGTAATTTCTAGAGTACATATTTTCTTCTCCCATCATGGTCTCGACGTTAATATAAAGATGATGCTTACGGAGAAGATGCCAATATGCTAATTACTAGAAATTACTACTAAGACCAATAAAGCAGCAGATGTATCTTTAACGGATAAATAAAGGAATTCTAAAGGAAATGGAGGAATACTAAGGAGAGTATTTAAAAGGTAGTGATACAGTAGATAGTGCAAATCAAGGACAGAAAGGGGAAGAAAGGGAACAGGAGGTAAACAGATGAGGAAGACTTGACGGATATGGGAAACATTAAAAAGCAAAAAGCCCAGACCTCTCCCCATGCAGCAGTCACAAAGAATCTCAACAGTTTAAAAGCGCTATTGTTTTCCAAGTTAAGTTATATCCTGCTTTCCGGGAGGCACAGTTAAGAAAAGTAAGCATTAAAATATATTTTCAAATACTGTGTGACTATACCTTGTTTTTCTATAAGGAATCCCTGTCATTTCAACAAAGAAGAAAATACAATATTCATACGAAGTAAAGTAAAATATTTAGTGGGCATTTATTCTTTTAAAAACAACGTATTTTCCAAGAGGTTATTATTCAAAAGAAGATATGCCAGTGTCCACACAGCCCAACTGTGATTCATGTCTTCGTAATAAACTTCCCTGGAATGGCACAGATTTCAAATGGGACATGAAGTAGGAGCTCTAAAAAAAAATTATCCCTAATATTAAGCTCTAACAAAACAGCACAGAAATGAACTATTTTATGTATCTATATAAAAATTTGTTCACAGTTGTCATTTTTTAAAAAGCTTACAGTTTTTAACATTAGTATTCATGGAACACTTTATTCTTATACCTTGTAAGTCAAAGACAAGGAGATAATGAGTGCCTTGTGCCAGATGTGACTTTACCATGCCTAGGTGATGACAAGTAGATGACATCAAAAAAAGTTACTACCTTCCTGATCTCCTTGCCTTCTTCTCTTTTTTATTTTTAAATAAAGCAGCGACTGATTTTGAAGGAGCCTTTTGCCTCTAAAATAACGTTCATTCCACTGGGGCTCCTCAAAGTGTACCCTACAAATCCAAATTATTTCAAATAAAACATAATCACATCCATATTTCCCGATCATTTACATGCCAGGGCTTGTAAATGAGGGCTGAGGGGTTTATATACTTCTATATATTTAAAATTTTCCAAAATATGGGTTTACCGTAGTTGACTATAATAGTAACTAATTGAGCACTTATTGTGTGCCATGCTTCATTTAATACTCACAACAACCCCTACAATGTTATCTGCATCTACACAAGAGGGAACTGAGGCACAGAAGGTAAAATAATTTGCTCAATGTTACAAAACTAATATCAGAGCTAGGATTTGGTTATCACCCCATGTGGTCTGGTTCTAGAGCTTGTGCATTTAAGCACTATGCCATGATACTTCCTAAAAACTCTGTTTCATTTAGTCATCCTATATCACAGAGGATGAAACAGGATTAAAATTCATGAGCTTAATATCTGTATTCCATGCTTTTAAGTGTTTAGTTTTGTTGCTTTGTGGGTAGGATATGGCCGGTATCTAAGCCAGCCCCCTGACAAGTGCTAAGTGATTTATAACAACCAGTAAAATCACATAACCAGTAAAGGGGAAACTGTCTAACTTTTACTGAGAGCCCCAATCTGTAACTCTAAAGGCTGTGATCTTTCCAACACACCTGTGTATTGTTCCCAAGAATGAAGATCTGGAGAAATAAACACTTGTGGTCAGGAAACTTCCTTATAGCCCGTTGTTCTGCTATTAAGTCAGCACTGACAGTTCAAACATTTACTTAACAAGCGGTAGCTGGGTTTCTACGCTGTGCAAGGTTTGAGGAATACTGAGAGGTGGGATCAGGAGGTATTGAGGGAGATGTGGCCCTAGGTAAGGTTTTAAATAAGAATCCAGGTGTTCCTTCCCAGAAGTCAGTGTCGTTGAGTCCTACCAGGCCTAAGTTAATGACCCAATTAAGTAGTGGTGCCTTATTTACATTTCTTTTGGCCAGCACATTCTGACAGGCTATAATTGAATGCTCTATGCTGTCTCCACTATTCTCTCTTGTAAGATGGGAATAGCATCCTCCTAAACTCACTGGGATATCATAAGGATAAATTAAGTGAAAAATAACTGACATTTAAAATATTCGTGCAAATAGGCAGACAACACCCAGTCTCTCCAAATATGTGATGCATCTTCCTCTTCACTATTCAGTATCTTTCTCCTTAAATCCCCTAGCTCTCCTTGGAGGTACCCATGGGATTACAGAGAAAACCACAGTATTTGCCTTTGACCACTTTTAGTAAAATTCTGAATAAAGGTGTTAACATGAATCAAAAGACCTAGGTATCATTATAGTTTCTTCTACTGTGTCACTGTAAGACCCTAACAGGTCCATTAACCCTTCTCTCTGTGTAAACTTTCAAGTAGAGTGTGGTTTATGGAAAATATGGATATAAGTGTAGCAAACCTTCAAAAAGTAAAAGTGAAGAAATCATATAATACTTTAAAAACAAATTGTAGACCACTAAAGCTTATAAGAAGCATACTGCAGCATTTCTAAGAGAAAGATGAATCTCTGAATAAAATTTTAGAACATAGACCTATAAATTATGCTGAGCAGTGTTCCCTGTTAGTAAGTAAAAATATTCATATTAGGAAAATTTCAGTCCGAAAAGTCTTTACACTAATCTTCAAAGAGAAAGAGAATTACACAGAAAAGTACTGTAAATAAAATTAGCTGGTATCAAGATAAAGAATTGACAAGGGCAGATCACATGATTTCAATTTATCTAAGTTTTCACCTGAAATTTAGGGAAATAGGGTATGTCAATTATCTGTCGCTGTATAACCACCTACCACCAAATAACAACCGTTTTCTTTGCCCATGATTTTGTAGGTGAGCAACTTGGGCTGGGGTCCATTGGGCAGTTCTCTTCGTGCCTGGGTCCCTAGTGATACTGTGATCTCCTGGAACCCAGGCTGGGGCTGCTTGGGCTATGCGGTCTCCATTGAGATGGTCTGTCTCTGCTCCCTGTGCTCTTAGCCTCCAAGAGGTAGCCTGGGCTTCTTCACGTGACAATCTTAGGGATGCCATAGACAAGTCCTTTTTAAGCTTTTGCTTGTGTTATGTTTGCTAACGTCCCATTGGCCAAAGCAAATCATATGGCTCAGCCAGGAGTTAGGGGGCCTACACATGGACTTAAACACTGGAAGGTGTAATTCTTGGTTCCATTACTTTAACAATCTACCACAACTTACTTGGACAGAATATACTAATCAGTTTCTGGTGGATCATCAGGCTGTTCACCAAAATCAGTAGCATCTGAGGACTTGACACTCAAATATGTTTAAGTTCACACTTCTTGTTCCTGGAATTGATAGTTCTTCATAATCCACTCCCACCTACCTGTGAGATAGAGAAAAGAGCCTGGGTAAGGACAGGGACCTGGGAGGCAGTGCACAACTATGTTTGTCAGGTGGAAGTTTGGAGATATAGCCATATCATTTAGCTTTATTTTACCCTAACGTTTTCAAGTTATGAAACACAAAACATAAAAATATTCTAAGCTGACTTAGATTTTGATATCCAGTATTATTGGGCAGCAGATTAAAGAGAAAGAAAATAAACTATTTATTTGCTGTCTAATTTCTCCAAAATATATGTAGGCTGAAACACTTTTTGAACTGATCTATATGCTGTTTCATGATATTTGTCATGAGCAGAGTGAAATATAAAGTAAGGGGTGCACAATTATTGATTAAATATTCCCCCATAAATTAGGAAAGGATTTTGAATATTTTAAGATTAACATTATGTATTTAAGATTAGATAAAGCTTTTATGCACTACCTAAAACAAGTCAGTGTGTCTGATTTGTCACAGGAAAGAGAATATACTCTTGGGAAGTAAAAAGTTAGTATTTCAGAATTAATCAGTTTAGAACAGGAGTTGTCACTGAGTAGGCCATTAATAAATATTTTTCAATGAATAAATCTGTTACTCTTTTATGATCATATACCTAGAATAACTGAGTAGACCAAAAAAAGTAATAAAAATAATATTTCATACTTAAGTGGAAAATTTAAATTTCAGAAATTCTTTTTAAAACATGTATTTCTCACTACAATTCTATAAAGGCGATAAGTCTGATACCAAAATCCCATTTTGCAGATGAGGAAACTGAAGTTCAGAGAAGTTACAATGACTTACTCCAAAATCACATATCTAATTGATGGTAGGACCTAAATTGTAGGATTCTCCTTCATTATGCTATCTTTCAAATGCAATAGTTAAAAAGTAATGTCAAGGACTTTTTTTTACATTATATAGAAATGTAATTTCTTTTTTAACATTATATAGAAATGTCCTTAGAAAACCGATACAATAAGGGCATTCATCTGGCTTTTAAACAGATTGTAAACTTCTGGACCGTAGTATATGAGTTATATTCGTTCTTTCATTCAGTCCAAAAATATCAGGCTTTGTTAGAGACTAGTATAAAATATGGCCTCTGACCTTGAAGAGCTCACAGCCTAACGGGGGTGGGAGGAGGAAGAAGGGGATAAGGGAAGGAGGCATAAAGCAGTGTAATAGATATTACAATAAAGGTATTACCAAGTTCTAGGGTCACAAGACGAGAGCTACTGTTTCTGCTTTGTGGGAGTGAAGGAAATCTCAAATGTCACCTTCTCTGTGAATCTGTCATTTTGCTTTCTCGATTTCTTCTATTTATTATAGCATTTAGGTATTTCGAACTAACCCTTTAGATACTGAAAAAATATGAGACTAAACTACACTTAATTTTAAGTTGGTTTATAAATGTTAATCCAGTAAAGATACCATCTTTCAAAACTTGATTCTTAAATTTAAAAAACAAAAAAGTTTTCCACTGGGTGGTCCATTTGCTCATAACCCAAGGAAAGTTTAGCACAGATGAAAAAACTGCCAGATAAAATGGAAAGGTCTTTTAACAGCTCTCTATAGAATTAGTCAAGTCTATATTATTTCAAGCGATTTACAAATAAGTGAGGAACAATTTTAAAAAAGGATAGGGGGGATATTATTTACGTCTTTCCTGATAAAAGACTTCAGATTCAGTGAATTTGGGGAAAGGCTTTTTTTCACATATGAGTTGATGACGTTCTCTGAACTATGAAGAGGGACAAAGCAAGTAAAATCTCTGCCCTGCAGGAGCTTATTTACAATCTAGTTCACACATTCACTGGTTCATTCATTCAATACTGATGACTAAGGAAGTGATATTGCAGGAAAGAAAACCAGAGAAAGGGCAAAACTTATAAATTCATAGCCCAGAAAGAGTCAAAATTAAAATTTGAGAGATAATAATCTCTTATTTTTTCATCATGGTAAAAGAAACACAAAATGTAGTATTTTAACCATTTTTGAAGGTATAGTTCAGTGACATTAAGTTCTTTCACATTGTCACACAACAATCCCTGCTATCCGTCTCCAGAGTATTTTTATCATCTCATACTGAAACTCAACCCATTAAACAATACTTCTCTCCATTCCCTTCTCCCCTTGAGAATTTCTAATTTCTGTTGCTATGACTTGACTGTTTTAGGTATCTCACGTAAATGGAATCATATAATATTTGTCCTTTCGTGTCCAGCTTCTTTCGCTTAGCACAATGTTTTCAAGTTTCATCCATGTTGTAGCATGTATCACAATTTCATTCCTTTTTATGGCTGAATATTTAATCGCATGTATATACCACATTTTGTTTACCCATTCATCTATTGATGGACATCTGGGTTGCTTCCATCTTTTGGCTATTGTGAATAATGCTGCTATGAACACATGTGCGTAAATATCTGTTTGATATTAATCTGTGTACACCCAGAAAAGTGAAACTGCTGCATCAGATGGTAATTCTATGTTCAATTTTTTGAGGAACTGCCATAGTTTTCCACAGCAGCAACACCATTTTACATTCCACGAGCAATGTACAAGGGTTTCAATCTCTCCCCATCTTTGCCAATCCATGTTATTTTCTGTGTTTTTTTAATAGCCATCACAATGTGTATGAAGTGGTATTTCGTGGTTTTAATTTGCATTTCTCTAATGATTAGTGCTGTTGAACATCTTTTCATGTGCTTATAGGCCATTTTTGGAGAAATAGCTATTCAATTCCTTTATATAATAAACTTTTGACCAAAGTAGACAACCATCCCTGGAATATGGTGCTGGCAGTTTTTTCCAAGCAATTGAGTGAAATCCTTCTTTTTAGCCTACTAAAATAACACAGAAATGCTTCTCTGTATTTGTTCATAGTTATGACCAACAAAAATAAAATGCATGATGAAGAATGAAGAGACTCAATTCCTCACTGAGACTCCCAAGGATTCAGTTAACCAGATGTTCGACTCTCGACACTTTCATGCCAAACAATAGAGAATCTGCTGTACTAACTTCTAATGGCTGGTATAACAAATTACTACAAACTGCGCAGTTTTAAACAACACAGATTTATTCTCTTAGCATTCTGGAGGTCAAAAGTCTAAAATCAAAGTATGGACTGGGCTGTATTTCTTCTGGAAGCTTCAAGGGAGAATCCCTTTTCTTTGTCAGCTTCCAAAGGTGCCTGCACTCATTCCTTGGCTCACTGCCTCTTACATCACTCCAACCTCTTGCTGCTTTTTTTAAGTTAAAAAAATTTTTATTAACTTTTCCCGATTTTGAGGTATAACTGACATATGTTAACATTGTATAAGTTTAAGGTATACAACAAAATGATTTATGTACCGTATTACGAAGTGATGACCACAAGTCAAAGTTGACCACCTCCCATATGTACGAATTTTTTTTTCCTTAAGATGAAAACACTTAAGATCTACTCTTTCAATAACTTTCAACTTCACAACACGGTACTAATTATAGTCACCACGCTGTACATTACAACCTCTTGCTTCTAGGGCCACCTCTCCTATTACTGACTTCGAATTTCCTACCTCCCCTCCTTTAATGACTCTTGTGATTACACTAAGCTCATCTGGATAACCCAGACTGATTTTCCCATCTCAGGATCTTTAATCACAGAGCCAAGTCCTTTTCACCCTGGAAAGTAGCATATTCCTAGCTTCAGGGATTAGGAGGTGGACGTCTGTGGGGCACCATTGTTCGACCACACCTACTACGTGCCTGCGATTCAAAAAACGAAAATTTGCAGCATTCAATATACCGGACATAAAGAATATATACACTGGACACAGATCATTTTTCTCTTGAGATTGTTTCAACCACCCACCAGCAGTCAGAGGACTCCTAATATGTTACCAGCAACTGGCCAGGAGAACTAAGTAGTTGTTTTAACTAAACTTTTCCCATATGAACAATCAGAGACAGCCGCCTCCATATTTATTATTATTGTTCTAGTTCGGGTAGGAATTACAAGTTAATTATAGCAGCTTCCCCCCATTACATTAGCCACCAGAACGGCTAGGCCCACCCGCACGGCCGTTAATAGCGGAGGCGGCAGCACTGACACCTGGGCGGTGCACCGCACAGCCCAGGGCCTGGAGATTAATTACTTCCCTGCCGCGTCCCTTCCGATCCGAGGGGAGGGTCGCGGGACCGGCCTTACGCCCCAACCCCGCAAAGCGGGGCGGACTCGCCGCGCTCTGTGACGCCCGCCGCCAGTAGCGGCGCCGTGCCGGCCGCCTGGCACCGCCCGGTTCCCGCGGGACTCGCCGCGTGCCCGCTGCGACCTCCTTTCCCCTTCCGTTCTCTCCGCCTCCGGAAGCTCGAGCCCGCCGCGCCGGCCGCGAGGAGAGGCTGCGGGAGCGCGTGCGCGAGGCCAGAACGCCGCCGGCAGCGCGTAGCGGCTGCAGCGGTCGCGGCGCCCAGGTGAGCGGCGCACGAGCGACGAGTCCTCCCCAGCTGCCCGCGCCGCGCCCTTCCCCCCCCGCCCCAGCCCCGCGTTCGGGGTCCGTTTCCCCTTCCGGAACCCAGGCCGCGGCGAGTACGTAGGGTGGGTATGCGGAAGCCGGCGCGGGAGTTAGGAAGGCGGGCCAGCCGGCGACCCCAGCCCTCGGGCCCGCCACCTCTCCGGCCCCGGCGGCCCTCGCGGCGGCTGTAACCACCACAGAGGCGCCGGGGCCCGCGGTTCGTCGGACCCCGCACCCCGAGCCGGCCGCGGTGGGACGGCCCGGCCTGCCCTCAGGACGCGTCCTCGGGTGTCGTGGGGGATCGGGGTCGGCCCTGAATTAAGATGTGATCGCGACCATTGAGTCCGGCTCTGGTCACCGCCGACCACCTCCACAGACTTGATCCTGAAGCCGAGGGCCGGAGACTGTCAGTTATCTCCCGCTACGTGCGGCGTCAGGAGAGGGTCCGTATAAGGAATTCGAGTTTCTGGAATACAGGTGGTTACCTTGGGCCGAGATTTCGTGTATCCAGTTGCCTTCTTTGGATCAAATTATGTCTCACTAGGGATATATAGTGTCATGGTATCAAAATGACTGTTAGAAATAATGCCAGATTTGTGTATTTTCCTGATGTAACGTGAAAACATTAACGTTTCTGTTGCTGGCTCTGCAGGAGCTGTGCAGGGAGTGTCCAGGTGACTCCCGGGTAAATACTTGTCCTCACTGAACACCAGAGGGGTTATTGTAGTCTGATGAACTGTTGTTTAATTTTTACCCTTTCCCAACATACAGAGAGAATCTTTACTATCTTATTGTCTATATTTGTATTATTCTCAGATGTAAACTGAATCTCACTAACTTTGAAGTGAATGTTGTCAAAAAGGATTGCTTAGTTGGATGGGCTAGTTGGATAATTTTTCCATGAATTAAATCACCTGAATGTTTAAATCCTTACAATAACCGTATCTGTTGGATGTTACGAGCCTAAATTTAAATCTGAAAAGTCCCCCAGGCACTGGGCTGTGTATGCACCTCTTCTCATGAACTGTGATCACTTAGGGGAAGGCAGATGCTTCCAACTACTGGGACCTACAGGAACCATGTAAAGGCGGACAGGGGAATTGTTGACTGGTGTGTGCGTGGGTGGGAGATGGTGCCAAACAAGGAAACTAACTCAAGTGAGAGAGATGACTTTTCTGTTTACATAGCTATCTGGCAAAGAGCAGAACTAGGGTGCAGTCTGTCTTGTAACTCCAAACTCCTATATCAGATAAACACTTTCTGAATGTCTTGCATTTTGTCAGGTCCTACTTTAAGCACTGGAATGTAAAGATGAGCAAGATGTCACGAGTTCCCAGTCTGGTAAGGAGACAAGCAAGGCAGGAAATGGCTGTGACAAACAGGGATTTCAAAGAAGTATCAGTAACCATTTGGCTTATGGATACACTTTGGGATTTAGACCTAGTTCATAAAATGTTAGGGTTGGGAAAGATCATATCCTCCTAATGCATAAATTCCCTCTGCAGCATCCCAGCAAATGGACATGTAGTCTTTGCTCTAACATAATCTAGTGATTTATGGCTCATAATCTTAGAAGGTAGCCCAATAGGCCATAACTCTTACTTTTTGCCCTCCCCCCTTACTTTCTGTTTAAATGTCTAAATTGTATTATTAACCCAGTATGGATAACAATTTTGTATTCTGCATTTTTCATGCTGATATGGTACCTAAATCAGGGGTCCACAAACTTTCAGTAAAGGGCCAATTGATACATATTTTAGGCTTTGTGGGCCCTACAGTCGCGGTCACAGCTTCTTAACTCCGCAGTTGTAGTGGGAAAGCTGTGAGAGACCGTTCCTAAATCTGTGAGTGGGGCTGTGTTCCAATGAAACTTTATCTTCAGAATAAATAGTGGGCCCATGCACAGTAGTTTGCTGAGCCCTGATTTAAATAATTATTTCAATAGAATAATAATATTCCTCAATTCAGATTTTTTTAGTATTACAAGTAATGCTGTAATGCATGTGAACAGCCACTAACCACCAAGCATAGTCTCCCTAAGACTGAAGTCAGAAAAGTGAAAAAGAGAATGACTTGAGTTAAAGATTGTGGGCCTGAAGCTGTGACCTGTGAAAATCACAGGGGTTAAGCAAAAACATTGTAACCTATGGGGCTGGCTACACAGAGGAACAACAAAAACTTGGAGGACTTCAGAGCGGTAGCTGAGAGTGACACTAATGCCTTCAATTCTGGTCACATCTCTCATGAAGCTGAGTCTCATCAAAAGGGGGAAGTTGTTAAAAAGAAAACCACAGGCCCCAAATGGAGTCCCTTATGTTAGGCCGTGCCACCAAACTGGGGTTTCACACCTAACCCACTTGAAGCTTCAGCGTCCCCCAGAAATGTAGTCTTAACCCATCAGTCAGGAATTTTCTGGGCAGCACTAATGAGGTAATCTGTCACATGGCCTCTCCACCCCTCAAAGGAAGATGAGGTAAATTGCCACATAGACAGACCCCCTTGTGTCCCCCCATGAGTAGGTTACCTAAGCCTGAAATAGTCTTTTTTTGTGTATGACTTTTTTGTCTTCCCTTTAAAAACCTTTCCCAAAGTAGCCCTTCTACTCTAGATGGGATGCTGCCTAATTGATGAATTGTTCAGTAAAGCCAGTCAGATCTTTAAAATTTACTTGGTTGAATTTTGTTTAACATATCTAAAACCTTGTTAGATATCTCTCTTCTGAGGATTTGGGGAGGAGGCGTCCTTCTGTTGATTTGGTTTTTACAACATAAAGAGGGCATTGATTGGTGCTATGGGAAGTAATATTTCTTATACTTAATAAATATTAGGTATAAGTTTTATAATTAATTTTTCTTAAATCTTTAAGATCTACTTACATATCTTATTTCAGCTTAAATGTAATAATGTTAGAATTTATAAACTCACATGTATTTAATCCTCACTTAAGTTAATTAATGTTTATTTACATTTTCCTGAATATTGTATACCATTTGCAAACTTGCTTAATTAATGACACAATTACAATTTTAGTATATTTGATTTTCTTAAGTACCTCAGACAGCTGACGTGACACATTTACAAATCTCATAAAGGAAATATAAGTACTTAGATTTTTTATAAACCTAGTAAGTATAAACTTACTGATTTAATCAGATTTCTATTAAGTATTTAAAAGTTGATTATAAACAGTTAAATTTTTATAAGTTTAATATATCAGAATCTCTTACATTTTTCAAAACTTTAAAGGCAGAAAAAATTACACAATGACGATAAAATGTATTACACATACTTTATCATATTAACCTATCACATAAATTTGGTTGAGTTTTAAATCATGGCTATGTGCACTTGTTTTTAGATTGCAGGATCATGTAGACAAAGACTGCAGAGTATCATGGCTGATTTAGACTAGATTACATGATACTGTATTGCTCGATGTGGTATAATGGAATTAATCATAATTTGAATATAGTGAGTCTGTAATTGGATTGTTGACTACATATTATTGGAAATTTATATACACCTTTCCTTTAACATAGCTCATGTTTTTTGACCCTTTTAAATATCATTATGAACTAGTGGCTTTCCAAAGAATTACTTTTTCATTTTTAAGTGTATTTTGTGTTTTTTATTTTTCAGTGTTAAACTGTCCAGCTTGGACAGTGAAAGCTCCTTTAAACTGGCTCCTTTGTTTTATTACCACTATCCTACGCATAATGGAATATGGAATCAGCTGCCTTCCAAGGAGTCTGGGTTTTTTTTTTTTGAGGGGGGAGTTTGTAGTAATTTGTTATACCAGCCATTAGAAGTTAGTGGAGAATAATATTAGAGGTTAAACTCTGAATTCTAGATTACTAGAAACAGATAGTGTGACACTGCTGTGTAAGCCAATATGATAAGAGAAAGAAAAATAAAACTTTATAGTGATATTTTCAATTTAATTCCAATCGCATGAAGTATTAAAATACTTTAAAATCAAGCAGTTGACACATTGTAAACTGATTATCCTTCAATAAAAATACATATATACAAAAAACACAGTGATCTAGATCTGCCCTTATAGATATGAAAAAAATGTTCACGATAGATATTTGAATGAAAAAAAGTCTCTGAAACATCAGATATCATATACCATGTTTGTAAGCCCATAGAAATACTTGTATATACATAGAAAATAAAGTGATTTTACCCAGAAAAAAAGTCTAAATATTACCAGAGTTTATCTCTGAGGGTAAAATTCAAAACTATTTTCCTTTTTCTAATGAATGTGTATTCAAGAAGTTAGTGTTTCAAAACTCCTCGACAAAAAAACTTTAAAATTAGTTTTCCTGTTAGTGATACTTACATGAATTTACAGGTCAACTAGTGATTTAAGATTTGTAACCAAAATAGTGGTCCCCGCACCACACTAGCAGCAACTGCTGCTCTTCTAAGACGAGATGGGGAGCTTTTACTTTTAGTGAGTGTTACCTCCCACTGCTTCCCCAGTAACTGCAGTGACGGAACAGAATAGGACAGAGACAAGTACTGAAATAGGGAAGCTTGTTAATCTTCATTGAACTATTTCTACCAGAATAATGTGTGTTTGGGCTGGCTTAGCTGATCTTATGAGGTGGTTTTTTGGTTTTTGTTTTTTGGTTTTTGTTTTTCGGTTTTTTTGTTTGTTTATTCATTTATTTATTTTTGATGGAGGTACTGGGGATTGAACACAGGACCTTGTGCATGCTAAGCACAGTGCTCTACTACTGAGCTATACCCTCCCCCTTCTGAAATTTTAACACCATCCTTTCTTATTCTAAACTCTTAACTGTACTTAACTTGTAGAAATTGGATTTTCTTTGGAGTTCACCTAGATATCCATGTTTGTTATATGCCTGCCTTCATGATCCATTATTTTCCTGTAAACCAAACCATTACACTTATTTTTCAAATCATTGGTGGAACTTGATATTAGCCCCATTATCATTTCACTGCATTGGGGTTTTTTTTTGGTATTTTTTTCTTCATATTTCTCTTTATATATTAACCAAACTTCTCAACTTGGGAAAATATGCAGTTACTGTATAAAAATGAAAAGTATTTGGAAATCACTCTTCAATCTGATGGTTACACTTTCCTCCTTTTCAGATATATTTTTGTCGTCATGGATCGGTTTGGAGATATATCAGAAGGTGAAGTGGATCATTCTTTCTTTGACAGTGACTTTGAAGAAGCAAAGAAATGTGAAAGTAACTCAGTTTTTGAGAAGCAAAGTGATAACCCTAAAGTGAGAATAGATAAAGGTATAGAAAATGTAAACTTGGAATTTGGAGTACAAAGAAGGGAGAATGATCTTACTGACAAGGGAACTGAAGGAAATGAGAAGATTCCTCCAGAAGAACACCCTGTAGAAAATGATGGTATACAAAGTAGGAATTGTTTGACCACTTCTTCAAGGTCAGAATTCTGTGATGCTACAACAGAACATGAAATACACCTGCCCACTCCGGACAGAATTCCCAAAATCGTAAATGAAGGTGAACGTGATTACTATACTGATGGAGAGGAAAGCAGTGATGATGGGAAAAAGCATCATGTCAGGTCCAAGCCAGGTAAACCGTCTAATCACTTTAAAAAAAGCCTAAGTAAAAAATATTCCAGAAGTAGTTCCTCTTCCTCCTCTTCCTCTTTGTCCTCCTCATCCTCAAGTTCTGGTACAGACTGCTCAGATACCGAGTCTGATCTCTGTATATCTGATTCATCTCCATCATTAAAGAAACGTCTATCTGGTGCAACCCAGTTGTCTCCAAAACAGAAGTATAAGCCTGGAGAAAAATCAACAGGAGCACAGCTTTCAAATACTAAGCCAAAAGTCGGTGACTACACCGAGGAATCTGAAGACACTGTGACGGATGTTACTCCTTTATCAACTCCGGACATCAGCCCTGTTCAGTCTTTTGAACTGGGTGCATCAAACAATCAAAAGGTGAAAGTTAAAAGGCAAGAAAACGTGAGTCAAGAAGTGTATGAAAATGCTGAGGATTTTAAAGGTAATTCAAAATCTTTGAAATCGGCCAAAAAAGGGAAGGAAAAACATGAGCCCGGCCTCACCTCAAAGTCGTCAGTGTTTGATTCCGATTTAGACCACAGATATAAACAAAAAGTCTTGCACGACACAATGGACCTGAATCATCTTTTAAAAGGTAATTTTAAAAACTATATATATATTGAATTTAAATTTTAAATTTAATGTTATATTGACTTAAGTACTAAATGAAGCAGTAACTATTCTGTGCCCTGGTTTCTTCACTTGTAGGATGAGGTAGTTGGTATAGGTAGCTAAGGTCCGTTCTAAATTCAAGGTTCTGTGAGAAATACTAGAAGAAGGGAAGATCAGTGGAGACTAGAATTATTAGACATCTTATTTTACAACAGAAGTTGAAAATTTAATAGAATTTCTGAATATGCAGCCTCTTTTGGCTCAGTAAGGTGGCTGATCTGAGGGACTTCCCACTCCCATCCCAAGCCTGCCTTTGTTATATAGATGTTGACAGGGTGTGGTTGGAATTAGTTCTTTGGCCTTGAGCTGTTTATCCCTGAATAGACAGAAGAGGGCATCAAAAAATGGAGTAATAGTGTAAACCCAAGTTAGGCATTGGGTTATGGCATGAACCGCTAATATTTGGAGAGCAGTCACATTGACTTGAATAGATTTTAGAAGTATGTTTCATGCTTTGTTACCATAAAATTAGGTCAGTTTAGGAAGAATCTGGAGGCCAAAATAGAGGTGGTTTAGAAATGCACCACCTGAAATTTTACTGCCTAGATTCTGTATGAAATAATTAATAAGATATCTTATCAGAGGTTGTATCCTGAGAAGAAAAACTAATATAAGAGAAAAAAATGGGATAAGAAAGCATTAACGAGCAGAGAAACCAAGTAAGCCTATTGCTAAACTGATACCAACATTAGAGATGAAGCAAAGTGCCTTATTGGAGGGGAAGATACAGACCCTGTTAAACACGGTGAACAAGAGGATGCCCATGCTGGGACTGGAGGCTGCTGGGACAGCCTCCCTGGCCTCACGTTTTGTCCCTTTGCTGGCAGGCCGCAGCAGACAGGATTCAGATAGGCAAGTGGGAAATCTCAGATATCCTCAACACACCACTAGATATTACCAAACATTTGAGAAAAGCTAAAATCAACAGAGGCACCAAACTCAGGTGAAGAACATAGTACCTGAAACAGAATTAAAGGAGCAAGCTCAATGATTTTAGAGAGGATCTTCAAGGACAGAACTATTTGCACTGATAAAACTAAGGCAGGATTTGCTTTTTACCCTCTCCCATCACACGTGGAGTTTTCCAGGGCTCATGACAGTGACAGCACAACAGTGAGTGCAGAAGCCAATGTGAGATCCATCTGTCTTCTATTAAGGCAGGCATTAAGAGATTCTGAAAAATATTAACTCTGCCATTCTTCTCACTAACTTGTTTGTTGTTTTTTGTAAAAATGTGATGTTCACATATTACTGGTTACTATATTACTGTTTTCAGATGAATTAATAAATAACTAAATCTTCTCACTTTACATTTCTAACATGGTAAATATTGATAGATGTAACCCATATAAACATTCTTTGGGGTCCCCAATAATCTTTGCATGTGTAAAAGGGCCCTGAGACCAAAAAGTTTAAGATCTTCTAATCTAGAAGAATAGAATTGGAATATAGGATTTGTAGTCTATTAGGGGGGAAAAATTAGCATAGTCTTCCAAAATGGGGAAAAATAACAAAGAAAAGCATTTTTTTAAAAGGAAAAATAAGATTGTAAGAAAAGAGATCAAACAATATAAATGGTTTTAACTTATCAGAAGATAATATCAGAGGAGGTTAAAATTTTTTTAATCAAATCTAATCTACACAGATATTTAGAATAGCATAGGAAGAACAAAAATAAGGACTGGAAAAAGATATGCCAGGCAAGTAAAAGGCAGAAAATAGAAATATCAATCCTATTGGTATAAAAAATAGAATTCAAGATGTGAAGATCACTAAAAGGGACAAAGAATGTTTTATATTAGTAACCTGACCAAATACACTGAAGATTTAACAGCCATTGATTTAAAATGTATGATATAAACAGAACAGAACTAGATGATGAAATTGATAAAGCCCTAATCACTATGGAAGATGGATAGATCAATTAGACTAAGAAAAAAGCATTAACTGGCTGTGGGCTGCTTGTGCGCTGCACTTGGCCCACTGAAATTTTGTCTAGCACACACTATTTTTTTGGGTGGTGAAATACCAGTTACCATTGCTACGTAACAAATTACCCCGACACTTAGGGTATGAACAGTCTCAAAGGCAGAGGTGACTTGACAGCTGGGGACTGGAATCATCTGAGTGCCTGTTTACTCACACATCAGGTGTCTGGGCTTGGGGTGACTTGAAGACCAGGAGTACTAGGCCCTGAGGGCTCACGTGTGGCCTCTCCCTGTGACCTGGCTTCACATATGGCAGCCTCAGTATAGCTGGCTCAGGGCTCCAAGTACAGTGTTCCAGGGAACAAGGCACAAACCTCATCACTGTTTATGACCTAGCTTCAGAAGTCACATAGCATCATTTCTTCCATATTCTATTGGTTTAAACAGTTATAAACCTTCCCAGATTTAAGAGGAGGGCACAGCCCCTCCTTCTTGATGGAAGGAGTACGAAATAACGTGGACATGTTTCAAAACCTCTTCAGTCCAACCTCTGGCTGTACGTTGATTTACATTCCTCCCAAATGCAAAAATACATTCCGCCTTTCCAAAGATCCCCCTAGTCTCAGATCCAGGGTTTAAGTCAGTCCAGTTGCAGCTGTGGCTCCTCAGGCATGTCTCCTCAGTTATAGCACTTTGAGTGCTTTAGGAATCTTCTGCTGGGAGAGACCAGGAAGGAGAACCAGTAGTTATACTTTTGAACACCGTGAGTCCTGACTCTTACATTCTGTCTGAATTTTGCTTGAAAACTGGCCAGTTCCCTTTTTAGTTCCCCTCTCTCTCTCCTGTCTTATTATTGTGGTGAAATAAATCATCGATACTTTCAGGATTCTGCCTGGAGATCTGCTTAGCAAAATCCACCGGTGGCAGTAGGTATTTTTTCCATTTTCTTTGTCACCACAGCCAACAGTGGTAACTAAAATTCTGCCACTCCCTCTTCACCAACAATCTCCTCTAGACCTTTCTAGCTCTGTTCACCACCTGGTCTCAAAGCTAGTGCTACGTATTTTAGGTTTTTGTTGCAGTAATGCCCAACTCCTGGTACTACATTTTGTGTTAGTTACTATTGCTTTGATAACAAATCACAAAACTTAGATGGTAAAGCGGCAACCTAGGATGACTCAAAGACTAGGATCATAGTGCCTGTGCAACTCAGAGCCCCTCCTCTGTGTGGTGTGATTTCCTCACAGGGGAGTCAGACACCCAGGGTGGCTCAGGGCCCAGAGCACGAGGATTCCAGCCAACAAGAAGGGGCGGCCTGCATTTCCGTTTTTACCTAGGCTGTATTGTATTGGTCCACACCGTCATAGGCCTGCCAAGATGCAAAGGAAGGAGACAGGAAGAATGTCGCAGAATTTCTCATCTGACAAGATGTTCATAAAGAAGACAAAGAAATTTAGTAAATCTAGTTATTACTCCTTCAATTGCCACCTCAGTTACAAAAATGTTGGGGTTTTTTAAACCTTTAAAAATTAATTTAAAAAAGCAAATGTCATTAGTTTTTTAAATAAGGATCTATGAATGTGCCTACAGGATGAATTTTTTTACGAACTAATTTTATGTGAATAAGGACTTAATATAGCTTGAGATAAAATTTCCATTGATAGCATTACGCACAGAATTTCTAAATGCTGTCTGTATCTCAGCTTAGGTGCACATTAAGTTCAGTAGAAGTACTGACTTCTAATAAATGGTGTTGGATGACTCAAGAAGTGGCTCTGCTGATGGTGGACATATTGAAATACTGTAAAAAAATTCGAACAAAATTGTTTCATTAAAGAAAATTAGGGAGAAGCAATGTTTTTTAAATGTGTGAATTTAAGTATGTCCATATTTATATAAATGTTTGTATCCCTGAACGTTTATTCAAGTTAAAACTTTTTTAGATCTTAATTGGGAAAACAATGGATCATATATCGGAGGTTGCCTCATACTGAAGTATATAATCACTGAGAAAAATGTGGTAGGAACACATGGCATCAGTATATATGTGCTCCACATAGACTTTCCATCAAAGAGAGTTAGAATGCTATTTTTTAAATGAATTAGATTGAAATTCTTCCTTTATTTTATTTTTTAGCTATTGCCTTCTTATATTTTTAAAAACTTATAAAAAATACCATTAGGAAAATAGCTTACCTTTAATTCCGTGTAGAATTTAATTGTAAAGGCTTTCATATGTGGCTAAATTAATCTAGAAACCTTATTAAATCCTACGAAGTGGTTATTTCTTGAAAGCAAGATAATTCAGTGATGTGCCTATATATCTTTCTAAATGTGTTCTCATTCAGATTTTGTCATTAATTTGGTATGGTTTTCAATAGATTATCAGCCATTGATATCCTAATTTTTCCTATCAGGAAGCCGCTGTTAAATAATTTTTTGTAAGTTTCTGTAATCTTTAATAGTCTTTTAAACATTGGGAGGTAGATTTACAGTTTTTGTGACCTTGCTCAAATAATTTAGCTTTTCTGCACTAGCCACATTTTAAAATGAGGTTAAAAATGCCTCTTTCCCTTATAGCACTGTGCTTTTAACAACATAAAATGCTAAGCGAGTAAAAAAAATTAATATAAAGGTACGCTAATAAAAACAAATAATGATTACTTCAAAAAATATTGTTTAAACAAAACAAATGTACCAGTTTGTTAATCTGATATAACATATTCATTTTTAGTACAGACTTTAAGCTGAAGCATTCAACAAGCTTATTTTTAGATGCTTCTAACAAGCGTTTAGTAATAATTGTCACTTACTGAAAATTGTTATAGTAATAGGAAAATTTAAGAATTACACATGATAAAAATTTCATTTGATAATCATAGTATGCAAAATATTTTTCTTGGTTAAAAACTCCTTTTATATAATGTATTCATCTTGACTTATGTTTATTCAGGAATAAAAGTTTGACTTTTACAGTAAAAGTATTTGTTTTCATGCCAGTGTTAAGACCATAAATCTTTTGTACTGACTTCTAATAAATGGTGTTTGATGACTCAAGAAGTGGCTCTGCTGATGATGGACATATTGAAATATTGAAATATTTTCAGTTTAAGGTGACAGTTTCAGAATATTACAGGTTTGCTTTTGCCATTTTTCCAGCCATTGTTTCCATCAGTCATTGCCAAGGATGTTTTATCTTTTGAAGTATGCCATCCAACTAATAAAAACCATCTAAGTGTTGTGTTAGTGCCCTCCACCAGAAGTTCCTAACTATTAAGCTGCCTTAGGGGAACATAAAATGAACACATCAAAGGCATTTACCATAAATCACACCTGCTGTGTACAGCCAGTACCATGTACATTTTTTATTAAAATATTTTCATCGTTTTGTGTCTAGTGTTTATTCCCGAAGAACATGGTGAGCATAAAACTCAAAGCTGCCTCTGAATTTTTTCCTACACAGTTGTAGTCTGGATGTCGTTGACATTATTTCAGACATCCTTTTTCATGAGTTAACGTAGTTTCTATTTATAAGAGTTAAAGCATGTACCATCATATTGCTGTGCTGCTTGGTTTAGCCATTTTTCCTTTTTTTGTTCACTTCTGTAGCTTTTCTGCAATTAGATAAAAAAGGACCACAAAAACATCACTTTGATCAGCCGTCAGTAGCACCTAGGAAAAACTACTCTTTCACAAGAGAGGAGGTGAGACAGATTGATCGGGAAAATCAGAGGCTCTTGAAAGAACTGTCGAGACAGGCTGAAAAACCTGGAAGCACACGTACGATTCCAAGAAGATTGGTTGCTCATCCTCCCAAGTTATATCACAGTGCTCTTAACAGACAGAGGGAACAACAAAGGATTGAAAGAGAGAACATGGTAAGTAACTGAAATTTTTACTCAGCAAAGAAAATGCATTTGTACTGATTTGTATGTCCAACTTTCAAGAAACCCCAATACAGCCAAATTTTCAAATTTAACGATATAAAAGTCAGAATAGGTATGTATGGCATGAAATACATGATGAGCCATGAGCCTGGAAGGTACAATGTGTGTTTTTTTACCCAGCAAACTGTATTTTAAAGGATTATTAGATGAAAATACTGAAAGCTCCATTATTTACTTGACTACATCTGTTAAATCACTATAATAGAACAGGAAATTATGTCCAAGGGTTACTTATATCTCCTGTGAAGTATTCAGTCACTAGCAAAATCTATTTCACTTTACTGTATCCTTGAAAGCTAAAATAATTTGGCATTTATTTTAAAGAATAAGTACATTCTTAGGTCAAATTTGGTGGTCTCCTGCTTGAATGTATGGATTGATTGTTAAAAATCATATAATTACACTTTGATGTCCTAGGGAATATGCATGAGAACTGTTGAAAATCTTCACATTAAAAACTATTATTCATAACATCATTTTCTTTATAAAATTCAATTTATATTAATTGCTGATATTTACTGAGCTCTTATTTTAATGTTAGGTTGTTCTAAGCATCTTCTAAAAATTAGCTCATTGAATTCTGATAATAATTCTTTCAGGTAGGTACTATTTTTATCCACATTTTACAGATGGAATAATTGAGACCTAAAAGGGTTAAATAATTACCTAGGTCAAAGAGCTGGTAAGGAAGTGGCTGAGCCAAGATTTTAAACCCAGGTAGTGTCTTAAACTAAAATTAGACCCTTAATGAGCACATAAATTCAGGGCTAAAATAATTGACAAAGCTATTATTAAAATTATTAAACTTGTTCTCCAAATTCACCCTTATTATGTTTCATCCCCAGTTCAGTTCTATTTAACTATGTATGCAACCTGACCTTGCAAGAGGAACACCTTTTATCAATTTCTTAATTACCATCACTGACACCAAGGGTTGGGAGCTGAGGTAGTATAGTTATAAAACATGGTAAAGTCTCAGGCATTTCAGGAAGATTACCCTGCGTGTGGCCAAGAGCAGACAACAAAACAAGCTGAAACGAAGTTGGTCGGTGGTGAGCTACGTGACAGCTTTCTGTATGTCACTGTAGCAATTTCAAGATTCGTTCATGATTTATGGAAATTTGGAATTACTGTACATCACGAATATCTGGTTTTACGTTATTTTCACTCTCCCACGTGGCTCCGGAGCTTTTTTATTTAACGAGCAATTACATAGTGCACACTGTTTTACAAATTTTAGGTCATTTAAACCTCGTAACAGCCTTATAAAATAGTTACTATTGTCTTGAAGGAGAAATGAGACACTGAGTGGGACACAGAGACTTCCTCAAGGGTAAATAGCTATCAGATGCAGAATCATACCTAGATTACCTAGCTTTGGGGTTACTTTTAATTTTAACAGCTTTTTTGAGATACAATTCACATACCATACCCATTTAAAGTGTATCATTCAATAGATTCTGGTACTTCATTCATTCTGTAAGTTGCAGTAAAAATGTATGTAACATAAAATTTGCCATTTTAACTGTTTTTAAGTGACTGATTCAGTGGCATTAATTACATTCACAGTGTTGTGCAATCATCACTGCTACTTATTTCTAAAACTCTTTTGATCACTCCATACAGAATCTCTGTACCTATTAAATAATAACAGTCAACCCCCACTTCCCCTCAGCCCTTGGTAACCTCTAATCTATTTTCTGTCTCTATGAATTTGCCTCTTCTAGATATTTCATTTAAGTGGCATAATAGAATTTTTGTCATTTTATGTCTGTCTTGTTTCACTTAGCATAATGTTTTCAAGTTTCATCCATGTTGTAGCCTGTATCAGAACCTTGTTCCTTTTTGTGGCTAAGTAATATTCCTCTATAGGAATGTGCCCCATTTTTGTTTTCCATTCATCTGATGATAGGCGCTTGGGTTGTTTCCACATTTTGGCTGTTGTGCTGTAGTGAACACTGACATATGAGTATCTGTCAAGTCCCTGCTTTCAGTCCCTGTGGGGGTACCCGAGTGGGACTGCTGGATCACGTGGTAATTCTGTTTTTCTTTTTGAGGAACCTGGAGTTTACTTTTGAAAAGTTGACACCATTAATGTCTAATGGCAATGCTACATATGAGTAGGATGAAAGCTGTTAAAAGCTTCTGTTTACAGCCTTTGCTCTCCCCCGTATCAGTTGTACATCTCTGCTATTTTCATCAACAGTGGAAAATCACTATTTTATTCTTTTTACTTTGTATACTTAGTAATTTGTATGTATGAGCAATATTTTCCTCCACTTCATAGTAAGATCTTATTTGTTATACTGGAGAACAGTAGGACATAATGTGAACCACATGTATACTTTAAATTTTTCTAGTAGTAATATATCAATATTACTTTGATATTACAAGCAATATAAAAAAATTAATGATGAGGTGTTTTACTTTTTAATGCTCTGTTAGCTACATGTGGCTCATGGCGTTGGACAGTGCAGCTCTGAATCAAAAACTTAATTCATACAGAAGTGGAAAAAATAGCTTAAGACTAAACTGAGAAACATAATTTATTATAAAATATCATTTATGATGTTATTATAAGGAAAACTAATCTTCCAGATTTATGTTTTAACTCCGCATCCTCTAAACCAAAATAAAATAATTCTGCACATTTTAAAATTTTTTCTTGGCTATTCCTTTGCATTTATTCTTCATAATGACTGATTTTTTTTTTCTTTACAAAAAAAAGTTTCTAGAAATTTTTGTTGGAATTGTGTTCAACTTACATTTTAATTGCAGAGTGTTTGGTACTCTTAAGATATTAACCTTCCTATTTAGAAATGTGATATGTCTCTCCATTTATTCAGGCCTTATGTTCTACCTTAGGTTTTATAGTTTTCTTCAGAATTATATATTTTACACTATTGTGCGTGAAACTTTTTCATTACATTTTTATTTCATTACGTTTTCTAATTTATAAACTATTGATTTTTGTGTGTTTATTGTATAACAACCGCCTACCAAATCCTTAGAGCCATATTGGCCCTAACAGTTCTTCTGTGTGAGATGGTATACTTTTTAACCTGTTTGCAGACTGTTCATAGTCAAAACACACATGCACGTGTGTACACACACACAGCACCTTTGTGTCAGATGTGCTGCACAAGCAGAGTCTGTTATTTTATAATTTTATGCTTTATAATCCTTTATTTGCTCCATCTGCAGTGATAGAGACCAGTTCAGATGGCTGACAAGTGTGATAACTCACACAGTTCTGGTCCAGTACTCTTACATGAGCTCGTTAGCAATCCAGAGGCTGTTTGAGACTGATAAACTCAAGACAAAGAAGCAGTGCTGTGCAGAAAAGGGAGAAAAGGGGCGCAACGATGTGTAAAGCTGAGTCCTGTGCTGTAGTGTTAAAAGCAGACTGTTAATCTGGTTTTCTTGTGAAGTTTGAGTTCTTCATTATTTGTTTCAATGGGCAAATACATTTCCCTCTCACTCACAAGGGAAATAAATCAAAGGAAAAATAAAGAGAAAGTAACTATCCAGTAGAGGGCGTACTTGCTACATAAATTCAATTATAGTAGAACTGTTATTTCAAAAGGGGACAAATGTGTTAATTCATGAGTTTCGAAATATTCTTGTTAGACCATGTCTCTTTATATTCATTTCAAGATTATATGAATTCTGTTTTTATGAAAGAGTGCAAGAATAACCTTAGCAGAAGGAGAAGGGGTCAGTAAGGACACTTAATTTGTAGTTTCACTTTCCCCTCTACGAGAAATGAGGTTATTTCTTTCTTTTAACTGTAGGTATGTCAGTTTCCTGAGCTGTAAAAGAAAGAGGGGTTGGGAGTGGGAGGAATACTCGAATAAAATAAACCATAATCTTCCCACTCAGGAATTCCTGTGTTAAAAATATTATTTTTAAAGTAATATTATTGCATGTATGAATTTATAAAATTCAAACCATTCTTAAAACATTTAATGAAAAATAAAATTCTTCCTCTTCTGTTCTTTGTCTGCTGGTCTAGAGAGGTAATTTTAGATAGAATGTGAAAAATGTTACAGGGAATGTGGTATGTTGTCACAAAGTTGAAGATTTATAGCAAAATCTGATACATAGTGTGAGTATTAATCCGTGGAATAATCAGTACCTTTTTTCCAAGATCTTGAATTAGTTTATAGTTCACTATAGTTTGTTTGATTTTCCTCCTCTGGTTATTGTCTGTTGTCTTCTTCTATAGAAGAAGGAAAGGTAATGATAACTAAATACAACTCCAGCTATAGAAAAATATGCAGAACAGCCCTGACTTTCCCTGATTGTTGGACACTTGTTAGTCTCTAATGTCCTTCATGATCCTTGCTTTTTCACTTTAGAAACAATAAAGCAACTCTCCTCTGCTGACAACTGCAGAAATCATTAACTCACTATTTGTCCATTAATTTGTTTTAACCTTTCTACCTCAGAAGGCAGGAATTCAAGCTGGGTTAAATTTTTTTCCAAAAAGAATGATATTTACTGGATAGAAAAGAGATATTTAGACAAGCTCTGTTGGGATTCATTATTAGAATCTGATTTGAGTAGCAGTTCTAAGATTTTGTAAACCATAAATTGGAATATAAGTAACCATTCTTACCATTTTTCAATCCATCATATAGATACCTGTTTAATGTCCACCATGAGCTATGTAAGAAACTGGAATAGAAATAAGGAAAAATATAACTTAGCAAGGAAGATAATACTGTTGTGTGTCAGACAACTAGAAAATAATCAGAGCAGTGTTAAGGATAGCATTAATATTCAGTAAGTCCTTAGTGTGTGCCAGGCACTGTTCTGAGCACCTTATATGCCTTATCTCACTTCTCAAAACTAACTCTTTGCATTTTGTCTCATTGTTAAATATCTCTACTAAGTCATTTGACCAAGAACACACAATCAGTGGCAGAGCCAGGGTTTAAATCCAGGTCTTTCTGACTAGATAACTTACATTTTTTTTTTTATCATTCGCTTACAAGTGTTACAACATTTTGAACTATCGTTTTTAGGTTTTACTCAGGAGTTCTAAATTGATGACTAGATTGAAATGTGTATACTTTTGATTTTAGGACTTACACTGTAATCAATCCTTCGTATTTTGATATCGTTTCTAAAAGTAAGAGATATTTCTGTCTGAAGTCATTCCTTTAGCTTTTGCTTAGCTTGTTACATTCATGTGACACACAGACACATTATCTGGTTCCATGTGATTTGGAGAGCTGAAACAAATCATGGCTCTCTGATTTCCCCAAGATTCTGCATATAAACTTGCTCAGTGACACATCAAGACCACAGAATAGGTTTACTTTCTGCCTTATTGTCAAATTATTTCAAAATTGATTTTGACCATACTACTTTATGTGTTCTGTATCTGATAAATAAGCATTGCCCTTTTCTTAAAGTTTATAAAAGGAGAATATACATACAGCCAAATGAATAAATTTAGGAAATTAGCAGTTTATCTAAAAACCGTTGAGACTTCTACCAGGAAAAAAGCAAAATTAGTAGGTAACTGAAAGTATCAAGTTTTCTGTTCTATCCAATTCTATCCATTTCACCCTGCAGCTCAATGGGTAGTTAGTAGGATGCTCAGATGAAAGAGCAAACATTGCTCTACCCAGTAGAATACTCTGATGATGTGATAAATAAGAAGCTTCTTACTCAGTTATAAACTGCAGGTAGAGAAGCTATGCTCTTAGTAGGTTTGGGCACCTAAATCATATAGTTTCTCCATCTACAAAGAGAAAGAGACAGTATGTTATGATGGAAATACTGCAGCTTTGCAGTCAGGTGGAACCAGGTAACTTTTATGTATATTCTACCACAACAGAAAGAAAAACACTAAGTTGAGGAAGAAAGGGAAAAGATTGTGCAGGGAAAACTTGTCCTGTGACTGAATTCATGAGCCTGATTTTTTCATGTGAATCTTAAGTGCAGAACAGCGTTCTCTTTTCAGATAAAGCTCAGCTTGCTACAGAAGTTTAAATCAATAAAGAAAATGCTGAAACACCACCATGGATCAATTCCCTGATCCATTTGGTTCACTTAAACATTCCTTTCTCACCGAAGCCTGTGAAAATCAAACAAAGGAAACTCTTTCACCTTCTAATTTGTGAAGAAAGGATTATGAATAAAATTAGGGACATTATACATTAGCCTCTGTTACTGAATCGTATTAGTGCAAATACCACATTATTGGATATAAAAGCTTTATATTCTATAGTAGTTGGTTTTCAAACTTCTTAAGAGCAAAAACTTTTTTTCCAAACTAATTTTATGCAGAATCTGCAGTATGTAAAACAGACAATACAGAAAGCACAGGTGGGCTGGTGGAAATTTAGGAGCGGGGTGGGACTTTGGCCTTTCCTCAGTGTGCTGGGGGCCCTTGAGGCACTGCTGGGAAGTAAACAGTTTCCGTAATCAAATGGAGATTACAGAGCCTGCTCTGTAATCATAAACAGAACTTAGAAGAACTCAAATGCTCACTGCCATTTCTAGGGTTGAACACTGGGCTCTTAGCATTGTTACTCCCATTATATCATTACAATGAGAAAATCAAGTTTAATGTATTTCAAGTTACAGCACTTTCCCTAAGATTGTAACTAGACATAAAAGAGATACGTGCCTACAATCGGTTGTTAAAATCCCAGTGGTTTTTGGTTAGCTAAGGGAGAGGTGAAAACCCTTAGATTTTCCTGGAAGAACATTATTTAAAATATTTTTTCACAGTGACTTGAAGTCTTTTCTAATTTATTCTGTGAATTTCAGGTTCTAGAAAGTATTTGCCTTTTAAGAAACTCTTGCTATTTATCTGACATTGGCTTTTAAATTGATTGTCTTTAAATGAAGGCTTTACTGAAAAGGCTGGAAGCTGTGAAACCAACGGTTGGTATGAAACGCTCAGAACAGCTGATGGACTATCACCGCCACATGGGTTATCTCAACTCATCCCCGGCCTCAGGGCGAGTGAGGTCCACTCTTGGCCAGTACAGCCCATTAAGTAAGCATATGCAAAATTATTTTGTGCTTGTGTGTATCTTTTGTCCTTTTAAAAAAAATGTAACTTAAGTTCTATAGCATTTTAAAATACTGATTTCTGAAATACAGTCTGTTGTTTTTCACTGGCATGCTTTTTTTTATTTGTGTTAGGTCACGTAATTTCAGGTTTTGTCTACAGCGTATAGTGGCAGCATAGGAAGGAAACCAGGAGATAAAACAATTGAAAATATCCTCTTAGATAATGAAGGAGAGACTTTTAGTTTCAGTGTTCATTAAAAGAAGGAATGAACAGATATGGTTTAAAAGTTGCTGAAACATTCTCTTTAGCTAATTAAGAGTTTCTAGTAACATCTTCCAGCCCTTATATATGCTTTGTCTTCCTCATTGGGTAACTAAAACAAAAGGTAGCTATCTGTAGTCATCAGATGTAATCCTTCTCTATTGCTCAATATGCGATCCATTACACACCTAGGTGTGATGTATCCCAGAGAAGGCAGGTGTGGGTGACCACTTAGGGTTAGGGTGTGCAGCCCAGGGAAAGGCCAGAATTTTCCCCTACAGGAGTCGGTGCTGTTATTGTATGTATGCATTCCAAACTATAGAGAATAAAAGCCAGTACTAAAAGAAAGTTGGAACCACTTATAATGCCACAACTTCCCAGTGCTCATGTGAGTCTTAAATATTCAGATGACTAGTAATTCCATTCTTTCATCCTCCAAGCATCACTTCCTTGATATAGTTAGAAACTGAAATAGGGTCTTATACCAGTAATTCACACTTAGTATTATGCCTTGAATGTGATAAATTATTTGTTGATATTCAACAAATATTTGTTGATATTTGTTGATATTGTTGTATAGATGGTTATACAAAGAGATTTTTTTTCCTACTTGAATCCTTTGAGAAGCTTTTAAAAACATTGATTCTCACACAGAATCTATTGAATCAAAATGCCCTAGTGTAGAGTTTGGGCATGTTTGTTATATTTTTAATTTCCACAGGGAATTCTGAAGTGCAGTCCTGTTTGATAATTGAATTAGACTATTAAAAACACATGTGCACTGGGGAAGACCATTTTATTCTGGGCTTAAAAGTAGGAGAGGAAGTTTATCAGATGCGGATTTAGATATTCAAATTACTTCTTGTTCTTTGTATATTTTCAGGAGGAGCTTCCAGGACATCCAGTGCTACCAGTGGTCTTAGTTGTAAGAGTGAGCCATCAGCTTTTGACACATCCAGTGGCCTGTCGCTAAGACCTAAGCCCCCTAATGTCCGTACAGCTTGGTTATAATAACTCTTTTTACTTTAAACATTGTTCATCCAATTCTTATGAAGTGCTCTTGTATATTACTATAATTCTTTGTAAACATCTATAATAATGTTTTAAGCAATTGAAGATGTACAGCAATGACTTGTAATGTAATTCAGTGCGAAATGGTTTTCAAAAAGACAATTTAATATAAAATCAGTGTTTCCTGTGAGATGTTTGAGAATGTATATGTATTTCACAGAGAAATGGTAGTCTGCATGTGTTTTCTCAACATAGAGATTGGTTCAGCTGTCAGACTGACAGGACAGTTGCGACCCAAGATGTTAGCCATGTAGTTCTTGCTTGATGTGACTTTGTTGTTGTTGTTCATTTCTTGTAAACTTTGAACTGAGTGTAGCTCCTGACTTTGTTTTCTGTTTGCTTCAGAACTTGGGTGGTGTGACTTACAACTTGACTGTAAAATAGTTACACTGTCCTATCTGTGCAGTTGCTTTCATTGGTGGAGCTAATTTTGATTTGATGAGCAGACTGAGAGACGCATGGAATGGGGGCAATCCTTGTGATTCAGCAGTGGTACCTACTTCTGTAGAGGCGCAATGAGTTAGATCTTCAAAATTTTATCAACCACTCCAAACAGTATTAGAAGGTTTAACTTAGAAACTCCTCCTTTGTGTTTTCATACATTCAGGTAAAGTCCTATTAATGATTCTGAAAAATGAAGTTTCTTTAGAGCTACAGTCTACTGCGTTGTGAATAGTTTATCCAAGGACCAGGTCATCATAAGCAAAAGCAAGTGTTTGTTGATTCAGCAAAACAGCACCACCAGTTCGAAGAGCCGAGAAGCAGATCCTGAGTTGTGTCAGAAGTGTTGTAAGTGATGCTGTTCACAGGTTGTGTTAGTGTTTATTGTTTAAGGAAGAAGAAAAATTAAAAAATGCATTGTCTCACAGCTTTAAAAATTCCAACTAGTGTTTTTTGAGGGCTGAAAAAGAAAACAAAAGTATGAAGGATAAAGGAAAAAAATCACGTATTTGTTGAGACTACTTTAAATGCCATCTAATTTTCTTGCTTTGTTTTGGTTTGGGCTTTTGGGTTGAATCCTGGTAGTATCATTTTTGCCAGTTCCACTTTTAAAGTCCTAGTAATCTTAATGGAATTAGTAATGGTGAATAAGTTGTGATATAGTTGACTTTTAAAATTAGAATATCTCCCTGTCAATCTGTAGGCTCCCATTTTATGTAACAAGGTGTATGTCTTGGCCATGTTGGTGCTGCTGCCCTGGTTATCACGGTTTTTCATTACTGGCCTTTTCTGTTTACCCTTAGAATGTACTGGGAAGTTTCCATATTAAATGCCAGATCTTTCTTTTTTAATGTGAATTTTTGATCTGTAGCCACAGTAAGAAGGTTTGTTTTTTGTTTTGCCAGGTTAACTGAAGCTCTGTAGTGTGTATGCTGAACTTACTTTTCTTAACATATTTGGCAGTAAGCCCAGTCGCATTTTACTAAACTGTCGGTTCAGAATTTCTTGGTCTTGGTTTGTATTGATCGATTTTGTTTAGGATAGGTCACGTGAAGCATGGGAACAAGGGGTTAAAAAATTTGTGTGGCCACAGCCTGACTGGGATTTTTCTGCTTCTCTTTGAGCTATAATGTTTGTTTATTGTTATTTGATATTCTGTTCTGGTGAACAGGTTTCTACATTATTTAGTGCTCTGCTTTATATATAAAATTCAGCTATGCTAAACCAAGGTTTTGTTTTGTTTTTTAACTTATTGTACTTTTAATGTCTGTATAACAACCTATCTTTAAGGAGATAAAAGATAATGCCGAATTTAAAATACGGCTTTTGAGTATCTGCCCAATAGTGAGTAAGCCAATTTTTTAAAATTGATTTTTAAGTTGTTAGGGAAAAAATATGTATGAAACCTTTTATGTATTAGCATTAGTCTCTGAGTACATTTTATATGGTCTGTGCTGCCATATGTCAAGATACAATTATAATTTCATAACTAAAGCTGTACTTTTATTTTTGATCTTTAAAAACATTTTTTTCTTTGTACTTTGATTTTAGCTACTAATTTAATGCCTTTAATTTTTACTGTTTTGACGGGAGTTTCATCTAAGTGTTATAACAGGAATTCAGCTGGAAGTGAAAGTCAGGAAGAGCAACAATATTCATCTTTTCAAAGTGGAATTTACAGTTCTGTTGTCATGATTAGTCTACGTGAAAAGTATAAACAGAGGGATAGGAGTTGAAAATGTGATCTTCTCGGATAGAAGTCAAGGTACTTTGAAGCTGTTACTGTTCAGGGCACATTTTTATGAAGGAATCATAGGTATGCTCTTCATTTTCGAGAACATAAAGAAGTGAAGGATCATCTAATACTACTTGATATTTGGTTCACTTATACCTAAAATACATATTAGACACGGTTCTTACTGAGAGTTATTTTCATATCTGTCAAATGTTAAACTAACGTCACATCTTTTTTAATAAGATCTATAAGAGATTTTGAACATTAATTTCCTAAGGGGGATGGCTATTATTTCATACTTCCCCTATTTCCTTTTTTTTTAATCTCCATAAAAAGCTGCTTTCTTAGCTATTACTCCAAATAAAGTGTTTCTTGTTTGCTTACAAATGTAGTGTAATGCAGTTGTTTTCAGCCCGCTAATCCAAATTTCCAAAATGGGTATCTTAGAGAACTTTAAAAAGAGGTCATTGGGACGCATATGATTGTGTGCTTCTCATTTTCAAAATCAAATACCACATACTATGAAAAGTATTATGACCAAAATAAAATTGGAGACACAAGTTTAAGTTAGTCTATTTTAATAATTAAATTAAAAAAATGTTTAATATCTTAAATGCCAAAGTCTTAACCTATAAATGATTGTAAACCATCCTAGAAAATGTGCTTAATGTTCATGGCTACTTTATGAATAAAGATAGTAAGAAATTGAAAATCAACATCCTTTTTTAATTTTCCAGGCCACCGTAATGTCTTTTAGGCATGAAGAACTAGCTTGGCACAGTGAAGAAAGAAAGAAAAGAATTAAAGATAACTGAGTTCGGATCCTATTTATCTCTCAAATGCATTGTCTTGTTCCTATTTTGAAAATTAGAATAATAACTTATGAGCCTTATAAGACTAAGAATTAATGAGAATGAAGTTGAAAAGAGGATATTAGTTATTTCTATCTTTGAAAGTATGGCTTTTATGTGGGAAAGCGTTTGCTTAAAATTACATTCTTGATCATCATCTCTAAACCACATCATCAAATTTGTTCTGTAAAATTGTTATGCTACAATGGATACCCTTTCATACAAGCTTGAAAGAGTGTTTTTTTAAAAAGTGTCTATTCATACCAACATTTCACATGTATTATATGTATTAGTGATAAATAGTTTTTAAAACTTGCTGCTTAAGTGTTAGGAATTTTTTTTTTTATGAGGGTTAAATACAACAGTGCCATTAGAATAAATGACTAAGTAGTACTGCTGGAGTCTATTTGAGCTCTCAGCTACAATGTTAAGGGATGCTTATAGCAAATAAGATTACATTATAGCAGAAAATTTTATTTGATTTTAAAATTCTGGTGACTATTTTTTAATCCACTGAAAGATATTGCTGGAACCCCTATTAAACAATCTTAATGTTCCATGCCTCTATTTCAGAATCCACTTTGTAAGTTGCACTATTTGTTCTAGAGGTTTTTTTTAAGGTTTTTACTGCTTTATAAAGTAAAATTTATGAGGTAACATCAGTATTTTACTATAATGAGACATGGGTTTTTTTCCTATAAATCTAATTTTGTATCCAGTATTATAAGATAGTAAAAGAATTTGGGTAGTCACCAAAAAAATGACTTAAAACTATGGTTTGAAATTCTGAGAGTATGTATATTACAGTGATAGTCTTCACCAAAAATCACACATCACATTTCTTTTATATTTGGGGATTATAGCTTATCTCCAAGTTTGGAATGTGCTTTGTTTTCTTTATTTCATTCTGAGAATCTTTACATTTCATGAAGAAAATATCCAAATTAAGCAAATATATCTGCTAGTTGTGAATACAACTAGAAAAACCTAATTCTACCATCGAGAAGATTTCATTTTAAATTACATTTTGGGGAATGTGAGAGGGTTGTGGTCTTT
Organism: Vicugna pacos; assembly: GCF_048564905.1. Lineage (NCBI taxonomy): Eukaryota > Metazoa > Chordata > Mammalia > Artiodactyla > Camelidae > Vicugna > Vicugna pacos. The sequence goes on from NC_133012.1 coordinate 19,657,610, forward strand.
TAGGTGAATGAACAGCTGCAAGAAAATGACATTCCATAGATTTTGCTGTTAACTGTTCAAAAGTATTACAGAAATACAGAAAGGGGGTACAAAACAAATGCACAACTCTTATATTGTCACAAAGCAAACACCTGGATCACCACTAACCAGATTAAGAGTTAGAACATTGCCAAGAACCATACGATGCACCTCCTCTGCCTTTTTTTTTTTTTTAGACTAGTAAGATTTTTAATTTGTCACCATTCAAAGTCTAAACAGTTCTTGGACCAGTGGTCCAGATCCACCAGCTTGTTGGACTGCAGTACCTCTCTCATCCCCAAGCTTGTTCAGGACTGCTACCTTCACCTTGAAGCCCCGTGAGTGTCCCAGTCCAAACCTGGCCTTCATCAGCATCCTTACTTTTCTGACAAGTCAACGGTGGAGCAGATAAATAGGCTGGCAAGCCTCTTCTTTGTCTTGTCCAGGGTTGTCTGGAATCAGTTTATCAACCACTTCATTCGTTTGCACCTCTCGGTTGTGATTTCCACCATCTCCTGGATTCAGTGGACCTGTAGGTGCCAGGCATTGGAGATGGTGCCAGCACTCATGAGGACCCACGGGGCTCCCTCCCCGGCCCCTCGCTCTTCTCCCTCCAGAAGGTAACTACCAGCACTGTTGTGTTGAACGTCATATGATTGGGATTATACTCTTTTGTGTCTCATTGCTTTTGCTGAACATACTTAACGTTTGAGAGATTCTTCCACGTCGTCATGGCGTGTGGCTGTAATTCATTTGTTCTCGTTTCGGTTTAGTGGTCTGGTGTATGACTATACCATGATTCACTTATGCAGTCTGTGGTTGATGGACATTTAAAGTGACTTCCAGGTTTGGACTGTTAACAAATAATGCTAATAGGATGATTTTTGTAGATGTGTCTTGATTAAATATAAAAGTTATTTTTGTGTTTTTGATTTATATGAAAAATTATAGGAAAAACTTGAAGCCCTAGATCAGGGTTCAGCAAGTTACAGCCCACCAGCCAAATTCAGCAGCTTTTACCTTTTTTATTACCTGTGTGTGCATTTTGGTTGGGCATATGCTTAGGAGTGGAGTTTCTGGGCAGAGTCAACATATTTAGTAGACAATGCCAGCATTTTCCAGAGTGAGGGTACCAATTTACTCTCATCAAACTGCATTAGTTCCAGTTGCTCCATATGCTCACTAATATTTAGTGTCAGTCATTTTTAAAGTTTAAAATTTGGGTGGGTATGTAATGGTATCTCGTGATTTTTAATTGCATTACCCTGGCTGATAAGATTGAACATTGGCCATTGGAGTATTTTGTGTAAAGTATCTTTTCAAACTTTCTGCCTATTTTTCTATTGGTTGGATGTCTTTTTCTTGTCGATTTGTAGGAGCAATTACATGTTCTGGATATGATCAATCCCAGTATGAGTTGTGTTATAAAGAAATTTCCTCCCAGTCTGGTTATTTTTTTAACTTCTTGAAATGGACGTATAGTTCACTGATTTTCAGCCCTTCTTTTCTAATATATCCATCAAAGGCTATAAATTTCTTCTGAGGATAGCGTTAACTGTTTCCCAGAAGTTTTGATAACAGGGTATTTTTATTTTAAGTCCAAAATATTTTTGAGTTTCCATTTTGATTTCCATTTTGTACCCCATGGCTCTTCAGAACACATTTTAATAGGATTTTTAAAATTTTTTATTTATTTAGAGGGAATTATATATTTACTTATTTTTAACAGGATATTTTAAAATTATACTTGTGTTTTTGGTTTATATGAAAAATGGTAGGAAAAACTTGAAGCCCTAGGTCAGGGTTCAGCAAGTTACAGCCCATTAGCCAAATTCAGCATTTACCTTTAAAATTTTTTTTTGAAATAAAAAGAGTATTTTGTGACAGAAATTCACATTTCAGTGTCCCTACGTAAGTTTTAGGAAACAGCCACTCTGGTTCATTTACTTGTCTGGGGCTGCTTTTGCAATAGGGCAGAGCTGTGCTGTGTCAAAGAACATCTGGCCAGCACAGCCTAAAATATTTACCATTTCGTCCTTCAGAGAAAGAGTTTGTTGACCCCTGCTCTGGGTGATATTTTCTCCCAGATAAGATTTACTTTTGCGACTGGCAGGCACAGAGGTGCTCGCAATCACAGATTGCTGTGATCCAGTTAAAGGGATCCAGATGGCCTGAAGGCCAGCATCAGCGGCCACAGCGGCCACATGGTTTCCGTTTCACTCTTCCTGCTGCGCTGTCACCCTGTGGGCCCCCAATCCGAAACAGGATTCCCAGGGATACCCTCCCTGGGCTGCCCCGGGGTTCCAGCTTTTGTCCTTCTCTCCCCGAGAGGGCTTTCGGACTCTCTTTCCAGTTCCTCAATTTTCCAGCCGCATTTCCACAATTTTCAGACACCTCAGGGGGAATTGGACCCCAAACACCAGACTCTCTTCTCTGGATGTCTTCTCCCAAATCTTGGCCGATTTCTCATGCCCTGTCAGCTCCCCAGTGTCTTCCTGCAAATTTTTATTTTAAATATTTTATTTTAGCCAAAGGGCTGCAGTGGAAACTTGACTGTGTCACTTCCTTGCTTTAAAAGCTCAGACTCTCTATAGACTGTTTAGAAAGTTGAAGTTCTTCAGAAGAGCCCACTGAGCGCTTCGTTATTTAGCCTCACCTCTCATCACTCCCCCGGGCTCCCTGAGAACGACTTTCAGCGGGGAACACACGTCAGGCGAGGTTTTTACTGCTCTGCGCATGCCCACGAATGAACACAGAGGGGTTAGAAGTAAGTTTTAGGGAGCAGGCTAATTTGCAAATACAAAATCTGCAAATGAGGGCCAACCGTACTTTTTCATGCATTGATAAAAACTGATATTCAAGAGAAGCAGAAAAGTTAAAGGAATTTATGGTGTGGCAGTCTTTGAAAAACTGTATTTAAGGACTTGAGATCTAAATTTAAGACAGCCATAAGTTTTCATCCGTAACGTTACACACCACCCCAACGTGCTTGTCCACTTACTACCCTCCACATGTTCAGGATTCCACCTGACTAGGGGACTCGCCTTTCTCCAAACAGTCTCCAGGTTCTTTTGGTTTTTCAGATGTGCCTTTTCATCATTCATTCTTGCATTCAACAAATCTGTATTAAACCCTGTCCATGTCCCAGGCACAAGGTGGTGAAACAGATGGTCACTGCCCTCACCAAACTTACAGCTTACAGCGTAGGCTCCCTCACAGCCTGGCACGTTGGAGGTGGTTGTAAATTTTGCCTCGGCACAATTTATGCTACATATTCTACACAAAGTAAAAAGGAGTGGAAACTTATCCAGTTCATTGAGGTTTAAAATACAAACTGAGGCAAGCCTTCTTTTACCTTCTCCTCTCTCATCCTAAAATAAGGTGGCTAAAAAGACAAGATGCCTGTAGGCGAGGCTTTTAGGGAGAACACAGAAAATGAAAAAGGCTTACTTACTAGGGATGGTGGTGAGAAGTGGGCTGCATTTAGGGAGAGAGCTTTGCAGGACAGACAGTGAGAAATCCCTGGGGGCTGGACACACCATTCTCAGTTGTTACTTTAACTTGTACCTTTCTCATTTTCCCAGACCTTTAAGCGGGACAGCTTTGCACAGCGAGAGGGTTGTAAAGATAGGACAGTAAAGCGAGGTACTGCCTGTCAGAGGCTTGGAGGTCTAGGATCCCCCACTGCATTAAGGAGCCAAAGTGAGGACCAACTCAGCAACTCAGCAAGCTCTTGAGACAAAGTCCATTCCCAATGCCGCAGAGGTAACATTAGCAGGAATGGGGGAGGCCAATATCTGGGTCACATGCAGAAGGGAGATAATCACACCATTTAGTAAACATTGAATCCTCTTCTCCACTTCCTGTTCCATGCCAGGAAGGAGCCAGTTAAAGACTGGAAAACAACACTGGTTCTGGGGTGGGCTGGGAGGACCCATTGTTCACTGACCGCTCGCAGTTCACCCCTGCTTCTCGTGGCCTCTCCCTGTCCCTCTTAGGTTTGAAAATACTCAAAGGGCTGGCCTTCCTTTGAGATCCACATCACAGAAGTATTTGTCCTCCAAGCCTGCCCTGCTGTTTTTTCTCTGCATCAGCAATAGAACTTGGACCGTTCACCCTTAGGATGGAAAGCCACATGAGGACAATGTATCCAGGTGGCCCCTAACAACCCGTGCTGTGGCCTGGCCTTGAGATGGACTTGAGAGAACCTCTTTTTAGCTTGTTAGCCTTTTCCACGGGCAGAGCCATCTACTAGATCAGGATGGATGTAACCTGGATATGACAAAACACAGACCTTTGTTATTGTGGTAAGACAAGGCAGCCGGTTTTTGCCTGGGAGGCAGGGGTGCGAAGGTGGAAGAGCTTTGGAAGGAGGGTGAAGAACAGAGGGTACAAAAGGACCTGTCAGGAGAACCCTAAAAGACACGTGCCACCCTTGAGGCTTCACCTGGGATACAGGGACACGTTTCCTCCAGGTCACTCCCAACAGTCGAGGACTATAGGAACTGTGTGGTCCTCTGGACCAAAAATGCTTAATTCCCAACTTGAGACCGTAATTACTTTCCTCTTGCTCACAAATTTATGAGAGTCAAATCCAACACTGATTCTTCCTCCAGGTCTTGATAAATTGTTACAAAAAGAAGTGCTGGCAGATACTTTCCTCTAGCGGGTGTCTAATATGAGAAAATACTACTTTCTATACCCACGTATCTAAATCTAGTTACCTTCTTTCAATGCCCATCTTCTACCAACACCCCCCCCCAGTTCATCTCCTGCCTTCTACTCCTACTCAACCAAGATCCACTATATTAAAACATTACATTATTTAACAACGCCATTTCGCTCCTCTCTCCTAATCTCATTTAAGCTTTTTTCAGAATGGCTCGTGCCTTTCTGTATCTTCCACAGGATGGAACAGGCATTAAGTACTAGCTTTCCGACTGATTTTCAATGAATACTGTCCCTCGGTCACAAAGTTCTAAGTATCACAGTTCTCTAAAGGCACTAATAATACAGAGCACTTCCCAACCATGCAAAGCTCTTCAAATTGCGATTTAAAGCTTTTAGCGCAACCTCAGAATTCCTGAGGACTATGAAAATACATACAATATGCTGAGATTATGGAAGCCACAACCCGAGTTACCACCCGGAGCCTATAGGAGACAGTATGAGGGAAGGTGAAGAGAGCATTTCAGTTTGAAAACCGAAACTTTAAGTACTGTAGGTACTCACACAATACACAGGATAATAGCTGACATTTAGAAGCTTGGCCACTGAGTTACAAATGAGTCATGCTAGAAAATAAGATTTATGGTCTTATTTTTTTAATCCATTTGTCAGTTAATAAGAATTCAGTAAAATAGAGAACGTGCATTAAGTGGTCTTTATTGACATTTAGCATTCAGTTATTTTATCATCAGTTCTTCAGTTAATTGTGTCAGTACGATAAGTTCTTTTATATTTGCTATGGGAATTTAAATGTAAAATAAATACAAAATACATCTGTGGTTTCATGAACACTCAGTGAAGCTTTTTCTGAGGTATTCCTTCCAATCTGGTTTTATGCCAGATCCTGCTTTTTACTTCCCCTAGGAAGAGTCTCTTAAACCACACAATGAATCTGGAACCAATGAACTCGAGTTTTAATTACATTAGACAAATTTTTTGATCTCGTCATACAATACCAATACAAAAGCACCGCCCATGCCTCTCAGTACGTTGGACCAGGCACCTTTGAAGAAAGCCTTGGGTCCTTCATCTTTTGCAATCTTCCTCCAGCAGTCCACTGTCCCGGTGTACATAATGTCCGCTGTGGAAACAAATGTTGGTAAGGGCTCCATAATTCTGGAGGAAAGAGACTTTTCCTCTGGAAGACACCTGCACGTGGTGTTACCAGTTTTACAAAAGGAAGGTCCCTTTAGCCTTACACCCAGCTCTGGACATCCTCTCCCCTTGCGTAACTGTTGGGCAGGGTCTCTTGTCTTTCCTACTTCAACTAAAGATCAAGTGAAGAACTGGGCGATTAACCAGCTAATTCACAGATGTCAAAATGTGAAATAGGAAGGGAATGGGGTGGGGAAGAAATATTAAGCTGGGTGGTGCCCTTTCTTATGGAGAAGAAAAGTGAGGCCTGATACTCAGATTATGCCCAAGTTTATAGACTTAAAAAGACGCAATTATTAGGTTGAACAATATGAAACTGCTAACATTTCATTATTTTTTGATTTTAAAAATGGTAATTCCGTATGTCTGATGTGGAAGCCAAAACTTTTTCTATCACAACAGACTGCTTCAGACCATCTCTTCCCCAGCTAAATCACCCTCCCCAGTAATACTGGTGATAACTAGATAAGAGAAGTAAACAAATTAGCTAATTACTTCAATTCTTTCCCCTTGTTTCTGTACCCAGGCTCTAAGGGAGAAAGGCCTATGGCCTCTATGATGCTAGATACCCAGTTAACTTCACTTCTGAGTATCCCCCTTTTGATGTTCTTATCATTTCTTTGACTTAAAAAAAAAAAAAAAACCTTTTCTCCAGAGGAACAGTTGAGAATGTTAGGGAGGAGTCATCATAATCTTTCCTTTCTAAATTCTTATCACATAATTTTAACAACTTAGAATAACAAAGGCTGAAAAGAGCACTGACTAGTATTCTCCTTGGGCTGAAAATAAGATTTAGATCGGTCTCAGGCTTACCCCCTTTCCGGCCAGACTGCATCATCATCCTACGGCGAACAGTGTCAAAGGGGTAGGACACCAGCCCTGCCACCGCCGTCACAGTCTGGGCAATCATCCAGCTCACGATAATGTGCACATTCTTGGGATCAGGCAACATCCCTGAGGGCAAAGCCAAAAAGCCAAATGGCCATGATATCATTCCTCTGAGCCACTGAGCAGAAAGCAGGTGAGGATGGAGAAGTGGCCCCTAAACTTCCAACTCCCTGCCCCACCCTCCCTGAAGTACCTGTCCCTCATTGGGTGTCTCACAAGTAGCCAGGCAGCCAACAAAAGTTGGTGGCGCCCTCCCTGGACTGGCAACATCAGAGCTGTGCCCAGTGTACGGGGCAGGTTGAAGCAGCTCCAAGTTAAACTTGGTAACTGATAGAGGGAGCCGGGCTCCCTCTGTCCTCTCTGAATAACTCAAGGCCAGGGCTTATTTCACTAGAGGACAAGGAGAACCCCCTGGCTGTCGATCCACAACTCACAACCTCCTCACCAACAGGCCTCAGTTAAAGCCCAAGGACAAGGGAAAATTGAGATTAACAAATGTAAAGTTCTTTATGAGTTAGAGATCCCTCAGGATCTTCTCTGCACACACCCTCCTCCTGCCCCCCACCCTGACACCCTTCTCTCACCCTTGGCAGTATCATAGACTCCAAAGTAGGCAGCTCTGTAGATAATGATGCCCTGGACAGAGACGTTGAAACCCTGGTAGAGACCCCTAAGGCCATCAGACTTGAAGATCTTGGCGAGACAGTTGCCCAGACCAGTGAACTCACGCTGGGCGGCACCCTTGCCCACGTCGGCAGCCAACCTGGTCCTAGCAAAGTCCAGCGGGTAGACAAAGCAGAGGGAGGTGGCCCCAGCTGCCCCGCCAGAAGCCAGGTTACCAGCAAAGTAGCGCCAGAACTGCTTATGCCGGTCCACGCCCCCCAGGAAGATCTGCTTGTACTTGTCCTTGAAGGCGAAGTTGAGAGCTTGGGTGGGGAAGTAACGGATCACGTTGGCCAGGTTACCCCTCCAGAAGGAGAGAAAGCCCTGCTCCCTGGGGATTCTCACCACACAATCAATGATCCCTTTGTACTGCTTCTCAGCACTGATCTGTTTGCTGGCATGCTGGACCTGTGGGCGGGGGAGGGGGAGGAGTGGGGCGGGAGAGGACAGGCAGGAGAGAGAAGGAAAGAGAACAAGAAGGTTTGCACTTAAACTTTGATTTCTTTTTTTTTTAAAGTACAGGGAAATCAAATGAATATAGAGTAAATGTAAATGTTAAGCTACTTGGATAATGAGCCCCCCAAATCCAATTTTGCCTCAATTATCAGGGCATTTAAGAGAAAAGGTTCTGCTCCAAACAGAAAAGATGATTTAACTGTGAAAAGGGAGTCGTTTATTTGTTGCAGTTTCCCTAGATGCCAGAACTATACTAGGGGCTTACGGGAGATAGAAATGATTACAAGTCCCTGCTCCAAAGGGCACCTGCTTTGATTTAATAAAGATGATGGGCAGCCGATGACGATTCCTCTGTCTGTCTCTAGTCTCCCCGAGACCAGGATCTCTTAGTAGATGTTCTAACAGAAGGAGAACGAATCCACTAGGCATTTAAGCCTGAAATTTTTAAAACAGATTATCCAAGTAATCAAATATTGAAGGGTTTGTTGCTGTGAGCAGTTTGTTGGGGTTTTTCTTGTTGCTGATCATTTTGACTCCCAAATTGAGGAGACCCAATTCCTCATTGAGCTGCCTTTGCCTTTAAGGCAAGTGGAGGAAAAAAAGATAGATGGGATGAAGAGGACAAGCCATTCAGAGACCAGGCTGGGAAGAAAAAGATTTTGGGAAAGGATGAGGAAGGCGATCTGAGTGCATTCTGAAAATTGTTTCTTAGTCTCTCAAAACTTGTTTCTTCGTATGTAAAACGGAAACAATACCTATGTTACAGAGGGCATACAAAGATGAACAGGCATGTCAGCATACAGCACAGCTGATGCGACACCGTAATAATAATCTTGAGTACCAATTATTTAGATGTCTTTATTGTAAAAGGTGGATGCAGGTAAGAGGGTGCAAGGGACATTTAAAATTAAGAGGTGAGGCCGACCCAAGAGGCCTGAGTGGCGTGCCCGCGCTGTCCCGGGAGCAGGATCTGGCTGGCCGCAACCTACTAGGAGTGGGTTTCCATATATAGACACCCGCACGCGGGGCGCCATCCGACACCAGGAATCCGCTACTGACGCTGGACCTGTCTCTGCGCAGAGGGCACCTTACCCTCCGCGCAGGCCGTGCGCCGGGCCCAGGCCTAGCGCGGATTTTCCGCAGCCCCGGGCCCCGCTCCCCTTCGCCCGAGGCTCACCGGGACCCCGCGCCCCGCTCGCCGCGCCCGCGCCGCCCTCACCTGCAGCAGCAGTTTGACCCTCTCTATGGGGGCGACGGCGGTCTTGGAGACAGCAGCGGCGACGCCACCGGCGAGGAAGTCCTTTAGGAAGCTCAAAGCCTGATCGCTCATGCTGACAGCCGGGCGCACACCGCCTCCGGGAGCCGCGTTCTTGCTCTCTCCGCCCGGCCAGGAACGCCCTCCCCGGCTTCCTCCCTGCGCAACGCGAAGGGGCCGCTCTCCGGGCCCCGCAGGCCGCCTTATATCCCCCGCCCAGCCTCTCGCGAGAGGAGGAGGGCCCTGGGGCCGTGCGCGCCCCGCGCATTGGCTGGGCAGGTGCGCGGACCCCCCCGGCCGGCCACCTCCTCTGCAGAGGGCATCGGGGGCGAAGGCGCTTCCGGGAGGCAGGGGTGGGCCGGGGGCTGTGCCTTCGCTTGGGACGTTTAAAGGGCAAATTCATGTTATCTGTCCCGCGAGCAGAGGGAACACCGTGTCTCTGCAGCATGTGGGCCACTGTATTTATAGCACAAGGAGGTTTAGGCTAGGCCGGACCTGGACTCTGGGCCCTCGGCCTAAAGCCCGGCTCGCTTTATCTTCAGGCTCGCACGAGACCCACTCCTGGCCAAGGCATTTCGGCCCATTTTCCTTCTTCTTTGTAACTGTGTCCCTCACCAAAGCTTCCTGCCTGGATGTGGGCCTCTAAAGAGTTATGTGCTGTCACAAATCAATTAAGATCCGCCAAAATAAATACACTAACGTCATATGATGCTGTGATTGCTTCATGTAATCTGGCAACCTGCTGAATCTCCTTTTCTCTCCATTCAGTCGTTCAATCATTCATTCTGCTATCAAATGTTTATGTGCCTGGCACTCACTGCCACCAGGACAGGCCGAATGCAAGGAGCCACTAGGTGAATACTTGTCTTAGCAAGTTGAGTGTGTGTGTGTGTGTGTGTGTCTGTTGCTTTTTTGTTAGGTCAGCCTGTCACCCCATGACGCACAACGCCTGGTAACTCTTAAGAACAAGGACCTTATAGAACACCTTTTTTTTTTTTTTTGTAAATCCCTTAAGGGCTTAATGTTCCACTCTGCTCTCAATGGAATCTCAGCACACATTCTGAGCAGAATGTTCTCAGGCAGCTGGCAGCTTCTTGAGGGTCAGTGGTTTTACCCTTTCTGTCGGACTAGCTGAGTGACTGGGATGTTAAGTAAGACAAGGTCAAATCCTTGGCTGTATTTGCCTTTTTAATAGACACCTGGGGTTGGGGCGATATATGCTATCTAGTCATAGGAATTGATTGCAATTTTTTTTGATATACATTACTATGAGCTTTGATTTTCCTTAACTTATTTTTAGGCAATTCCTATAATCATACAGGTTTTCAAATACAGCTGTTACTTCCCCTAGAATCATTGCACTAAACTGTTTACACTACTCAATTCTCTTGCCAGGTTTGTTAATGTTCCTTTGAACGCTGGACAAAGTTTATTCATTTTTTTTTTCAACAGGCTTGCTGATGAGTGCAGACAGACATCATGTTAGGCACTGAGGGAGCTGCAGTTCAGTGTCACCCAGGGTCTGAAGGCTTCAGTAGAGCAGAGGTCACTTACTTGGGTGCCAGGACCACAACAGGTATGCATTTATCTGAAGCTGGAGCAGGCTTGTGGTCAGAAATCCAGGTGAGCTGTAGGAAAGCTAGCAAAGTGCAAATTTACTAAGGTCATTGCAGGCAGAAGGTCGAGAATTCAGCATAAAGAGGAAAGATATTTATATATTCATTCAACAAACCCTTGAGCACTTATCAAACACCAGGACCTCAGTTTGGCCCTGAGGATTTAATATGAGATATGGCTCAGTCCCCCAGAACCCCAAAATATTTCCACTACTCAAAGAAGTTCAGCAGTGGATATATTTGTCACTTGTGCAGATTTATCACAGCTTCACATATAGATTTTCATAGGTCACCATAATCCACATGTTCATCATTGTAATGATCATAGTATACTGAGTTCCATCTTGTTCATACAGAGCAGCTGCCTACACCATTTCCCTTTCAATTTTGCATGAGAGATGTGTCTTATTTTTATTATGAAAAGTAATACTTCTAAATAGATACTTCTGCACAGATTTCATTTCCCCCTTAAGTTTTTCCTTTTCATATATTCCCAAAATGGAATGAATAGATACAATATTTTTAAAGTTTTTCAGCTCCTGTATAGATTGAGAAATAGTTCTTCAGAAATACTGTATGATGTCACTTATATGTGGAATCTAAAAAATACAACAAACTAGTGAATATAATAAAAAAGAGATTCACAGATATAGAGAAAAAACTAGCAGTTACCAATGGGGAGGGGGTTAAGATTACAAACTATAATGTATAAAATAAACTACAAGAATATATTCTACAACACAGGGAATATAGCTAATATTTTATAATAACTGTAAATTGAGTATAACCTTTAAAAACTATGAATCACTACATTGTATACCTGTAATATATAATATTGTGCATCAACTATACTTCAGTTAAAAAAAAACATAGTTTCTTGAAAAAAAAAATGTGGAGCCCACCAGCTATGTAAATAGGCTCTTGTTTCCCACAGATCCTTCTCCAACACTGGCTTTAAAAAAAAAAAGGATCTTACAGTTTTTTGTGCCATTTTATGTGTTCTAACTTGCACTTCTTTAATTGCTATGAAACTGTGCATATTCCATATGATTCAACTTAATTTCTCAGCATTTTCCTTTGCATAAATTTTAATCTTCCTTGACCACTTATGCAATGAAAGCAGAGTTATCTGTCTGTATTTACAACAATTCTTTATACATTTGGGACAATATACATGTACTGAGTATTTTTCATTTTTGAAAAATATTCATTTTATTGCATTGCTCCAACAGCGTTATTTCTTTAAATACACACAGATCCAGAATATGATGATATACGTCCCATACTGGTATAAATATATCTCTTTGGTAGATATACTAGTTTATTTGCCCTAATAGATAATTAGTCTATCTTCTACTTTTTTGGTAGTTATTTTTTTTAAGTGTAACACTACGTTATATATTGTAAGGAGGTATGGTCCAGTTTCATTTTTTTTCATACCATTCTTGAGTAAGCCAATGCTAATTCTTATGTAGATATTTTCTTCTCTCCATTATTTGTCTTATATTATTAATTCTAATTTGTCATATAAGTGCTTATAATAGCTTTAATTTAAGAAGTCACCATACTATCATTTATTTGATCATCACTCTTAAAAAAAAGAGACAACTTATATGTGATCCCACAACCACTTAAAAAATAAGAGTTTTGTCTGCCTGTATGCCTGGATTTATTTTTACTGTCCAGTTGTTCAATTATTTAAATATCACAAGAAAAACATTTTAACAGACATGTAAGTTAAATGAAATGTTAACATATTAATTCAGGAAAGTTTATCATCTTTGTTACACTTAATTTTACCGATCAGAATTGTTGGTATTTTCTAACTAGGAGATATAATATTTCTTCTTGGCTTCTGTCCAATTATCCTGTCCCCTCAGGGGAGCTGTAGCTGGAATCCTCAACAAGAGGTTTTCCATGGAAATCCATACACTGTTCTCACCCTCCATGGACTTTCTCAGAAAGGAGAGGCCTCAGATGCCCTCAGAGGCACGAGCTGTCTGTGATCACAAGATCTGGGTATCACTTACACAGGCAGAGAGAGAATGACCTGCAGCAGAACATGTGTTCACCGGCCAATCCCAGTACTCGGTGGCCTTCTGCCAGCTTGAGAGTGGACAGGGCATCTGAGATAAGAAAGAAATCTCTGCTTTCAAATGCGGTGGGGTATCCTGGAGCCTGGAGGAGTAAGGGGCGGGCAGGGTTGGGTACAAGTAAGAGTAGGGTATTGAGCTAGACTTCTGGATTTTTCACGGTAGCTTTTAAAGAATTAGTCTCTTTTACCAAATTGGGACTGGAGAATGGGAGCTGCTAAAGAGTAAAAGGATAAGAAACACTTTAGGATTTGCTGATGATGGAGAGAACGCACTGCCTGTGTGTAGGTGACTCTAAAGCTGCTAGGATTTAGAGCACAATCTTGTGGTTTGTTCACATGGTAAACTCAGGCAATAAGCAAAGAGGAATGAATTTTGAACTTTGATTTTTTGGGGTCATATAAAGCCACATATGAATTGCTGAATTTCAATCAAGGGTATTTAGTAGACTCATTCATACCCATGCACTGATGCATAGTTTCCAAAAGACAAAACAAAACAAATGCAATATTGCTCCACAATTCTTGTTCAAGGTAGCTTAATTAATTAGAATACCCTAATTAACAAATTGTTTACAATCAAGCAACTTAATAGTTAAGTCCTTATTAAAGCTCACACACACATACCACATGCCTTCAGAAATCATGCATATTCATGCAAAATGCTCCAACTACCAGCTCCTGCTTAGCCCATGCCAAGCAAAACTTTGAAAGTAGAAAATCTATCCTCTTTTTTTTTAACCCATTTGTTCGTTGTAGACTCTTCTTATCCTTTAGTGATCAACTCCTTTGGGTAACCACTCTCTTCCTGCTCGTATCCATCAAAACAGAAATTATCTCAATCATTCACAGCTCATTCATTCATTCATTTCTTTTCATCTTTGAGCAAGAATTATTGAATGCCCGCTCTAAACACCAAACACTCTGTTGGGTACCAGGGATACAAAAATCATGAAGGTTAAGATCGCTGCCCTGGAGAAGCTCACGTGGTGGGAACAGACACACTGGTGTTGCCTACAGAGCCCTTCCAACGTGGTGAGACAAGGCTCCATGCAGAGCTGTGGCTGTAACTTCCCGCTGAATGACTGTCAACATGCTACCCTAGTCAGAACTAGTATTTTTAACGTTTTATGAATGCTTATGACAAAGACGTTTTGTTAGAAGGATTTTAGGTGTGATTATTTAAAGGGGGTGATTTCTGGGAAGATGAGTCGCTGAATCATAAGAAAGATGGTCAGATGGATTTCTTCTCCCAGAAGGCCCTCCTCCCCGGAGAAACTGGCTCAGCAGTGCTGAAGGCAGGGAGCCTGGGTACTCTCAGCCCCTGCAGCCTGTCCTCAACTAACAGAACGGGACAGCCCCTTCCTAAAGGAGGTCCAAACCTCTTCTCTCCCACGTAGGAGCCCTCTCTTTACTTTATCCACGACTCCAATAACTATATTCAGATTCTGCAGTGCAGTTAAGGTTATGTTTATGCACGTGTAAGAATGTCTTCTGGCCATAACCACCCACCCTCCCTGTTTCACTGCCTTCTGGCTTCACTGAATCGTAGCCTCTGTGAATAAAGCCATTACTCACCTGGAGCTGACTTGATTGGTTTTCTAAGTACATTTTGAACTGGCTTCCCCAGGATTTAGTATTTCCTTATCCTAGCAGTTTTTTATTTTTCTTTTTAAAAAACACTTGCTTTATTCCTGTTATGATTTAAATCAATGTTTAATAACTGTTATCAGAGAGACCATTTTTGCTCACCGGTGCTGTTGAAGAGCAACATGGAGTCTTTTTCCCCATGTGCTGGCTTTTACCCCATGACCTTTTCCTTTTTCAGTCAGCTAGACATCCTGTGTCACTGCCTCAGAAAAAGAAAACATTCCGAAAGCAAAAAAAAAAAAAAAAAAAAAAAAAAAAAATAGAGTCTGTTCTCGGCATTTGGATTTCCAGAGGAAGGGAAAGAATTCCAGTCTACACAGGAGATTTGGTGGAATAAGTGAGGGAAAGCAGAACTTCCTGCCCAGCGCACCCTTCCAAAGATTGCATCAGGTTTTCCCAAACCTGGGGAGAAAGAAGGAAGGCTAGAGAGAAAGCAAGGAGTGAGATGTTAGTTTGGGTCTTGAGAAGATGGTGTCCCCTAACCTCCCCAGCCCTGGAGAGGCAGCGAGAAGCCAGAGGAGACAAGGCTGGGTGGCATTTTAGGACACAGGTCAGAGAGACAGCCTCCCAGAGTTCATTCATCATGAAAAAGAACAGGAGGACAAATCTCAGTCACCTGCAGGTCAGCCTGCTTGGGTGAAGGACCCTAGAAAGCCCCATTAGGTTTCTCCTGCCCCTGTGTGATGTGGGAGCTGTGGGATAACATTTTCTACCCAAGGACACCAAAGTCAGCCGAGGGCGAGCCAGACCTGAAGAGCCCCGTGGAAATGAGGCCAGTGTCAGGCGTGACCTGACGGAGCAATGACTGAAGACGGGACAGGGAGAAGGAGGGCCCCGGCAGCTGATGCCAGCACGGGTAGATCCAGATCACACGCCTCTTCCTCCCCAGCCTTCGTACCAGAACCATCCTTGGAATGCAGATGGAATCCACCGGAAAGCAGTGGAGAGAGAAGGGGACCCAAACTGTTTCCACCACTTGGCAGAGTGGAGTCTCTTCATAGAAATTAAATTGCTTTGCACAGCTGTTTGTGGAGCAATATTCGTGCTTGCTATAGTATTTTCTTAGTTTTAAAAAAAACAATAGCTAAAGACTTGTCATAATTTTGGAAACTCTTAAGGGTTGCTCATTCCATCAAGCACATTTCTTTAAGGAGACGCAGCCAGGGTGAGTGGCTATCGCTTGGTAGGATGCGTACTTAGCATGCACGAGGTCTGGGGTTCAATCCCGAGTACCTCCATTAAAAAAAAGGGAGAGGAAGTCTTAAATGAGAATGTGTGTGTGTTTTAGGGGAGGGAGGACCTTCAGGGTCGTTTCCTCTATAAATCACTATGAAACTCCAGCTTGTGCATTTGTATTAAATGGCTAAATAAGTACAACAAATGACTCTTAACACATAAGCTCCATGGTAACTTTCTGTTGAATGACAGGGAAATACCATGCTTCAATTTCTAGTGCACTTGTTCTTAAATTTTTCCAATAATAGAGCACCTAAAACCCACCCTAACTTTTGTGGACACTTAGAAGTGCAGGTATATGGGATTTTGTCATATAAAGTAGGAGTAAATATACTGGCAGAAATATGACTGTCTATGATGTGCATCTGCCATATAAAATCATAGCCATTTCAGTGCTGGGTTTGTCCCATTTCTCCTTACAGTTCTGTCAAATTTTCCTTTATATATTTTAAGGCTTTGTGGGGTTTTTAATATTTTTTTATTGAAGTATAGTCAATTTACAGTGTTGTATCAATTTTTGGTGTATTGCGTAATGCTGCCATCACACATGAACATACATATATTTGTTTTCATATTCTTTTTCACTGTAAGTTACTACAAGATACTGAATGTGGTTCCCTGTGTTATACAGTGTAAACTTGTTGTTTATTATTATCTGTTTGCTTTAGACTGGTAGTCATGTAGGTTCAAACACATCCTAAAAAGAATGAAGAAAGAAAAAAAAGAAAGAGAAAAAAACCTATGTTTCCTTGCTCCCTTCTCCCACCTTTCATGATTTTGATGTCCTTTTTTTATTGTTGTTGTTATTTCACATCTTCATGTTTATTCCCTTGCAACTCATTGTAGTTATTGCATTTCCAATTATGGTTTTCTCATTTCTATAGCTTCCTGCTTCTTTTCTATTTAGAGTACACCTTCCAATATTTCTTTTAGGATAGGTTTAGTATTGCTCAATTCTTTCAGTTTTTTCTTGTCTATGAAATTCTTTAGCTCTCTTTCTACTCTAAAGGATAGTCTTGCCAGATAAGAGTATCCTAGGTTGCAGCTTTTTCTCATTCAGGACTTTGAATACATCTTGCCGCTCCCTTCTGGCCAGCGATGTTTGTGTAAAGAAATCAGCTGAAAGCCTATGGGGGATCCCTTGTAACCAACTCTTAGTTTTTCTCTTGCTGCATTTAGAATTATTTCTTTATCTTAAAGCTTGGCCATCTTGATTATAATATGTCTTGGTGTAGGCCTGTTTGGGTTCTTCTTGTTTAGGACCCTCTGTGCTTCCTGTACTTGGATATCTGTTTCCTTTTTTAGGTTTGGAAAGTTTTCAGTCATGGTTTCTTCAAATACCTTTTCAATTCCCTTTTCTCTTTCTTCTCCTTCTGGGACCCCTATTGTGTGTAGGTTGGGACACTTTATATTATCCCATAGGTCCCTTATATTGCTTTCATTGTTTTTTACTTGTTTTTCTGTCTGCTGTTCTGACTGGGTCACTTCTGCTGTCCTGTCTTCTAAGTCACTTATTTGTTCCTCTGTATTATCTAGTCTGCTTTTGATTGCCTTTAGCTCAGCTCTTATCTCAGCCATTGAGTTTTCTCTTTTTAATTGACTCCTCTTTATAGTTTCTATTTCCTTGTCATAGTATTCTTTGTGTCTATTCATAGCCTCTCTTATTTCCTTCAGTGCTTTTATCACCTCCTTTTGAAGTCATGATCTAGTAGACTGTCAAGGTCTATCTCATTGTTCATTCTTTCAGGGGGCTTCTCTTGTTCTGTTAATTGGGAGTGGTTCCTCTGCTTCTTCATTTTACTTATATCTCTCTGGCACTATGGATTATGGAGTATCAGTTTATCTACTGTGGTCTTTTATTTTTTGTTTGTTTTTATTTGAAGTGGGAGCATTCCTTTGCAGACTACGTGTATCTAATAGTTTTGTTGCGATGGCTGTTCTCACTACGGTCAGTTGCCATGTCTTTCTTCCGTGTGTGCTGGCTGTTATCCTTTGATTGGGGGTGTGGTTGGTGTTGTGATCAGAGCCTGCTCTGATTGTTGTTGTTGAGCGGGGCCTCCTTTTATGTTCTGTGGTTTTCACAGCCTTGACAGGGGCTGGGTCTGCTCCCCTGATGCGGGAATAGAGGCTTCTAGACCTGTTTCTGATCTGTGGTGTGTGGTAGGCAGGGCTGGAGCACTTCAACTGTGAAGAAGAGTCCACAAGAGATGTCCACTGGGCAGTGCCCTCTGTGGTGTTGTCTGTCACTTGTCATGTGGGCTTACAGAGTACTCTTTGTTGATGCTGCCTTCGTTCCCATCTTAGCTGTGGGAATGTCAGGCACCTGCTCTGGTGTCCCTCAAGTTCTGGGCTCCAGGAACCACCAGTGCAGATCCACCAATGTCAGGCACTAGGACCCGCCTAGTGAGTGTGCAGCCACACACCTGAAACCACAGGGAAGCGCATACCCTAGCCCTGCCTCCCCATGCAGTACAGTACACCCGCCTGTTGTAAATAGGTACTTGCACTCACCCCGCTGCATGCCAGAACGCTGCTCACTGCAGGTTCCCAGAGGCACGGGTCCACAAAGCATCCAGAGAGAGCGAATTTGCCCTCTCGGCCTGGGGCTGTAAACACATCCCACTCCCGCCTGTGAAGGTGCAGGGCTGCTGGGTATGGATTCCACTTGCAGCCCCGGCTCCGCGCAGCAGCGACGGCTATGACCGAGCCCCACCTCTCTTCGCCCCACCTCTCTTCTCGCGAGAACACGCCAACTGTGGAGCCGCTGCGGAGAAAGCGGTATGGCATGGCTGCGTTGCGCCCCCCTCACACACACAAACAGTGGTGTATTTTTTTTAGTGGGGGGTCCCCGACTGTTCTGTTCTGCACACACCTCCCAGCCAGAGCTCACACCGCCCTCCAGTCCCGAGGCCGCCTCTGTGCAGTGGGCCCCTGCCCTCTGCCTGGGCTCCTCATGGATCTCCAGCAGCGAGTCCCAGCTCGCCCCTGCCAGCTGGCTCTAAGGCTGGGGGTCACAGGGACCCTCCGTTTCCCTTAGTTCTGTCTGCCAAGCGGTGCCACTTTCTCCTCTGAGCCTCCGAAGCCCCGCTGACCTCCTGGCTGGAGGGGGGCATTCCAGCGTGAGGGTGCCTTTCTTCCTATGCCGCTCCCTCCCTGCAGGACTGGTCCTGCACTGATTTTTCCTTTTTTCTTTTCTCTATTACCGGATTTTGTGAGAATCCTCCCATATTTCGAAGGGAGAAACACTCTCCCAGAGTTCAGTAGGTGTTCTATGCCACTCATTGGGTTTGTAGATGTAATTCTTGATGTATTTGTGGGAGAGGGCGAGCTGTGATCTCCCTACTCCGCCATCTTGGCACTCACAGCTTTGTGCGTAAAGGCGGACAAGATTTGAGTTGCTATACCTTCGTGGTACATTTAGCTTTCATCATTCAGTTTTAGTCCTTTTTATCTGTACTAATGCTTTTGCCCTAAAATCCCTAAATGAACAGAGCAACGCCTGCTTTCCTTTGGTTCGTGTTTGCCTAGTTTATCTTTTTCTGTTCTTTTACTTTCAGCCATTCTACATGTCTGAGGTATGTTTTCCATGAGCTCTTATATTTTCTTTTTCCTTTTTTAAAAAAATTCTAAGTTGACGTGCTGCTTCTTTTAGCTAGAGAGTTTGGATCCATTTCCATTTGTTGTGACTGCTGATAGTTTTAAAATTTTATTTTTAAATAATTATAGATTCAAAGGAAGTTGCAAAGGAATCACTACACATGGTTTAAAATTATTTATTTTTGTCATTTTATTTTATGCTTTCCTTTTGTCCTCCTTCATGTCCCTGAAAGTCACCATTTATATCACATGTTTACCGTGTCTATCCTATGTCAACCATTATATATGTTTCTGAATTACATATTAAGGTGCTAGTAACACTATAATAATTATTAATTATTTTAGGTGGCTACCATTTTGCCAGGTTCTGAGAGTGCCAAATTTCCCCTCTTGGCCTATTTCGGCACTGAGTATCTCTCTGGGCTGTGATGACAACTTACTTGCTGCTTCAGAAAACACTAAAGTCAAATTAATAAGGAATTGACACAGCTGTCGAGTATGTGCAGCTCACCTTGGATTAAGTTGAGCTCTGGAAGAATTGTTTGGATTTCATAACATTATTCAATGTGGCCACTAGGGGGAGATCACATATAGCGATCCTCAAAGTAGGAGGCTGGGTCTCGAATTTTTATTTAAAAAACCTGTCAATAGTACACTAAACTAAGAGGGGAGGGAATCTTCCTACTTTTAAGTAAAGACGTACTAGTGCAGCCTCAAAATAGTAGACAAAAAGAATTAAGTCAAAGCAGAGACTTCTATAAGAAAAGAAAGGAAGCCCAAGTATGTGGTGCCACAAGAAATGCACTTTATTTTTGGAGAGGAGGGGGGTAATTCACACTAACTCCTTTCAGATAAATAAATGTCTGGTAGGACTTGAGAAAATTCCCAAGGCTGAGTCTGGGCTCATCAGAAAGAATGCTGAGATGAATAAAATTATCTGGTAAGAGCTCAGGAGGGGAAATTGGTGGCTCACGTGTCTCCTGTTTGCCATCTCAAGATTGTGTACTTGTCAGTTTTATAAAACGTATGCATTGCATCACATGTATCATCTCGACTAATGCAGGTACGATGAGAACAGAATAGGCATTCTCAAAAGAGATGGGGCTCTTAAAACACTGGGGATTGAGGATCACAGTGGATCATCCCAAAATGCCAAAGTTTCAGGTAAAAACTAAAGAGGAAGAAAACTTCCTTTATTGACTCTTTGACACTGTAAACTATGTGCATATAATAAAAATCACCTTTCTTAACAGAACAAAACCAGAACTTCCAAGATGAAGCGTGAAAAGAGAATCTCCTGGTGGAGTCAGAGACTGTTTCCGAGACGCACTTTTGTAAGGGAGTCTCGTCAATTCTTGCTGCTGCCAGCACGCCCACGGTAGGGACTAGTCTCCCCAGCGGCGGCCTGAAGTCCTCCTAGGATTCTCTAAGGCCCAGCTGACAATAAGCTGACGGTCCAAAAAACTTTGCCAAAGGTCGAGGATTATGAAAGAGAAGCAAAAAGACACAGCATAATTTGAGCATGCCTCGTCAGGTAGACCTTATCTCAGGAGTTCAAGGCCCCCTCCTTCTCTACATGGAATCCTGTGGAAATGGAAAGTCCTCTGCTGGGTCCTTTCTTCTGATTTCTAGCTTATCCTCAATTAGGGCAGAATTAGCTTAATATGTATCATTTGGGAGCGCCTCCGACACTTGGGCCCATGGAGAGCACCTGAGTCCCCTCCCACCACAGATCTGGGTTCTTATATGATGACGTGTCTTTTCCCTTCGGGACTGATTCTGGGGGCGATCTTACCGGGACAGTCATACCTCAACCTAGTAATGCAGCATCCACCAAATACACAGGACCCAAAGGTAAGAGTTCATGGCAACAAGGGAGTCATTTACAACCTGCAGTTAGTCTAGAAAGTAAGTGGGAGAGATAGCAGGAGCTCTGGTTTGTGTACAAAATGATTCTCAGGACACAGGTTAAATAAGAAGGAATGGCAGTATTCTGATTTAAGAAATAATCTTCTAACTTTTACTTATGCATTCAGTTGTGTCTAATTAAGCCTGCATTGTTTTTCACCTATCATTTTTCATCGAGCTTTCTTGGATTGCAGATGGAGTAACCACCATCCTGGTTTGCCTAGAACTGGCGGGTTCCTAGGACTCAGGACTTTCTATGCTAAAAACAGTAGTGCTGGGCGAACCAGGACACTTCTCACTCTAATTGCAGACCCGATTGTGAACCTGCTTCAACTCTGAACTCTCTTCCTAGGAAGATGCATGTACACTTGCTATTTTGTGTACAATTTCCTGAACTACTTCCAACACGTTTGTGAACCCCTAGCTGTTCATGGAACCTGGGTTAAGAAATTCTGACTTATATAAATACATTTTGGATTTTTTAAAATGTACACTTATTTAAATCTTTGTTTCCTGAGGTAAAATCCTACTTTATGCAAAGGGTCAAATTGAATTATCTTTTTGAGATTTTCATACAATTTTAAATCAAGATTAACTTTGGTGCTTTTCCTTTTCAGTCATAATCTAGAGGCCATGTTGGAAGAATAGCAAGTGAAGAGGAAGAGCAAGAAAATTCACTTGGTGTAGAGAAATGACTGAGAGACAAGTTCAGAGAAGGATTCGAAAAGTATGATTCAGGAAAAGTAGGTAAGGTAAATGTATCATATTAGACTCACATTTAATTATTTTATGCTTAAGGATAGTTCCTTTTGAAACTAATACATATTCAACATGAAAAAATTAGAACCTACAGAAAAATATAACCAAGAAAATGTAAATCACCTAATAATTCCATCACTTGGTCATCACCACCATTATCATGTCACTATATTTTGAACTAGTCTTTTAAAAATTAAACAAATAAAACAAAAATTAGGATCATCCCTTATCACTTTTATTTTGTGGACATAGTTTTTATTATGTTGTGAACATTTCAACAAACCATTAACTAGAGCTTTAACATGATTTTTAATGTCTGCTCAAGATTTTATTAAATGACATACCATAAAAGAAAACTATTTTTTTTCTACTTTGTTCTCAACACTCTATGCTCAGTACTTCACTTCTTGTCACCAAAAGTGTGTGGTTTTTTTCTCACATCAACCAATTCTCCAACTCTCTGTGGGCTCCACCAACTGAGTGTCCTACAGTTTAATTCAGTTCTGCTACCTGAAGATGGCATCCCTCAGGTTACAGGCTCAGACCAGCAAGAATGCCTTTCCTCATTCCAGGCACCAGTTGCACGTCCAGGTTGTCATCTGTGCCTCATACCAACTGGCTATGAGTCAGAGGGTCCACAGTGAACCCCTCCTCAGATAAAAGAATTTGCTAGGATGGCTCACAGACCTCAGGAGAACAGTTGACTTACTAGATTACTGGTTTATTATAAAAGGATATGACCGAGGATCAGGCAGGTGGAAGAAATGCACAAGACAAGGTACAGGGGAAGGGGTTCGGAGCGTCCATGCCCCTTCTGGTCATCCCACCCTCTCAGTACCTCCACGTGTTCAACCCAGAAGTACTTCGGGGATTTTTATGGAGACTTCATCATGTGGGCATAATGGATTGTTAACTCAATCTTAGCCCCTCTTTCCTCCCCAGAGGATGGGGGGTGGGATTGAACAGTCCAAGCTTCTAATTATGGCTTGGTCTTTCTGGAGATCAGCCTTTGTCTAGGAGACCACCAAAACTTGCCTCATTAGAACAAAAGATTCTTGTATCACCCAGGAAACTCCAAGGGATTTAGGAGCTCTGGATCAGGAACTGGGGTCAAAACCATGTATTAAAACAAAAGATGCTCCTAGGACGTTTATCACTTAGGAAATTACAAAGTATATAGGATTGCTGACCAGGTGCCAGAGATGAAGACCGAAATATGTATTTCTTATTATATCACAATGTTACTATTCCCCAATTAGTGTTGGGCATGTAAGTTATTACCGGTTATTCACTATTCTACTTATTATATTTAATACTTCAATGAATATACATCAGCTTTTGTGTATGATTTATTTCTTTAGGGGAAAAAAAGCCCCACTGTGAATATCTTTAGAAATATTGCCAAAATTGCTCTCTAGAAATTTATGCCAATTCACTTTCTTACTAACACTATATACCTCCACCAGCATTAGCTTCCCGGGCCCACACTGGGTATATTAGTTGTCTATGGCTGCATAGCAGATTACCTCCTCCCTAAATTGTCAGTTTAAAATGGTAAGCATTTATTATCTCCGAGTTTCTGTTGGTCAGGAAGCTGGGCTTGGTGTCTCTGGCTCAGGGGCTCTCACGAGATTGCAGCTCAGCTGTCAGCCAGGACTGCTGAATGAAGGCTCAGCCTGGGGAGGATCCACTTCCAAGTTCACTCACTGGCCCTTAACCAGGCACATTCATTCCCTGTTATGTGGGCCACTCCACAGGGCAGCTCACAACCCAGCAGCTGGCCTCCCTAGAGCAAGCAAGTGAGAGACAGAGAGGACTCAAGAAGGAACCTCGGTCTTTTTAAAACCTCATTTTGGAAATGATGTTCCCATAAGGCTGCCATATTCTGTTTGTTAAAGCGCATGGCTGGGTCCAGCCCACGTTCAACGGGAGGGCATTATACAAGGGCACGCGTACCAACATCTAGAGGCTGTGTATCACAGTATTTTCATTTCCAGATCAAGCTTTGCCAAAACTCACAAATCAATTTTATTTTCCTTTGCTTACATCTGATTACCTGTATAGTTGAACACATTGTTTTTTTCTAAGCTAATATTTTATCTAGTAAGCTAATATTTATTGAGCATTTACAATGAGCCAGACACTGAACTAAGCATTTTATATACATTTTCTCATGCATTCTTGCCAACAATCCAATAATGTGGGCACTATTATTAATCCCATTTTACAGATGAGGAAGCTGAGGGATTTTTTTTTAACATTATCAAAGATTATATAACTGGTAGGCAAGAAGGCACTCCAGTCCATGCTCTTAACCACAATTTTACCTTATAAGCTTCTCATGCCCATATAGGTATTTCTACTTACACATACGTATATATCCATAAACAATATATACAACTTTGTTTTTAAATTACTCATAAATATCACACTGTACAGATGTTTTTGAATTTTTTCACTGAACATTGTTTTAGAGATTTATCCAAGTTGATATATGCTGATACATTAATTCGGTCATTTTAACCACTGTGTAGTATTCTGTAGTGTGAATGAATCACAGTTTATTTAGCTAATTTCCTGCTAAGGAAAGATTAGTTTCAGTTTCTTCGCATTAGAGGTGATGCTACTCTGAATGACTTTCTGTACATTTTGGGGGGCACATTTGCAAAACCTTCTCCAGGGTAGACACTTCAGATGGAAGTAGTGTCCAAAATGTTTATGGCAATTTATTCACTAGCAATGTATGAAAATTTTACTTTGCCTTGATCCTTGCTGTGTTTGCTAACAAAATACCACAGTCCGGGTAACTTAAACCATGGAAATTTATTTTCTCATAATTCTGGAGGCTGGAGTCAAAGATCAAAGGGTCGGCAGGGTTGGTTTCTTCTGTGGCCTCTCCCCTAAGCTTGTGGTTGCTGTCTTTTCCCTGTGATGTCATTTTTTATATTCCCCTCTGTAAGAGTCTGTGTCCTAATTTCTTCTTGGGAGGATACCAGTCATATTGGATTAGGGCCCGCATTGCCAACCTCATTTTACCTTGATTATCTCTTTAAAGATGCTGTCCCCAAATACAGACACATTCCGAGGTACCAAGGGTCAGAGCGTCAGTATCATCATATGAGCTTTGGGAAGATACAGTTCAGCTCATGACACTTGTATTACTTGGATTTATCAACCTTAATAGTCTTTCTTAATTGAAGCATAGTTTATTTACAATGTTGTGTTAGTTTCAGGTGTACAGCAAAGTGATTCAGTTATATATATATATTCTTTTTCAGATTCTTTTCCATTATAGGTTATTACAAGCTACTGAATATAGTTCCCTGTGCTATAGAGTATGTCCTTGTTGTTTATCTATTTTATATACAATATTGTATATCTATTTATCCCAAACTCCTAATTTATCCCTCCCTTCTCCACTCCCCCCTTTGGTAACCATAAGTTTATTTCTATGTCTGTGAGTCTATTTCTGTTTTGTAAATAAGTTCATCTGTATAATTTGTTTAGATTCCACCCATAAGTGATATCATATGATATTTGTCTTTCTCTGTCTGACTTACTTCACTTAGTATAATAATCTCTAGGTCCATCCAATCTTAATAGTTTTAAAAATGCATTTAATGGTTGTAAATGGTGTTGTGTCATTTATCCTGTATTGATGTGTCTATTTTCGCTACTAGACAGTGGTTCTCAAAGCTAGGGCCTTTGTCTTACTGATCTTTGTGACCCCACTGGGCAACAGATATTTGGCATTTAGTAAGTACTTGCCATTTGAATTACATTTTTAAATCAACTTGAAGACAAAGAGGCCAATAGGTGCTGTCAGCTTAGCTCTGTTAGAATTCTTATTTTCTTTTAAATTGTTTTTATTAGTTTCCTAAAGTTTTATTAAATTATTTTAAGTTGTTTTTATTAATTTCAAGATTCACAAGGTACATAGTTGCCGTTCACATAAATAATTCCATCTTGGTTTTCCAGTTTGCATCTTATCAAGGCACTCTGCTTTCTTCTTTTACTGTGAGTCTCTGAAAAGCACTTACCTGATTTTTAGAAATCCCAGTAAATCTAGGTGAGGTGGGGGCATAGTAAGCAAAATACAGAATTAACCTAATTTGCTTTGGCTTTTAGTTCTGCCAAAGGTATGAATCAGTTGAGTTAAGGGAAGATTGAGAACGAGCCTATAGATTAAGTTACCAATTAGAAAAGATGCTTGATTTAAGTGTTAAGCACGTGTTTGTGTATATTCTTTCATCATTTATGAATGGCATAATTTTATCAAATTTTAAATGAAGTTAAATATACAGGTTCTAATTAGAAAGAAGTGACGTTTCATTAAAAAATTTCACTGCTACCTTCCTCTTCCTAGATGTTTTAGCCCTCCCTCTCCTATACCTTTTATGTAATTGTTACCTTGTATAAATGACTAGTAACATGGAGTTTTAATTCTCCAGTTATAATGTAAGCCCCAAGAAGATAGCAATTATACTTTACAGCCTTATTGTGTCTTATAGGTACCTAGTAGATCCTCTAAAAAATACCTGGAATACTTCCTTTGAATTGTTCTCTGCCATCCTCCCCATGACTCGTAACAGGAAGAAAAAAATTTAAAAACCCAAACCTATGATTTATGTGGAAACTGCAAAGTAGCAGTGTGTGATCTCTCTTTCTCCTGGAGGTTGGAAAGGAAGATTTCTTTTCATTCCTGAAAATGTTTGACTTGCACCTGAAGGAAGAATATTCAGATGATATCCCATAGAGATGCAACCGTATAAATAGTCCAGTTGGCATTAGTTATTTGGATCTTCTGAGAAATGTACAGAATCGCAGCAGTGAAGGGATCATGCACAAAATCCTCCCTAAGCCCACGCACAGCTGTACGGACCCTCCGTGTTGTTATGGCCATTCTCCTAATCCACTAAATCCTACCAACCACTGATAAACTTTCAGGGAGACTCAGCTTTTTAGCCTCCTCCCCTTTGTAGTGCTATGTCTTCCTGGAGACCTTGAATTATGGACAAGGGGCAGCCTGGTCCATAGACAGTCCATTAGAAGTTGGCCTTTAGGAACAAAGGTGTTACAGTAATGAAACCACTCTGTGTTGTTACTAAAACTATTAGTATTATTATTACAATGACTTTCATGGAAGAACCAGTCTGCCTTCTCTGGCTGAGGAGGTTACCACAGGGCATGGGAGGATACAGATGTGCTAATTTTGGTCTGACTCACTTCCCCTTCAACAACTCCTTAGTTTTCCCAGTGCCACACTTTATTTTTAGCTTTGATCTTCTGCAGTGCTTGACCTTTTGCCTGGATGGAGCAATGTACTGTGGAGCTCAAACCTACAGGCCTCCCTGTTACATGCAACGTAGGGGATATATGTGTGAGATTATGCCTTCTTTGGAAAATCTGCAATCCAGAATGGTCTTTTAGGATAAAGTAAAACTGTTTATTTACACACACACCCACACACGCACACACACCCCTCTTTGGTAACATTGCCTTGCACATCTGGATTATAATCTTTTATGTTTCTTCTGCTATCTGCTGCAAGAGATTAGTATAACCTTAACATTTACGAAAATAGTTCTAAAATGTGGATAGGATCATGTACCAAAATTTGCATCCTACTTGTTTTAGAATAACAAAAACTTACAAACAACTTTCAAAAATAGAAGAGTAATTAAATAAATCATGGAACATCCATGCAACACGATATTATACAGCCATTAAAAATGATTACCAAGACTTTTTTTTTTTAATGAAATAGGAAAATACTAATTACAGACTATTAAGAAAAACAGCTTAAGTCCAAAAGTATAAATACAACATGACTTTGGCTATTCCTTTGCTTGTCTCACCAAACTCACTGCAACAGCCCCCTAAATGGGCTCCTGTTACCAGATGTGACCTCCCCTTCAATCCATTCTCTACATTGAAGCCAGAAGGGTCTTCCTGAATTCAAATCTAGTCTTGTTCATTCCACCCTTAACACTCTCCACTGACTCCCTGTTGCCTTCAGGAAAATTCCAGGCTCATTAACATGAGGTCCAGATCCCATGAGGTCCAGATCCTTTCGTGCTCCCAGCCTGGTGGTCTTCAGCACTGCATCTCTGGATGTCTGTCCTCTTCTCCCATCTCAAGCACCAGGCTGTGCATTGCCCTGACGTCTGCCTTTGTTCTCTCTGACTGCGATGCTGTTGCCTCCTTTTTGCCTTCGTATCTTCTTCTCAACTTTCACATCTCAGATTACCCACCGTTTCCTCCAGAAACTTCCCCATCCTTACCCGGATTGGTTGCTCCTTCTCAGTGCTTCCATTGCCCTCTGTATGCCCCCTTATGGTAGAACATATTGCCTTTTAATGTAATTGCTAATTTACTTACCATGAGAGCTGGGTCTGTCTCTCGGGTCCAATATTTTGTCCTGTACCACAGTGTAGGTACTCATTAACTGCTCAAAAAATCACAGTCAACTGTCAAGTGGTTAATAGAAATTTCATCTGAGTGATTGAATTTTGGACGGTTTTAAATTTCCTCTTTTTTCTTATTCTAAATCAAATTTTTTTATTGTGGTAAATACACATAATATTAAATTTACCATATTAACCACTTTTACGTGTATGGTTCAATAGTGTTCATTATGTTCACATTGTTATGCAACAGATCTCTAGAACTTTTTCATCTCGCAGTGCTGAAACTCCAGACCCACTGAACACTGACTCCTCCTTCCGCCTTCCACCATCCCTTGGTAACCATTTTTCTACTTTCTGCTTCTAAGATTTTGGCTGCCTAAGATACTTCATGTGAGAGGAATCATACTGTATTTATCCTTTTCTGATTGGCTTATTTTGGTTAGCATAATGTCCTCTAGTTTCATCCATGTTAAAACACATTTGTCATATGAAATCTGTTACCTCTATAACCAGAAAAAAGTTCTGTATAGAATCATAGGAGCTAGAAGTGAGTCTAGAATTTATCTAGACCAATTCCTCCCACCCCTGTTATTTTTTTCTAGATGAGAGACCCAGAAATAGAAAAGTAACTTGTTCAAGGATTAAAGGTTAAATAATGGCAAAAGTGAGCCCAACAAATATTACAAAGTAAGGAATAGAGGTAAATGTTTAGTTTTTCACATGGTTTACAACACTTTCAATGCTTTTATCTTCTACACAGTATTTAGTTCTTTAAGAGTAATTATGTCTTCCAATGTTCCATTTCATCTTTGAAACAAAAATCATCTGCCTGGCTTATTTCTTTGTTTGGAAGGTACCCAGCACTTTCCTTAGTTAGGGACTGTCCTTCTTCAGTTTTGTTTGTAAAATGCATTCCACATGTGGTCAAGAGTTTTCATTCTGGGCACGGGGATCCTGTTGGCAGGATTAAAAGGATTCTTTAGGTTTGTGGGGGAATTTGATTCCCAAGCCACAAGGATCTAACAGAGTGGAGTCACCGGCAAATTACCAGAGATATGTTAGTTCAGCTCCTTGCTGTTATATAGTATTCTCTCCTCCTAGTTTGAAAAAGGAAGATGTCATTAATTATAGTTTATCAAATAATTGCCAAAGAAGAACCTCTTGTTCTTAGTGCCCAAATTAATTACTTAGTTCAAAGAGCATGTATTATGAGTTTACCATGTGCCCTGTTGTCAATTAGAGACACTTTAGTACACATGCTTCCTGAGTTGGTGGAGAAAGAAAAAAAGAATCAGTGATTTTTAGAGCTAAGGGCAAGGGCTCTTAGCAACCACGTAGTCAAATCTCCTTTTTATATGTGAGAGACAAGAGCCCGGAGAGGAACTCAGAGTCAAACAACTAGTTAGTAACATGCTAGAACTTGAGATGCCTGCTTCTGAGTTCCTGACCAGGGCTCTGGCACTGATCCAAGCAACAGCACATCCGTCAAAGAGGATGTCACAAACTCTTGGACGGTACATAGATTTGGTTTGAAGAAGGGCACAGGGAATCTCACTCAGCTTGCTTTTTATTAGTACTTTATTCTTTTTCCTAATTTACTTGTCAACATGATTTTCAGTCTTAATACCTGCATGGGTTTTGAATCATTGAAGAGAAAACTCTGGAGATATCCAGTCCGAAGGGATGTCAAGCTTGACGGTCTGTTTCAACACTGAGAGATTATTTTTCTTCCCTCCAACAGATAGAACTCCGAAAGGAAATTCCAAACCTCAGCTGAGACTGGGTCCTGTGATATATAATCCATGTCCCTTGGTTTTATGTAAAAGAATGACTCAGACCTGCTTTGGGAGGGACCTTTTGCTTGGTGCTTTCAGTTTTGTTTATGACTGGAAAAAGGAGTTCTTTTCTAAGTGTGAGGTTACAGTACATTTTGGCAGTATTTCTAACATAAACACAATGTTTTATATGTTAGGATTTGAGGGTGAGGAGACTCCCCCAATGTTTTACGTGATTCTCCCATAAAGTACCATAAAACACTGTGAAAAAACTTGAGGAATTTTTGTTCAGAGGTCGACTGCTTCACACTTTGTCCTGCTTTCTGACTTTGTAAGTTTATATTACTGATCTGAAACTTAGTGGATATATGTACAAACAAATGATCAGAATTCTTTGAAAGGGAGGAAAAATTACGTCATTATGACACTTTGTTCTGGAGGGTTCCAAAAGACCAAATAATATTCTTTGGACAAAAAAGTACCCCAAACTATAATGCAGAATATTCATACTAAAGAGGAATATGTTTATATTTATGTAAGGAGTTTAAGGAAACATACGCTGTAGCATTTGTTAAATATTATTCTATAGCTAGTGCTATAGATTTAGATATTCAACAAAGGAATGCAAGCCATTGATAGGACTTAGTGCTGGAGTCCCTGCCATCCTCAGCTGCCCCACAACAGACGCTGTAGCTTCAGAATCACCCAGAATGTCCTTTTCCATGGAGCAGAAATTGTTTTGTGTGTGTGTTACTCTCTGCCACACAGGCGATCTGTTTCTCAACTATCATGGTCACCAGCTTGATTTCGTGCTCTGTCAGGTACGTGCTAGGTTCCTGTTTTCTGAACAATTCTCTTTCCAAAGATAAAATCTGACATGTATCTTCGCACTGAGAACTAGCCGAGGGGGAAACCCACCCAGGATCACTCAGTGAAAATCAACCAACCAAACTAATGTAGATGAGCAGGAGGTCCGGAAGTGAGTGACTGAGCGGCTTTTAACAAATGACCCCAGAAGACAAATTAATTATTAAATACATCTGATTGATGACCCCAGAGGAGTGAGGAGATTTTAGCAGCATCTACTTTCTACTCCCAATTTTAAAAGGGACGTCAACTTACTGTAAGGTAATTGACCTTTGCAGTTACACCATGCTGCGTGTTCTTACCTGCCAGAGTTCTGGGCAGGCAAAACAGTGGTTAAACTGAAGTGACAAATTTTTAGCTGCACTTTAGCTTTGTTTTTAAATAAAGCGCTAGTGTTTATATCTTTCAGAATAAATAATTCAGTTCTTTTATTCTTTTGAGTAGATCCGGAATCAGAAAACATTTGTGAATGTTGGCTGTCTCAGAGGGTCACAAATTCAGTGCCTTCATGGGCCAGGCAAATAATAGAAATGAAGCAGGCTATAGTTCAAAGACTAAACATGTAGGACTATTAAGAATAGTTTGAGAATTTATTGAATGATTTTCAGGAAGTTAGAAATATAGCTACTTGATCTACTGGGATAAGGACGATATTTGATTGTTTTGCTTATTTTTTGATAGAAAGGTCAACAAATTAAAGGAAAACATCATTAGTCAACTGGCATTTTGAACAGCCATTGAAAGTAGGTAACAAGAATTTACGTATATGCTTTTTCAATAAAGTACTAGAAATTATGGAATCTTTGATAGTTATAGTTTCCCACAGTGCACATAAATGGATCAAAATTTTTTTGTTTCTCCACAATAAAATGACAGATGAAAGTTTCTTTTTCTTAAGCTCATAAAAGGAAACTGTATGAACTATATTTTAAGAATTTCTGAAATTAGTTGATCATAGGTGAGAGATTTTTGACATTTTCCTACCCAGTGAAAGAAAAATGGTGGTAATTTCCTGGATTTGCAATGATAATATTCAGAATCAGTCATTTTATTTCCTTCTTTATATCCACGCATCTTGTAATCAAGTAATTCACCTCCCTGATTCTGTGCATTAAGAATCAGTTCACCATCATGCTTGGTTGGACAGGTTTTTATTCCTGCCTTGTGACCGTGAAAATTTCACAGCCACCAGGTGGCAGAGTATCCTTGACTTAGATTGAATAGGTTTGCGTTTTTCCCACTGATTGCTAAAGGTAGCTTATAGCTAATGGGAATGGACTTTAAACCTTTCACTCATGTACACCTAAAATATTTTTAAAGTCTTGTACACTCTTCACAAACTTTGAAGTTTATGTATAAAATTATTCAACGAAAGTTTAAATGACTGAAGAGATATAACTTCTGGCATACTGTAAATACTGAAATTTAAAAATAAAAATTATATCATCCTTTTAAATGAATCTAATTGGATATAAAATATCATAGAGATTTGATATCCATCATCATATATTTTTTATAATTCCAAAATCAGCTTCTCTTTTTTCTGTTGGATACTTTATATCACTCCTATTTCTCCTTGGCATCTTTTTTTTTTTCATTTTATATTTTATTTCCTTTACAGAATTTTATACTAATATAAAATGTTTTATGCTTAAAAGATTTGATCACTCTATTATTTTCTCTGCCACAAAAGTCTGTGTATAAATGTAATAAATTGTTTTATATTTCCTGTGACCATGAAGTTCTAAGTGTCAAATTCTTATATTTATAAACTTCTAATATATATATTTCTAGTATATGGATATATATTTCCAAATTTGCCCAGAATACATTTATTCTTTCATTAATTTGAAAAATTCTGAAAAACATTAAAATACAAAAATGACACTTAATCATACCACTTAAATATTTATAGAAAATAATTAATGGAAACCTTGGTTATCTTATTTCTTCCTATTTTGCCTAGCTTGCTCCTGTTAATTAGTTGATACTCATTCTTCCATGTATTTTCTAAGTTTATAAAGATCTGCCTGTACCTTTAAAATCTGAAATACAAAATATTAAGGTGCTTCCAAAATTATCTTTTTAAGAGGTTCTTTGTTTCCCAGCGTTAAAGGCACAGTGTTCCATCGGGGGTATGTGTGTGTATACACATACGCAAATATGTACATAAATGTACCTACAAAGTAGTTGAGGCAAAAGGACCATCTTTTTTTTTAAATCACCTTCATTGAGATATGATGTTGCTTAAGTTTAGAGCTAACTCCTTGGGAGTTTTGGAAACTTCAGAGTTAGCTGGAACACAGTTCTCCGCAAGACTGCCCTCACTTCTGACACCAATTGCATGTTCCAGGGAAGAGGAGGTTCCAAAAACCACCCTCAGTTTCAGTAATTTGCTAGCAGGACTCAAGAAACACTTTGAAAGCTGTTGTGCTCACAGTTATAGTTTATTATGGGGAAAGATTCAGATTCAAATCTGCCAAGAGAAGAAGAGCATAGGGCAGAAAGTATTAAGTGCGGAGCCCCCATTGTCCTCTCTCCATGGAGTCCTGTATGTGTTTTTTCCTGGAATCTGTGTGTGACACATGGAATATTGCCCCTACAGAAGCCCACCTGAGCCTTGTGGCTCAGAGTTCTTATTGACGTTCCATTACATGAGCATGACTGATTGCCTGTGTGGCTAATCTCAGTCCCCGGTCTCCAGCCCTTCTGGTCAAGCTGATACTGTGTGACCCGAAGTCCTGACCCTACATCACATTGTTGCTCTTTCTGGTGTGCCCAGCTTCAACTCACTTTGTTAGACCACTGGCATAATCCAAGGCCCCTGGGTAAGCAAAGACACTCCTATCGCACTTGGCATTCCAAGGGCTTAGAAGTTACTTCCCAGAAGCTGAGGACAAAGGCCGGACCCCTCTGTGGTCTTTTTGATGAGGAGTGAGGTGATATCTCATTGTGGTTTTGATTTGCATTTCTCTGATGATTAGTGATGTTGAGCATCTTTTCATGTGCCTGTTGGCCATCTGTATGTCTTCTTTGGAAGAAATGTCTATTCAAGTCTTCTGCCCATTTTTCAGTCAGGTTGTTCCTTTGATATTGAGTTTTATGAGTTGTTGATATATTTTGGATATTAATGGTCCTATCATTTGCAAATAATTTCTCCCATTCAGTAGGTTGTCTTCATTTTGTTAATGGGTTTTTTGCTGTACAAAAGCTTTTGAATTTAATTAGGTTTCATTTATTTATTTTTGCTTTTGTTTCCTTTGCCTTAGGAGACAGATCAAAAAATATTGCTACAGTTTATGTCAAAGAGTGTTCTGCCTATGTTTTCTTCTAGGAGTTTTATGGTTTCAGTCTTATATTTAGGTTTTAATTCATTTTGAGTTAATATGTGTATATGGTATTAGAAAATGATCTAAGTTCATTCTTTTGCATGTAGCTGTCCAGTTTTTCCTTTATATATTTTAAAATATAAGTCCTTTTCCAAACATATGTTGCTTTTTTCATTTCTTAATGATATCTTTTGAAGAGGAGAAGTTTTAATTTTGATGAAACTGAAAAAATAGTGCTGTGAACTCTATTTTAAGGCTGTTTTACTGCCATCCAAAAATTCTACAATGTCATCCAACTCGCAACTGATGAATTATGAGGACATAGCCACTTACAAAGCCTTTTTCTAAAATGAAGTAATATGATATTAATAGTAGTATCACACAATATCCCATACGTCATTATCAGCAAAGTCCTTCTTTGGTAGAAACGGCAGGTACTTTTCAAGGATTAGGTATTAATTCTACCTTCCACTCTTCTTCGTGTGTGTGACATAGCAGACGTGTAAAGACCGTTCAGGAAACTCAACAATAATGATTCTGGTATGTATTATTCTGGCTGCTACATTCTAGGCACTGGGCTAAAATAATTACTCATTATAATGGCTCTGTGAAGTAGATATTTTTGTCCTCTATTCAGATATTCAGATGAGGAAAATGAGGTCCAGAGAAATTAAATATCTTGACAGAGATCACACAACTAGTAAGTGGCTGAGCTGGGATTCCAAGGGCAGTTTGTCTAACTCCAAAACTCATGCTTTTCATTAGGGATCTGTGCATGTCCTGGACTCATTTGATTTGAAATATATTGAACATAGATTTTGGCAGGTCGTGGAGAAAGCAGGGGCTAGGGGCAGGAGCTGTTCATGCCTCCAGTTCCTGATCCCCTAGATAGACTGGCTGACTTTACCTAGAGTCCAGGGTAACTAAGCCATTTGGACCAATATGAATACAAATCCAGAAGCATAACTACCTCAGAAAATCTAACCAGTTATTGGGCCACTCAGCTTACCACTTGCCACTGCCAACATTTCATAAGATCTTCCTTTTGTTAAAGAATATTAGAGAGTGACTTCCTCAACCCTTAATCATGTGAGGACTTGGTTTCTAATTTTACAAGTAATCTGTTCTTTCGTTGGTATTACTTATTTCAGATCTCCTCATTAAAGCCATGTAGTTATTTGGAAACTTATCCTAGTGAGTAAACTATTTACACTCAACTCCCTTCTGAAATCTTTAACACACTGTTATTTTCCGATCTGGCAGATGTGAAGTTCCTTTAGTTTCCTGGAGCTGTAAGTCTGGACTGCAGTTAGCAGTCTCACGTTACTAGTCACGCCTTCTGCTTGTCTACTCTGTTGTTGGTAGAGCAAAGATGAAATGCTCAGTGGGATCATTACATTATAGTCGCTTCAGTCAGCAATATGATGTCCACTGTTGTATAGTTCTATTGAATTCTGGGTCCCTGGGCTTTCTTTTATGACAGTGAAGTGTTACATTTGAAAATTCAAATGATCTTGATTTTTCAGACTGACATGAGTATGGGGTTGTGTATAATCTATTAGAAGTTATGTACTTTTTAGTAAAAAGACAAATTTGTATACTCCCCCTTAAGAATCAGAGGCCAAAACAACAGTTTATTGTTAGAATACATCAGTATGGTATTAAAATGCATTAGGGAAGGAAGAACTAATTTAGAGAGGAAGTGATAGTAATGTATGCTTAGAAATATGCTGTTTTCAACTAAGAAAAAAAAGAACCCTTGGCTTATGTATTTAAACCGAAGCACTTTTGGTTTTAAATTTAAAAAAGTATTTCATGATAGTTAAAACAAACATTCTCATCCTTTTCTTTTACCATAAACTATGACAGGAGATGAGATCAGCAATTTTCTGGAATTTTGTCCCACTGAAACTCCTAAAATGTTTCTTTGTTTTAAACCTGAAAAGCATTAAAACACCTTTCTCTTCAGGAGTTCAGTGTCATTTAGATTTGTTCTAACAATTTCACAATCCGTTATCTGATTATTAGAAGGTAACTGACTTCGGTGGTGGTTTCATATATATATGAAATATGTGTAGTTTACTATACACAAATTATACGACAATAAAGTTGTTTAAAAAATAAAATAAAAAGCTGCAAAACAAAAAAAGAAGGTTATTGGCATTTGGCATCAAAGTTCCACCAATATTAAAGTTGGAAGCCTCAGATACAGACAGATTAAGACACTGGCCCAGAGTCAGTCAAATACCAAGTTGGTTTAGAGTTGTGGCTTTTCTAACCAACTTAACTATGGCTTAGAAGAATTATTCTAATTTTCTAAGTACCTAACTTACTATCAGTCAGGAGTTTAGTCTCCTGATAAAGTTTTTATGTTTATTTGAAAGTTGCCACTTAAAATTAAGGCCTTAATAATCATTTAAAAATTGCAGAGAATGTTTCAGATACAAAGTAAGTTTGAGCAACATAAAGAAAGATAACAAGCATATCTTTCTCCCTCTCTGACCCCACCCAACTCCCTTCAAAAAAAAAAAACCAACAAAAACCTCTGTTGAAAGAAGGTCTCATTGGAAATAAATATAAATATATTATCTATATTTCATAAATAAGAGCCAATTCATGGAAAGGAATAGGTACTTACAGCAAGAGAAACCTGAAATTATTTGCAGATATAAACAAAGGAAATCAGTTAAAATATATGTACAAAAAAGGAGAAGAGACATATCAAATAATAAACTCTGTTTCTTTGGGAGCTTATCTTCAAAATGTTTCTAAGATTTCCATGCTTATAGTATTCTGTGAGTTAAATAGACAGTTAATTTTCTTAACTGATATTTAATACCTAAGAGGTAAAATACACTAATCTTGTCCACAGTCTCTGAGCCGGCAGCTGAAGTAGTAAGAGAACCTATGTCCTAAGACTTAGACTTGCACTTTGTCCTTGCTCTACCCTCTGCCTGTGGCACTCTGCCTAGGGGACGGAGAGAGCCATCCCACCCTACAGGGGTGAGCTGGGCCCACTGGGAAGGGGCCGTGACGAAGAACAGCCTGGGCCTCACTCCACGTCAAGCATAGAAAGAGAACAACTCATGGGTAAGAAGAGTCAAGTGATATTGATCGGTGTCTCCCCAGGGTTGAATTCAGAACATGTTCTGCTGTCTCCTGGGTGCCAAGATTTGACAGAAAGGGCAAAGGACAACTTGAACAATGTGGAGTGGGCGGGTGAAATCTCCATTCATTGTTGTTCACGTGGGAATGGAGTGCTCAGAATGAGGGAGATCTTGACAAGTCTCCCTGCCAGTAGCAGCCTCTTGTTTCTTATCAGAAACCTAATATTCAATGCCTCTTTCTCTTCACCGCTGGGGTTGGAAAGAGTGTGAGGAGAGCACACTGGTACCAGAGAGGTAAGACTTGGTGTATAAGAGGATCTTTGTCCTTAATGGAAAAAAAAAATAGGAGAATAAAAAGAGAAGAATCAAAAAGAAAGGACAAGACCTAAAAGTCAGAAAAACATTTCAGAAAATAAGCTAAATGAAAAAGAAATAAAGTGGTCCTGGGTCATTAGAAAACATCAAACTGATGTGAGGGTGGTTTGCAATGGAAAGGCAGAAAGCCCTAGTACAAGAGGTTGAGCTGTAAGGAGAAATTAGAGACAACAAATACATACAGTAGTAAGGGGTTGGTTTTAAATTATGTTACATCCACACAACGCAGTACCATATAGGCTTTTAAGAAGAATTAGCATACAAAATACAGGTATCTAAGTTTGAGTCAGTAAAAGAAATAAAGTGACAGAATAATTTTTCAAATATAATTTTATTAGAAATAATATATGTTAGTATATGTATGGTAAAAATCTGGAAGATGAAGCATAAAGCAGCCAAAGGTAGTTATTTCTGGGGGAGGGAGGGAGCCTTTGTGATGGAAGGGTGTTAAGTTTTATGAGCCACACTTTTTTGTTCAAAATATTTTTTATAAAATTCATATAATTTCCACTATGTATTAGGAAAAAATCAATAACAAGTATAGAAGTAAGTTACATTGCAAAGAAGAAACAATACATATAAAGTTTAAAAAAGAAAATTTTATTATTTGCAGTAAAACTCAACATTGAAGTAATTTATACAGAGGTGTGTCTATATCTATATGAATACATGTATCTATCTTTATCTATGAAATAGTGATCCCAAAGTAAATGTTTAAATTTTATTTAAAAATGTTTGTCAGTTTAAAATGACATGTGATAGACTTTTAATAGGTGATGATTATGATTATGTGTTGTGTTACACTGTATTCACTTTAAAATAGAATATTAAACATAATCTATAATAACATAACTTACCTATTGATGTATTAAAATTTTTCAATGATTGAATTTTTCTGATTAACTTAAATTATGCCTTCAACTCTTCTGCTGTTTTTGTAAATCCCATAAAGCAACTCTAATTGCTTTTAACTTAAAGACAGTCCTTCCCACAAATCACAAGGCACTAAGAGGAAAGGGAAAGCAAGAAACACTTTATAAGTAACTACACTTAACAGAATATTTTAAATCATATTTTAAGAAAACAACAAAATCTGGAAGCTAACTGGATTGCAGTGGTCAATCTACACAGATGGATCTAATTGCCCTGAATCTTAAACTAACTAGATTAGGTTATTTATGAAAAAAGTAATGATGATAATTCCACCTGGGAGTTAGCATAGTCTTCCACTTATTGCTTAGGAAAACCTCCAATGTGAAATTAGACCAAGAATTTACCCAGCGCATTGTCAATCTCAGGCACAGTTATACAGAGAAAAAAAAAAAGGGAGGGGTGGTGGAGACAGAGAGTAAGTAGAAGAGAGAAGAAAAAGGGTAAATCCTCTATCCTTTATGTGTTGAAAATGACACAGAAGCTGTATTCCAATTTGTTTGCATATTTCAGTCAGGTCCAGTAGAGTTCTATATAATAGGATTTCACGTATAATCCACTCACACAGGGCTAGGGCTCTGTCCCAAATTAATACAAGCATAAGATTAAATTGCCTGAAATGAAAAACACTTAACACTGGGATTTAAAGTATGATTTTGGAAGGCTTTGAGGGCCTGTATTATCTATTTCAGGTGGAAAGTAAAACTTCAGGGACATTTCTCCCCGCAGTATTGTACAAAATTAGAATCCAGGCAGAGAGGACTTAAAGAGCCAGGATGAGGAAGTCAGTACATGTGGGGATAGTTAACATTCCGAACAGTGGGACGAGGCCCCAGGAAACAGTTTCCTTTGGGCGATTTGGACCAAGCTCCGGTACTAGGGAAACCCAAAGAGGGAGCCACATCTTTGGCGAAGAGGTGCTAGTTTTAAACAATCCAAGCTGTCTTGTCTTGTAAGAACAGCTCTAAAATGGACACGACAAGGGCAATTTCCCTTCTGAGTAACTGAAGACTTCCACTGCTCCTGGGCCACCTCTGTCCTGGGAAGATCCCAGAGACCTACATTCCATTCTTTCTCTCTCAGAGTGGTCAGCATGGCAACTTCCCAGCATGCCCCACACCTTCCCGGCGTGCCCCGTAGTTTCCCAGCATGCCTTGCACCTTCCCGGCATGCCTCTCTGCCGCGGGCTATCATGCAGCGCCTGTCCACAGTTCAGCGGCCCCAGGCGGTAGTTCTCTACAGACTGGAGTTGTCCTGCTCCTTCAGGAAGAGGGCTTGTGTGCGGTAACAAGAGTTCTTCGAGGTAAGATTTCCACCCAGGCCTTTAAAACTTGGAAAATTTCCCTGACCTCCTCCCACAGGATCTCCGGTGACTCTCACGGCCCCGAAAAGCCGATGGCCCCGGCGATTACACACCTGGGAACAAGCCGTATTTTCCAAACTCAGTCAACATCAGGTTAGACAATCTAGGGAGAACACCTGCTCAGGATCAAACATCTCATCATTCTTTTGTGCAAATCTTCAGCTGTATCCTGCCTGGACTATTATTCATTGTCTAATTGGTTTGTTTCCCAGTAACTCAAATTAAATCAAATTCAGCAGAAACCGGGTTTTACTTTGTCTGGAGGAACAGAGAATGCAATGGGAGTGTGAGGAAATTAGCCACCCAACTTCAGTTATAGCATTGACGTGAAGGCAGACGTGACTTTACCCAACTGTATTGTTAATATTATCAATGTCTGACATCAAGAGACTGCTTTAGAATTAATAGGGTAGTTTTACATGTTTATTAACTGTTTTGACCCTAGAAATAATCCTGTAGGTTGGTAGGTTGAATGTGGTTATTTTGCTCATTTCACAGATAAAGAAGCTGTCTGTCAGAGATTAAGAGACTTGCTAAAGTCTAGCAAGAGGCTGAACTGAGGACTGAAACCCAGTACTTCCCACTTTATTACTTGTGCTGAGATTCCTTAAAAAAAAAAAGCCATTATTCAAAGCACTTCACTGGTGTTCATTTTGGTTAACATAATAAAAGACTACCCTACAATATCAAATATCCTTCTCTTTGAGGGTAGTCTGATTTTTTTTTTAAAACAAACAACAAAACCTTCCAGATATATAGATACAGATTTTTTCTTTCTTTCCTTTCTTTTCTTCCTTCCTTCCTTCCTTCCTTCCTTCCTTCCTTCCTTCCTTCCTTCTTTTCTTTTTCTTTCTGTCTGTCTGCCTATCTATCTGTCTCTATCTATCAAGGTGATACAGCCCTAAAGGCAGTTGGGAGATCCTCTGGGGGTTTGGAGTGACCCTGACTACTCGTGGTTGATAGTGCCAAGATCACAGTAGTAATTCTCATATCTTAGGCTCAGTTCCACCTGGTCCCCTAGAACCCTTCCAGCTAAAGCCCATGGGATCTCCTAGGGTAGTTCAGCTTGACTTTAGAGCACAGGATGGAGAAAAGACAATACATATTATTCAGGACAGGTAACAGCTATGTCTTGTGCCAAGAGATCTAGCATATGTGTTAGGGGTTACTGGGTTTTCCATCACCCTGGGTTTGATCAGTGTTTTTGATACTGTGCTCTTGTTTTAACATCTAATAATGTTAGAAGAGTATATTCATGGAACATTAGCTTAAATTATTTCTCCACTTTGAACTAAAGGCTGAAGATACTTTTTCCATAGCCTGAGAATTTATTTTATAATGGAGCACAGATGTTATCTGAGAGAACAGGATATTAAAGATTTTGACAATAATGAAGGGGACAGAAGTGATGAAAAATACTGTTT
This sequence comes from Vicugna pacos, assembly GCF_048564905.1. NCBI lineage: Eukaryota > Metazoa > Chordata > Mammalia > Artiodactyla > Camelidae > Vicugna > Vicugna pacos. Next base: position 19,699,211 of record NC_133012.1, read on the forward strand.
TTTTCTGTGCTGTATATACTTGTCTTTATTTTAAAGAAAAAGTAATCTAGTTGGAAAAAGCTTGAATGAAGAAATTAAAGAACGTTGTAAAAACAATCCCCAAATACTTCTTTAAAGAAAAGAGTATCATTCTTAAATACTTTTTGAATATTAAATATGATTTAATCTCACACTAAAATAATTTAAGTATCCAAATAAACATGAATTAATCAGGAAAATATATGGTCCTGTCCTCAGGTATTTGGTTGAAGAATAAATGCTAAAATACAGTGAAACAAACCTAAATTTATGATAGCAGGCATAGTATTGTCTCTATTCAAAAATACATTTAGCTAATATAGATTGTATTTTTTTGGTTCCTAAAGAATGTAATTTAATAAAAATTACAAAGTCCTTGCTGAAGAACTCAAAAGTAATTGATACATAAACACTTCAGTTTTAAGCTTTCCTATTGTACTTACCTGTTGCAGTGAATAAAATAACCTTCATTAAATATGAGTCCTTACACCACATTTCTATTTAAGTCTTTTAGTTTCCTTGGAAGTGCCATCCTCTTAAAGCAAAGTCTAACTGCTAAATCAACATTAAGATAGAATCCAAATGTGGTTTGTTTCTTTGCTGAATCTTTATTTTTTATTACTTCTTGCATTCTGTACACAGATAACAGTAATTCCCCCTTTATCCTTAGTTTTACTTTCCATGGTTAGAGTTACCTGAAGTCAACCTCAGCCTGAAAATATTAAATGGAAAATTCCAGAAAAAAACAAAACAAAACCAAGACATTGTCTGTTATAGAATTTAAAGTAGCAAGCCTGACAGTTACTTATTTTTTGTCCTCATGGAGAAATATCAGAGGCTAGTTTCCACACTGAGGATAGAATAAAGTTATTATGTAACAGACAATTTTTAAACACTATATCTGTGCTAAAATACTATCTTTGGGCTATATGCTTTAAGACTATCTTCTAAGTAAAGGGTGTCTTTGGGTACTCAAAAATGTAAGCTCTCTTGGATAAAGTCCAAGATGAACTGTCCTTATTTCAAAATCCACTTGCAGAGTATAGTTTTAAAGGTTAGCTTTGGATATACTGACATTGTCATAATCTGTCATACATTAACATTTAAGTTTTTCTGGAAAGATTGTGGAGAGACCTTTTCTGTTAGGGGAAGTATATAATATAGGAAAGACAGTTGTAGGGAGAGAAATGACAGCCCTGCTCTAGCAGTAAGAATAGCAACATGGAAAGCTTTAGGGCTCCAGAGTCAGTAAGCAGGGCTCAAGTTCAGACTGTACCAGAGACTAGCTATTTAATGTTTCACTGTACAATGGAGGTGATAATAGTACATACCTCATAGTGGTGTTGTAAGGATTAAGTAAATTAATACACATAATGTGTCTGACACGTAGTAAACAGTCATAAATATTGGCTATTATTATAGTCTGAAAATTTAAGTAACTTACCCATTGCCTGTAGAGACAGAATGAGATATGAGCTAAAAATAGGGGCTGGATAGTTTTGTTTGAAGGTTTCTTCTAAAATCTAAATCCACGTGGCCTCATACCCATTTTCCTTGTCACACTGCCTGTGAGGTAACCCCCTCAACTGTCTCACCTATATACCCTCTCAGTGTTCTCTTATGCTAATGTTCACCTGGGCTTCTGGTTCCCTCTTCTGAACTCTCACTCCTCGCCTCCTTCTAAAATCCTCCCACTGTGCCTGTCAGAACACCCAATCCACAAGGAATAAATTTTGCTACATCCTTAACTTCTTCTAAATGTTACAGTCTAGTTTAACTGTAATCTGGTCCCCCACCAAGGATGCTGCCTCCCCGGAAGCCCTTTCAATAGGAAGCTGCTAATTGTCCTCTCTCCTCAGTGCCAATTCCCGACCATTTTTCTTCTACCATCTTTAGGCACCGCGTATCTCATTGACCAGGACGGTATTAGAAACAATAATAATACTTAATCAGTAGTTGTGGGGATTATATGGGAAAAATGCATGTAAAATGCTTAGCACAGTGCTAAGAACATACTAAATTCTAAGTAGATATTAGTTTTTACTCATATCTATGTGTCTGTCCCAACAGAGTATGTCATTATCCAAAATAACTACAACTATGAAATCATACTTTCAGCCTATTCCTGACTGGTATCTTCTATCTGTTCCCATTCTTTGACCCCTCTGCTATTTCCCGAGTCCATCATTATGCACCTGTTCGCACTTCCTGCTCTAAGCTCGAACACAGATTAGATTTATTGTTCCACATGTTACTCATTTTTTTGTCAATATTATAAATCCTCTTGCTTTGCTGTCTTTCATTCATACCCATCTGGCAGATTCCCAGAACTTGATGAGCCCAACTGTCCACCTTATCTTCACCTGCATCTGGGTTGCTTGGGAAAATCACAGTACTGAGTAGATTTATACCACTATAAATTCAATGTCACCAACCTCACCTGGGCTGTCAACATATTCTGTCACTTTCTGCTATGTTCTCTTAGTCAGATTCTGTATCCCATTCTCCACTACACTTAGTTCAGACCTTTTTCAGTTTCTTCAAAACACATACCCTCACCTTCTTTGCCTGCCTCACTCATAGTAAATAAACTTGCATCTTACTTCACAGTAAAAAGGGGAGAAAAAGGGAAGCCCCTGATATTTAAAAGCCTGTAAACCCATTGTTTCCTCATTTCTCCATTTTTGTGAAGGGTATTTTTTTGTCCTTTCTACCTGTACTCTTGATCTTTCTTTCACAGGATCTATCAGTAATTCCTTATCTTTTTTCTGTTTTTAACCTCTACCTTCATATTGCCCCTGTCAGCATTTAACAGTTTAACTGTGCTCATACTACTCATCTTAAAAAAAAAAAAAGGCTCCCTTGACTTACCTCTCCTTCCTGTTTGTCTTCTCTTTCTTTTCCCCTTCTTATCTAAGCTTCCTGAGAGAGATCTGCATTCCCAGTGTCTTCCCTCAAGTTCCCCTGACTCCTCAGTCCATTACAATATGGTTTTGGACCCCATCACTCTACTAGAACTACTCTCCCCAGGGTCATCAGCTCCATATGTCCAAATTCAGTAAAAATTCATAGTTTGCTTAACCTTTTGACTGCTTTTGAAATGGCTGACCACTGCCTCCTTCTCGAAGCCCACTGAGTTCTTGGCTTCCATTACCATGTCTCTTGGCTTCCTTTCTGTCATTTGTTCTACTACTTCTTAAATTTTCTTGCCAGCACCTCTTCCTCTGTTCATTCCTTAAATAGGATCTCTGTCCTAAGTCCTCTTCTCAACTCACTTTATGTATTTTTCTTTACAATCTCATCTAATCCTGTAGCCTCAGGATTTATATACATGTCATATAAATTATATAAAAGTGACTCCCAAATTTATATCCACAGCCAAGGGCTGTCTTGAGCTTCAGACCCATATCTCTTAACTACTTATTGGGCACTACCTCTTGAATGTATCATAGTCCAAACTTAACATGTCTGAAAATGAATTCATGATCTTCACTTACACCATCACAACCTGTCCCTCTTCTAGTGTTCGTTTATCTCAGTTAATGACACCCCTAGCTACCCAGTTACCCTAGCCAGAAACCCAGGAATTATCCTTGACTACTTCTCCCTTACTTCCTACATCAAACCAAAAATCAAGTGTTGTATCTTTTACTTCTGAAATATCCTTAATCTGTTGCTTCTCCTATCTGTACTTTTACTGTCTTGATTAAGCCACCATTTTCTCTAACCTGGACTGTTTCAACAGCCTCCTTCCGAAGTGTCTATTTGACTTTAAGTATTGTTCCCTCTCAGATCCCTCTAAATTCAGATAAAGTGCCTTTAAAAACACAAATCTGATGGTCACTACATGCTTTAAATCCTTTAATGGTATAATTAGTCAGGGTTCGACCAGAGAAGCCGAGCCCACAGGAGATACATATTAAGAGATTTATTGTAAGGAATTGGTTTACACTGGTTGAAGCTGGCTGGCCAAGTTCAGACTCCACAGGGCAGGCTGTCGGGTAGGGCAGGGTGGAATTTTCAGGCATGGGCTGAAGCTGCTGTCCACCGGCAGAATTTCTTCTTCAGAGAAGATTTGGTTCTGCTTTTAAGGCCTTTTGACTGATTGAATCAAGCCCACTCAGATTGTCTGTGGTAATCTCCCTTACTTAAAGTCAACTGATTATGAACTTTAATCATGTTTGCAGAATACATTCACAACCAAATCTAGCAACACCTAGATTAATGTTTGATAAATAGCTTGGGACTGTCAGGTTGACACATCAAACAACCCATCACAATGGCTTCCTGTGCCTTTCAGATAAAGCCCTTATTTCTTAAAAGTGCCTGTTTATAGTGCCTGTCCAGCCTGGCATTCATCTTTCTGTCAAGCCTGGTCTCTCTCCCTTCTCTCACTTGAACTCTAGGCTTTAGTAAAATTGAGATCCTTTTATTTCCAGAATGTACCTGTTCTCTACCTGAAATGCTCTTTCTCTCTGGTTCTCTGCTTTACCTAGCTAACGCTCAGCTCATCCCTTCCTTAGGGAGCCTTTCCTCACCTTAGTCTAAATTAGGGCATGTTGTTAAAAGTTCCCTTAATATCTTGTATTTCTTCTATCATAACATTCATCACATTTTATTGCAGTTTCTTGTTTATTGTCTGTTTTCCTTGCTATAGAGTAAGATGTCTTATCTCTGTATTTCAAGCATTTAATATAATGTCTAACACAGTAGATGGTCCTAAAATATTTGTTGAACAACTAGAAGAATGAATAAATGTGGTTTTATTATTTTAATAGAAGTCAGGTTAAATTTGTGAATATAAGATACCCATATTTAATTAGAAGTGTAAAATGTATTCCAAATCAAAAATATCTAACTTTAATTTTTCACTGTTATGGGGCATCCAGATATCTTCTGTTAGAATGGGTAATAGAATGGTAGCTTTTAAAAGTTCTTTTTATAAGCACACATACCCTTGTAGAAGACATGAGTTATTCATTTGTTCACTTATTAAATATTTGTTATGCACCTTCCAGACATTGGTACAGGTTCTAGGGATACTGTGGTGAACGAGATAAACAAGATGCCTCCCTTCATGTAGCTTACGTAAGAGGTGGGAACAAAAGGCAGTCAATAACCAAGAAGTCAGTAAACCGGTAAGATAATTTCAGACCGTAACAAAGAAAGTAATAATAAAAGTAGTGTGGTATGACAGTGACTAGGACACAGGTGGGATTGAAGTGAAGAGTTAGGGAGAGCCTCATTTTATCCACCAATAGAATGAAAGTAGTTTAACTATTAAGAAAATACATTTCCCATTCAAGAGAGCATGTGCATATTACATGTATGCATATCCACTTGTTCAATTTTAAAAGTAATCTTTCTTTTTATAGATACAGAAGCTGAGGCTCAGGGAATTAAGTAAATCACCTAAGGCCACAAACAGCTACTAAGTGGCAGAGCTCAGATTCAGCTGTTGGCATAGTTAATCTGAAGCCGTGCTTTTCTCTACTACAGCATACCACCACCCAGAGAGACGGCCTCTTGAGGAAAAGGGCCGCTTATGTCCCTGTTAGGTTTAAGCAATCGCATCTAATATTTTTTGAAGATTCTTTTTAAAACCTGTACTCTGTATCAGTAATAGTAATACACAATACATAATATTTCTATGATACTTTCTGTTTTCCAAGGCACTTTTATTTTCATTATCTCGTTATCCTGTGACTACTACTAATTAAGATAAAGAGACTTTACAGACTATTGGAGTGTTCAGAAAACTGAAATATGGAAGTTAAGTGATTTTGCCATGATTACAACTGTATAATGATGGATATAGACTAGATTCAGTTCTCTTAACTTTTAGTCTGGTATTTTTTCCAGTATGTCTGTGAAAAAACCTGCTTATTTTCTTTTTTAAGAATTTATGAGTTTAAGTCCAAATAAAACCTGAGAATTAATTTTAATTTCTCAGGCAAAGTGCCAAAGACTTATTCATTAGTACTGGTAACTTCATTGTTAAGAAATGAAAAAGAATAAAGTGTAACAAAGGATAAGATAAAAGTGTTATGTGTCTCATGAAATAGTTGATTCTATCCTTTTTTCCCTAACTTTATGCAAGTGACAAAAAGGAACCCAAATGCAAAGTCCCTGAGACGCTATTCAAATTCAAGTACTTCAAATACAAATATGTGATAACTTTATTCTTTGCAGCTTATGAGAAAGCCATTTTTGCTTGTTGCATTATTCTTAATGCCATATGTGTTTGTTTTATAATTATCAAGAAATTAATAATGAAAATGGAAAAAACAGTTTTTCATGTCTTCACTGAAGGAAAATATATTCCCCTCTTTTCCAAAAGTCAGCTGGGTCTTACCAGCTTTGCAAAATGATGAATGAATGCCTTGTTCATTATTATTGCTCAAGTCATTCTTATTTATGCCAGTAATTCAAGGATTATGTTTTGATTGTTCTTGAGAGATGAAAACACTTTCTTGCTGATGAATAAACACTGCCACTTTTTAAATATTTGTATGCAAAATATCTTTAGAGCCATTATGAAATGCTTTGCAAAAGCATTAGGAAGCTGTTTTTCGAAAGGCACTTTTTTTCTCTACCTTTTCTCTCATGCTAAGCAGTCCAGTTGAAAGGCCTTTCAGAGTTAACTTGTTTAAGCAATACCAGTGTTTTAGTGTAATGAATAACTTTTTATAGAAGACAATCACACACAATTCAACATGCCGGTATTTCTATTTCTGTGCACCACCAATGCAGGGATTCTGGGGTAGAATCTCTTTCTTTGAGAAAGCTGAAACGATCAAAACCCTGATTAACCTCTGATATTCACGTGGTGCTCTTGATCTGGAGGACTGCAGCAGTAACAAAGCATTAATGGCAGCCATATGCTTAGGGTATTGTGGGTATGGGTGACCCAAATGTGAACTTGGGGGTGACTGATGCTAACTGCTATTCGCTTCAGGTTTGGTGTGGAGATTACTGATGAAGAGTTTGAGTTGCTGTTTGACAGAATCCCCCTTGATGAAGATGGAAATGTCAGATATCTCCGGTCTCTTGGCCGTGTTTGATTCTCGGTACTCCTTCTTCACATTTTCTCATTCCTTGGTTGTTTTCTATTCTTGATGCTTTTAATCCAGAGAATGGACCTCCAGAAGAATTAGGATTATTTAAAATTTCTCCTAATGGATTTGTGTCTCTTTCATTAGTATTTTACAAGTGACAAATACTTTCAAAAAGCAATGTTAACAAAAAAAGTAGAATCTTTTAACATTGATTCATGGCAATTCATTTAAAAATATTTAATATCTCAGCATCTGAAAATGGACATGAGAAGGGATAGTGTGACAGAGATGACAAGGGAGAGGAGTATAAATGGCAGAGTTAGAAAGAGAATTGTTGTGAGTGGCACAAGTCAAGCCCTGGAGATGAACTTTCCCAAGTCGAATTAAGCACCCTCTCACACACACTGACCTTTTGCCCACTCACTTACCTCCCAAGTACTATGCATTTACAGGACTCCTTACTGCTTCCTCCCAGTGAGTTCTAGTTTGGACCTTACATGGCTATTGCCAGTGGTTGTGTTAAAGGTAGAGCAAAAATGTTTCCTAAAATATTCCCAGTCTGTATTTCTCTATCATGGAACCCAGGTTTTTACTCTTTTATGGATTTCACAGAGTAGTTCAAGACTTAAGTATTTAAAATTCTGATCAGTATTGACCATTATTCCTCAAACACCTTAAGGGATATTACAGTCCCAGGCATCTGCTGTTTTTGGCTGAGACCACTGAAATGTGATCTCTTCTTCCTAAAGATACTTCTCTTCAAAGTAATTTCAGGAAATAACCACCTTCATCCCGTACAGCTCCTGCACCGTCCTCCAAATCACATACTGAACTTTTTAACCATGAAACTCGTCTATCATTTCCTGTTAGCTCTTGATAGCAGAGGAGACCTGATTTGATTTGAAGGATATGGCAAGACACATCCCTCCAAAATTATTTTCCATCATACCTATCATAGAGACTGAAATTCTCACCTTAACAGACCTAGTTCTTGTAGTCAGAAGGTACTGGTGTGCAGAAGAAACCATTAAGATACTGATATCTCTGAGATGGGTAATACTTTAATTTGTCAGCCATCAATGCTTAGTTTAGCATTTCCCCAAGTGTACTAGAGGAACACTAGTTTCATAAGATGGTCAAAGCTCTTACCCTTTAAAAGTTTCCCATGGCCAAATAAGTTTGGGAAACTTATTAAATGAAGTTTCTAACGATATAAAAGTCAAATGAATCTTTCCTAAAACACTTCGCATAGCCTTTAACATTGCTAGCATGTGTCCTGAATCCCCAAGAGAGAAGAAACAGATCCTAAGACAAATAGTTTATGTCAGTGATGATCCCAGGGAGTACTGGTAAGATGTCAGGGAAGTGTGCCAGGGTGGGGAAGGAAGCCAATTTAGGATTCATTAATGAGCAAGTTGTTGGTGTGGGCATCTGGGGCTCTCTCCCACCGATGACCTCTGGGAAACTGCAGAACCACCTCAGAGCTGTGGCGGCTGAGGACAAGGAAGCTGGAGTAGATCTCTGTCAGCTCTCATCAGCCATGGGTTGAGGGCTCCTCCTGGCAGCATAATACCCTGGCTCTGCGCAGAGGCTGGCACAGCATGCTCCCAGTCAGAGAGTGTCCTCAGGCCGAGTCATAGGTGCTTACAGTGGAAAGCCCTCAGAGTGAAAGGGAGCCAGGGGTGTTGAGGAGATACTGGTAGGCCTTATCTAAAGGTGGCCTCTGCTGCAGTGAGATTTCGTGTACAGCATTTCCCAGACTCACCTGACCTTCCTTCATGGAGCATCGCAGAGACTAGTAACTTGGGAAAGCTACCATAGTTAGATAAATTCATCCACCAAGTAGTCATTATCTTAGGTCAAGGTCAGGTGCCTGAGAATGACATGAAGGAAAGCAGAGTTTTAAAAATATGGAGCCTATAGAGAAAGAGAAACACAAGCAGGATGCCGAACACTCAGGCAGCAGTGTCAGGGCACGTAGGCTGAAGTGTCAATGCCAAAGGAACGGTGAGGTGGCGAAGGAGTGAGGTAGAGGGGTGATAAAGATACAGCTGGTGTCAGCCTGGCCTGTTCCCTTCAGTTTTGGGTGGGTTAGTGTTAACGACAGGAGTCAGCTCTCTTAATTTTTATATTCTTGATTTAAGATACCACATAACACTGTAACTTCATTGTTGATATCAACTAGTGCTTGTACTAATCTGATATTTGGTATTCCTTACCTCATTATTATTCCTGTCTTGCATGTGAGAAAACAGATGTAGAGAAAGATTAAGTGGTTTTCCCAGGTTACATAAACCAGTGAGTGGACACTGCCAGTAGAACTCAGGTCCATCCGATTTGGAAGTTCACAGGGTTCTACTTTTCACAGTGCATCTCTGAATTACACAGCAAGAGTGGTTCTGTTTAACAACATGCCCCACATCATGCTAAGAGCTATGCATGCATTATTTCTTTTAACGATAGGGACCATTTGTCTAAACTCTGCTTAAATTCACTGATTGATTGCTACCTGTGCATCTCCTCTGCCAGCCAGGATGATTATATTTATTTCTTGGTGTTGTGGAATAAGGGCCCCTAAACTGGGTTTCTGGAGCCTTGGGTGACAGTAGTTACAGTTTGGACTTTTGTGTAATAACTTTATGACATTGGTCACGTCTTTAATGTTCTCTTATTCTGGTTTTCTCATCCATAAAATGAAAAGTTTAGATCAAAAGGTCTCCAAAGTGCTTTCTAGGTCTAAAGTTCTACTTGAAGCAGTTTATATTCTTATAAATATTAACAGAGATTTAAAGAGGTCATTTAATATTCTTAAATGATACTGTAGTAGAAACATGTTTCCCTTGCAAATCTGAAGAATTAATAAAACATAACATTGAAATCACAGTATTTTAGAATTATCAGATGAAAATCAATACAATAAATATGTATTGAGTATTTTCTGTTTTCAATGAGCCGAGCACTCTTGATTTGGGAAAACAAATATTTCTTTTAAAGAAATTATTTCTTTGCTAATTTTGTCACAAAATCTGCATGTGACTTAGAACTTTTTTTTTTTAATATATACGTGTGGGGAGGAAAGGAACAGAGCTGTCAATAATTTAGGAGAACAAAGAACTGTACAAAACAGTATATAGAACAGTTAACGGTACCAGGAGTATTAAAAATACAAAATTCTGTATCACTTTAGATTATTTTTTTAAGCTTCTTTGTATGTGCCATCTTTAGTGCCCCAGTTTTTAAGAATATACAGAAATAACCTTCTTAAAGAACCCAATTAAAATTAGTATGCTTTGATCAAAATAGGTTGTTTGGGAAAAAAATGTGGCCAAAAAATGACCACATCCATTAAAAACAAATGAATGGTAGACTTTGTGACTTGATCACACCAGTGTAATTCCCAAGGAACCAATGGAATTGTTTCTCTGGGTTTGTGACTTAGCTCATTCATTTTACAGGCAGCTGTCCCACTAAGATACCATCTCCAAGGGCAGAATTCTCCTTCCAATGTACATACATGGAGTGAGGGACCAACCTAAGAGCCCTTTGGAAAATGGGACTGTCCAGACTTTATGAAAGCCTCCATTAATTCTGGGAGACTTTGCATTTGCCAAGTTGTCAGTCATCCAACCTTGGCTGTTTGTAAGACAGAGTGCTTCCTTTTGGATAAGAACCCTATATTCGTTTCCTGGGACTGCTTTAACAAAGCACCATAAACTGGGTGGCTTAAAAATAATAGAAATTTATTCTCTTATCCTTCTGAAAGCTAGATTTCTGAAATTGAGGTGTCAGCAGGACCCTGTTCTCTCTGAGACTCTGGGTAGAATCCTACCTTGTGTCTTCCTAGCTTCTGGTGGTGACAGGCAACCCTTG